>NC_044551.1:13418905-13774098 GCF_007565055.1 Rhinopithecus roxellana | reverse complement strand
ATAAAAGCCAGTAAAGGTTATAGAACATTTGAACAACGCAAAGGAAAAAAAAAGGTTAATTTAGTGGACATACATAAATCAGTATACCCCCAGACTACAGAACTCATGTATTTTCAAAGCCCACATGGAACTGGTAAATACATGGAAACCTTATTGGCCAATAAAGCAAGTCTCAGTAAATTTCAAAAGATAAAATATTGAAGAATAATGAGGTGGGAACTCAATGCAAATAAATTAGAAATCTTTAATAACAAGATAACTTGAAAACCCTTACATTTGGAAATAAATAAACACACTTGTAAATAACACATAGGTCAAAGAAGAAAACATGATGCAATTTAGAAATATTTAAAATGTGTGGGATGTAGCCAAAGCAACACTTAGGAATAAATAATCTTAAGTGTTTATGTATAAAAGAAGAAAGGCTAAATATTAATGAGCTAAGCATCCAATTAAGTAGTTCTGATAAATAACAGTAAAATAAAAAGAGAGTCAAATAAGGAAAATAATAGAAGATATTGATGAAATAGAAAAGAAACATACAATAGAGTTCTTTTAAAATGATAAACTTTACAAAGATCTGGGAAACTGATCAAGGAAAAAATAATAAGCAATATTAGGAATATAAAGAGAAGCTCTTATGAACAAATTAATGCCAATAAATTTGAAGTTTGAAAACATAAATGAAAATATTCCTAGAAAATATAACTTATTAAAACTGACTCAAGAAGAAATAGAAAACCTGAATGTCAGAGGACCATTAAAGAAATTGATTTAGTTGTTTAAAGTCTTTGCACAGAGAAAGTCTAGGCTCAGATAGCTTTAAAGCAATTTCTACCAAATAGTAAAGAAAATATAGTTCCATTCTATCGAATCCTGTGATGTTGAATTGGAATTGGAGGTATTGGTGTGAACTCATGGCTTTCAATATATAAAGAGAGACATGAATATGTATGTAAAATGTGTGTACACTCACCCCCCCATCTCCCCCCACCACTGTCACCTGAGAGGGCCTCGGAACAGTGACATCCCAGCAGCAGCAATCACGCTTAACATTCAGATGTTGGTTTCTAAATGCTTCTTGCCATTAAAAGGAACTAGGGCTTTTGGGGGCTCTTTCAAGAGCTGGAGCAGACAAAGTACAAGGTACTTTATACTTATCTCAGGCCAGAAAGCAAGGCAGTGGTCACCAGCGATGAAGACATGTCACGGGACGCAGAAGCCATCTTGAAGGGGCTCCCACTGGCCATGTCTGGGACAATTTAAGCATTAAAATGAATAATGATAGTAATGGGCTATAACCCAGTGAATAAAATACGATTTTATAGGGTCACACTTACATAAATGAATGAATAAATAAGTAAATGAGTTTTTCCTCACAACAGGCTCATTAATTACTATAAGAAGAGAGATGACTATAGAAAGAAGAGGTGAATTGCAAATCAAATTTGGTAACCACTACAGTCATAATTCAGGCAAGAAATAGCAATTACTGCTAAAATTGGTGGTGAAAATGGGGTGAGACAGAATTTTTGTAGTCTTGAACAAAATATTTATTAATTATGAAGCAGAAAAGGCCAGGATTCACTGTCCTAAGTGATTGATCTGACCCTGCCAATAGTGGAATGAGCTGACATTGTGCACCACGCAACAGGATGCATGAGTGGAGCACGGCATTAATGGAGTAAGCCGGCATTGTGCACCATGCAACAGGATGAGTGAGTGGAGCATGGCATTGCTTTGCTGATACTCCGGCTGGAGGTGCATAACTTCAGTCAAATCACGAGGAAACACCAGACAGACCCAAACTGAAGGGCAGTCTGCAAAATAACTCACCTGTAATCTCCAAAAAACCCGGCACGCCATGAAAGCCAAGGACATACTGGAAGGGATGGAGAGGTGGCAGGGACTAAGGCAGCATGGCGATGGCTGCTGCCGTGGTCCAGCACCACCTTGGCTAAAAGGATGTTATTGGGACACTAGTGAAGCTCATCGGTAGACAAGGGGTATCTGGGTGCTTTATATTATTCTTACAGCTTTTCTGTAAGTTCGATACTGTCTGAAAGCATAAACAGGAGGAACACGGAAAACTAAAATGGAGAAGTTCCAGGGTGTTTACATGAGCTCTGAAGTGAGTCCTTGGGGGGGCGCAGCAGAGCCCCGGCCACTCCCACCCGGGAGTCGCTGGGGGGAAGAGCAAGTGCCCAGGGAGGCGGGGGAGAACGGGAGGTCGTGGGCATGCGGTGGGCCCTCAGCATAGCCGGATGTGGGACAGCATCGTATGCATTTGAGGTCACAGGCACGCGATGGGCCCTTAGCATAGCCAGATGTGGGACTGCATGGTGTGTGTTTGTATGTTTGTGAGGCAAGTCACGTCTTTTAGGAGCACTTGTCATGTTGGGCAGCTGGGCCTTTTGCAAAGAGAAATGTAAGAATAACCAACACCTTCCTCAGCACCCATCACGACCACCCTGCCCCATAGACACGGGTCTGAGCCGCAGTGCATGGTCAAGGGCACAGAGGAGTGGGCAGCACTGGCCGTGGGGACTGGAGAAGCCAGCCTGGTGGGGCTTGAATATGGCACGGCCAGGCAGCGATGCTATGTGGGCCTTGCTGGGGGCAGCATCCGAGGCTCGGCGCACCTGTAGCTTTTGAAGGCCATGCCCTCCTTCTGGGTCTCTTGTCTTCACCCCTCAGGAGGTCTTCCCCGGCCTCATTTTTAACATCACAGCCTCTGCCCCTCTGACCTGACACTGCTCCCTCTGCTGCTTGTTCTCTCTTAGTGCTTAACTCGTGTGTTGCTGGGCTCTGTTCCCCTCCTTCTCTGTTGTATGCCCAGGACAGGGGTTGGCAGTGGCAGATCCCGAAGACGTGGATGACCACACGGGTGAACGAAGGCCCATGTCCTTCAGAAGGCCCCAGGCATTGGACACCAAAGGCCCTGAGACGTACTCAGTTCGGTCTGCATCTGTTGATGGTAAATATTGCAGGACTGATGGCCACTGACTGCCTGTAGTGATGTGTGAGGACCGTGAAGGCAATGGTGATTCACAGGCAGGTCAGTCCCATGTAGGTGTTAGTTGTAAATTCATAGTTACATAACTTAATAAATTTACTTACAAATTCATTATTTATAAACAAATCAGAGACTCTGACAGCTGAGCTGGCACTCCTCGTTGATGTGAAAGTTGACAAGCGAGGCAGCATCCATACTTGTGGGTAGACGGCAGAGGACTCAGTGAGGGTTCGTCGCCCTCTTCCGCGGTAGGAGAGGCCGGCGGGGCTCCTCATGAAGGCTCCCTGGGCGTGCACCACGGCACTGTATTCTGCCTGAGGGCGTGGGCCAGGCACTCTCCGGCTGCGGCCGCATGGGGTTAGTGGCCTGCAGTGTTGCCTGCTCACTCATCTGTACACCTGTGCACTGCACACTGATTGACTGAATATTTGATTGTTAAACAGCACCAGCAGTTTTTTGGGTTTTGTTTTACAAAATGTTTCTTGAACCCTTGGCTTGTCCCTGCTGTGCTTTTCTTTGATATGTTGAAATGCAACAAGAATGCCCAAATAGTTTGCTTATGCCAGATGTTTCGCATCATGAAGAGAATATGGATTTGCAATGTGTGCAAGTATTCTTTTTTCCCCAAAAAGCTATTTTTGGTTGCATCTTCCACGATAACATGGGGTTCCAAGGCCAGGGTGTGTTTCCTCTGCAGGACGAGCGTGTGACTCTGGTGACCGCAGAGCCCCCCCGAGGCCCACGGGTTCTGTGATCTCAGAAAGTGGTTAGAGGCGCATTCTCTTGACCAGAGAAACGCGTGGGCACTGCCAGCTGCAGCCTCCCCAGTCTCCGCTGGCTCAGAGGAAATGCATTTTTTTGTGGTTCATTTTGCGCTGTAAGAAGTGTGAAATCTCTAAAGCTCTCTGGTGCTTTCTGAAAAATCTGGAAATTCTTGCTATAGGAAATTCAACAACTTGATGCAGTATATGTCTTAGGGGTGCCCCCAGTTTTATAAATATCGTGTCTGTGTGAAATGAGTGTGTTTATTTATACTCCTGATGCTTTTTCTTGCTGAGGGGAATTTGGGCCTTTGAAGGGCATTTTTAACCCCCTCTGCCCCACAAGTTGTCACTAAGGATTTTGGAAGGACACTCGCCCACCCAGCACTCACTTGCTGGAACCCCTTCTCACGTGCTGCTTCTCTCTGCCCTCAGTGAGCACCTCGAATGCATTCCCTCACACTCCGTTAAATATACACCCACCCATGTGTCAAAAGCAGCAAGGCACAATCATCCGCTTCTCACACTCTTCCTCACACCCTCTCTCTTCCTGGGCATTCTGTCTTAACCCCCCAGCCTGGTGCATGCTGTTTTCTGGGATGCCTGAGGGCTCTCCGGGACCCTCACAGTCCTGGTTCCCTCCCGCCCACAGCCTGACGGGGCAGCTTTGTCCCACAGGGTGGACTTGCCTGCTTTGCAAGACTGGGGCGCATGCTCCTTGCAGGTGAATAGACCCACATCTAGGCAAGCATACAGCACAGCCCGACTCAGGAGCTGAGGCCTCCCACTGCACGAGCCTGGGCCCCCTGGCTCCCTGGGCTCCCTCTGTGGGCACTTGCTTTGCTCTGAGTGTTTGTCACCTGCCTGAGTGCTCCTGATGCCTCCTGGGCCACTGGGGAGAGCTGTGCTTGTCCCAGGCTCTGGCACAGAGTGTCCGTCCCAAGTGTTTCCTCTAAACCTTTCTTGTACAGAAGCTGGGACAGAATTTTGTGCATCCCAGTGCAGAACACACCTGTTCAGAAAGTAACTGGGTGGTACAAATACAATTTGTAGCCATCAAGAATCGCTAAATGACATTTTCTTCCAGAATGTACATATTACATTTCATCTTCAAAAGGCCAAACGGTTTTGTCATCCAGTTCTTGAGAAGTGAAGGAAGGGAGAGTTTGAATATTTGAAAGCCTTGAGGCTGTGGTCCCCTCATTTGACGTAAAACTTGCAAAGGCATTTGTAGAAACGGTTGGGGTGTGGGAGCAGGGGTCAGAGGTGCCCTCCTGGGAATGTCTTGGCTCTGAGAGCACTGCCCTGTCCTCCCGGGGCCTCGCTGGTGCCCCGTCCTCCTGGGTCCTCACTGGTGCCCCGTCCTCCTGGGCCCTCGCTGGAAGCCCTGCTCATTTACTTCCCTTGTTACGGTTGTGCTGCATTTCCTGGATCCACAGTCAGGTCAGGCAATTCTGGCGAAAGCAGGCGTCGGGGAAGCGTTGGGTGGACGTCCCAGGCTTCTCAGAGCATCCCATCCAACTCCTCCATCCAACTTCTGGATGGGAGAGTGTCTTAAGGGTCTTCAGGAGGGAGCCTGAGCTGGGAGCAGGGGCAAGTGAAATCAGGTTCAAGGGAAATTTTCATCAAGGTCATCCGCCACCCCCAGGACCCTCAGAGTCTCACAGTGGGTGTAGCCCCAGGCAGGTGAGTGTAGCCCCAGGCAGGTGGTGGTGCCCAGGGGACAGCCCCCAGGAAGGTGCAGGTGATGGGGGTGGGGTGGACAGCCCATGGGAAGGTGGGGGTGATGGGGGGACAGGCCATGGGAGGGTGGGGGTGATGGAGGGACAGGCCATGGGAAGGTGGGGGTGATGGGGGGACAGTCCATGGGAGGGTGGGGGTGATGGGGGGACAGTCCATGGGAAGGCACGGGTGATGGGGTTGGGGACAGGTCTTGGGAAGGCACGGGTGACAGTGTGGGGTGGAGGGGCAGCCCATGGGAAAGTGCAGGTGTCCGTGGGGGGAGGGGGACACGGAAAAGTACGGGTACATTCCCATCATGCTTGTCCGACCTCCCTGGGTGGCTGGAGGAGGAAGTGATCCAGAGGAGGCCTGCCTTGGAAGCACCAGAGCACAGAGGCTGGGCCTGGTGCGGAGCTCTCGGCTGACCTCAGGCCCGGCTTTGCGGGGCATGTCAGTTAGGGCTCTGCAGTAAAACACAACCGACCGGAGACAGATATGGGGAGGCTTATTATGAGCAGGTGGCTCAGACAACTACAAGCTGCAGACCCAGGAGAGCTGAGGTGTAGTTCAGTCCAAGCCCAGAGGCCTGAGGGCCACGGGTGCTGGTGTAAATTCCCGCCCGTGGCCGGAGAGGGGGAGATGGGCTAATCCAGCTCAAGCTGTGAGTCAGGAAAAAGGGGTGACTCCTCCTGTCTAGTTTCTCCAGCCCCCCCACGGACTGCCCAGCCACACTGGGGAGGACTGCTGGCTTCATCTAGCCCATGGATTCAAATAGGACCCCCATCTGGAAACACCTCCCAACACTGCAGGCAGGATTATTTAATCAGAGCACCTGGTGCTGCAGGTGGTTGACGTGTGACATCGGTCAGCACACTGGGCCTGTGTCCTCATTAGCTCGAGGGCCGGCTGTGACTGCCAACAGCAGCTGCCTGTCTGAGTCGGGGTTTCAGCCCAGCCCTGCTCTAGGCTTTCTGAGGGAGTCTCTGGGGCTCTGAAGTAATGGGCTAGCAGGTGGTGGGAATCCTGCGTCCCATTCCCTAGGCAGTTGCAGCAGGGGCTGGCAGGCTGCCTCATGCATGAGTAAGCCCTTGTGTGTCCCACAGTAGGACGGAGCATCTGGGCCCACCTGTCCTGGGCTGACCTGTCCTGGACTCACAGTCCAGAACTGTGGAACCGACTCCCGTGGTCACTGTTGAAGCCCTCTGTGGTGAAATGCTCCCAGGAGCTGCAGATTGCCAGGTAGCTTTACTTAGGACGATTCCCTAGAGGGAGTCCTAAACCGAGTCAGCCTGGGGGCCGCCTGCTCCTCTCTCCCTTACGCCCCTGTCTGTGGAGTTCTGTCCCTTCAAATGAGGATGCTTAGGGTCGATGTGCCTGTTAAGGACTGGGTGAAAACGATGGAGAAGAAAGGGATCCCGGGCCTTCCTCTCATTTGGCCGCTTTCACCACTCAGGCCCTGCTGAGGGCTCTGCGGAGAGGCAGGGCAGTCCTGCCACTAGGGACCTTCATGAAGCAGCCAGGTTCCTTACCACCTTCTCCAGCCCTCACAGGAAGGAAGCGGCAGGGTTTCTGCTGGTTGAGCTCCTCCTCCAGCCTTCCTGGATAGGAAGCAGTGGTGCTGCTCAGCACACAGCCCCTCAGGGCCTTCCCTCCTCCCCCAGGGCTGGGGTGGGCTGGAGGGGGGGCCACCCCTGCTGATCCGTCCTTTGGCTTCTGGGCCCAGCTCCTCTGACTGCACAGAGGGGATTGTGGAGCTGTGGGCTGGGGCCTCACGGAGGCGTGTCCTTCTTCCCAGTCAAGGTGCTGGGATCCTGACTGTCACCTGCCCCAAATCCAGCCTGGGCCCTGTCCACCCTGGGATCGGTCACAGGAAGCCTGAGAACCAGGTCCAGGCTGCGGTTTGGGTGAAGGACAAAGGGACGTCTCTGCCCGCTTTGCCTTTTCTGCTTCTTCTGTTTCTTCATCTCTCCTTCTTTTCAGCTCCCCTTGGGCCCAGCTCCCTATCCAGCACTGAAGACCTGAAATGGACCTTACTCAGCCCTGCACACAGCAGGAAAGTTCAGCCTCAGTCGCTGCACAGGGCTGGGGTGCGTGATCTCCAACAGCAGGGCTGACCTCCCGCCCTCCATCTGCACCGCCTCCCCCGCCCCTACCGGGGAATTGGCTTCAGGGGACTGGGAGCAATGTGGCTTCGTTTCTGGGCATGACAGCATCACCCAGACGCAGAGCTGGACCCGCCTTCTGGCTCCTTCTTCATCAGGGACAGTGGGTCAGACTGAGTCACAGGTCCAAGTGCCTGTGGTGGGGACCAGATGGGGTGGCCTTGGGTTCCCGGTGACACCTTGCTCTGAGTCTCCTCTGCATGATGAAACAGAGGGCCCTGAGCAGGACCCCATGGGAAGCCTGAGCCTAAGGGAGCCACTCTGCTCTAGCCCTTGCTGTGGGCACAGGGTCACCTGAGGCCTCAGTGCTGACTTCACATTCTCCTTATTCCAGATGAGCCTCTTCTTGGTTGCAGTGAACTCTGCAACCGTGGGCGGAGGGCTGGCAATGGCCCTGAGAATCTCTAACTTGGCTGAGGTTCTGCACGGTAGGCAGAGTGCTGGCAGGACAGAGGGTGCCCAGGCTACAGATCCGGGTTCAGGCCCAGCCGTGTGGCCTGTTCACCTCTGAGAAGGCGGCCCTGCCCAGCGGCCCTGGCCCTGCCCGCGCCGGCTCAGTCTCATCTGACACGCGGCCCTCCAGCTTCTCACTGCCCGCAGGGCGGGCCCTGGGAGTGGTCCTGGCAGGGCCCCTCTCTGCAGACCCTGCAGGACCAGCAGGCCGGGCGGTGGCTGGGAGGCAGAGGACAGGTTGGCCTTTGCGGTCTTGGGTGCACAGAGCTCCTCCCGCCCTGGCCCTGTGGCCCCCTCCTGCTGGCCCAGCTGTGCCTTGTGAGGGCCACGGTGATGGCCCATCCTTCTCACCAGCCCCCAGGAACGACACCGCTCTCCCAGCTCCCTTCCTCCCCAAGCCGTCACCACGGGCATCTGCGGTGGCGTGGGCTGGGGGGAGTCTCTCCCTACATCACAGAGAAGGAGACTGGGGCTGGAGAGGTGGGGGATGGGGGTTTCCTCCCTGGGCGGACCCTCAGGTGGGACCCCCAGGTGCAGGGAGGGCGGGGTGACCTGCGGAGGCCGCGGCCGGGTCCGCCCGCCTCGTGTGCACCTGGAGCGCCCGCGCGGACCCGGAGCCCCCTTCCCCGCCACGCGCCTGCCTCTCCCGGCGCTCCTGGGGCTCCTGGCGCCCTGCCCGGGCGGGCGGGGGCGGGAGCGCTGCTCGCACGCGAGGCCTGGCGGGGCCCCATCGCGTGACGGCGCCGGCGGCTGCGGGGGAAGTGGGGGGAAGTGGGGGGAAGTGGGCGGGCGCCCGCGGGGGGCACGCGATGCTGGGAGGGGCGCGCCCCCGCCCCCGCACCTAGGAGTTTCTCGGGGAAAAGGCTGGGGCTGCCGGTTTGCATTGCTGGTGGGGCGGGGTCGGCTCTGCTGCGGGAGCGACCCCTGCAATGGGGTTTGGCTGCACAGGCCGCCTGGGTGGTCGGAGTCTGTGCGCGGGTGACAGAGGCCTGCGCCCCCAGCCGCGCCGCCCCAGCCCCTGGACCTCGGGGGGAGCGCCCAGGGCCAGCACGGGGGTCTCGCGGGGCGACCCCAGCAGCGCCTGTGTGGGGCCGCTTCTGCCCGGGTCTCTCCCCGGGCTCGGGGTCATCAGCTGGGACATCCGGGGTGCCTCTTGCACTGGCGTCTCCTGGGTCTGCACTTGGGAGAAAGATCTTGATTTTCATTGTTAAACGCCTTCAGCTTTCTGAACATGCATGTTGTATGAACTGTGGAGTCTCTGGCTGAACCTGGAGGGCAGGAGGCTAAGATGCTGGGGTTTCCAGGTGGGAAGAGGCCGCCCCTACCCCAGGGATGCCCCCACCTCGGCGGACTGTTCATGCTTCCCCGGAATAGTCCTGCTTTGTGGCAGAAGAAAAGGGGCTTTTCTTGTTACATTTAGTGCAGTGAACAAAAACCCAGTTTTTACCAGCTATGGGAGTTCAGGGAGAAGTGAGGGCTCAGAGACCAGGGAAGGAGGGGGACAGAGAGACCAAGTCCCAAGGCCGCCCCATGCCACTGTCTCCTGGCTCCTGGCTGCCTCACCACCTCACTCAGGCCCTTGCCCCCGAAGGACACCTTAGCTTGTCAGCATCCTGCAGCTGGCACCTCAGATTCTGAATTAGTGGCTCCCAGCATGGTCTTTCTGGTGGAGGGTGGGGTGGTAGCCCAACGCAGCAGCCGGTTCCGGGGTCCTGGCCTGATGGGGAGCAGGTTAACCCAGCGTCTGAACTCCACCTGTGCTCACCACGGCCTGGGGACACCACAGACACTGGTCCTGGAGGCCCAGGGACTGCAGGGTGAGGAGGGCTCAGAGGAAAGTGTGAACCACTTTGACTAGCGGGTGGATGCCTTCATGGAAGTCCAGGAGGATTACCAGGAGCAGGAGACAGTGGCCCAGGATGAAGTTCAGGGCACAACATTTCAGAGCACTCTCAGGTGACACAATGCCACTGGGACTGGAGAGTGGAAGTCCAACCCACCCTGAGTGAGACATTAAGCTTTTATTCAAGTAGTTATTCTATTTCTTAAAATATCCACCAGCCATACGTCGTTTTGGGACTGTGATGGGCTACAAATAGACACACATACACTTTTCGATGAGGCTGTGCCCCTCAAACTTGATTTTCTGTCTGGTTCGGGCTCTTCCTGAGCAGTGGGGTGGAGGCAGCCAGGAGTCTAAGCCTGGCCCAGTGGGGAGTCAGGGTGGTGGAGGGGCTGCTTTGGAAGCGGCTGTGTCTCCCTAAGCCATGGAAGTGGGCGGATCTGGTGAAGAATGGCTGCCTGGGCTGTGCCACGCCGGGGACCAGCCTGCCCTTGAACAGGAGCCCTGGCACAGCATGCCCACCACGAAGGATGGCGTGCTGGCCTTTAGGTGCCATCTCAAGGTCAGAACCCGTGGCAAGGTCGCATCTTCCTGAGCAGATACCACCTGGGGCTTCAGCTGAGGATCCGGGAGACATGGGAGCGGCAGGTGCCCCCTGGTCTCGCTGGGGTGTGCTTTGGTCCACGCACTGGGGCCAGCTGCTTGCCGGGACACCCTTGCCCCTCAGTCCTCTCAGAAGCTGGGGAAGGGCATCCCTCCTGTGTCTCCAGAGGACACTGAGTGGGCAGTGGGCACCTGCACTGGGTTCAGAACTCAGCCCTCAGCCAGCTGGGAGGTGAACATGTCATCTGTCCCCTTCTGCACCCGAAAATGGAGAATGCACCATCCTCAAGAGTGGGGGTGTCCTTGGGGGCTGTATGCAGTCACCAGGAAGGGGGTGGGACTGGTGGCTGTCCTGGACCTGCCTTTTCCTGCCCTACAGTGCTCTGCAGCCCCTGGGGGCGTGGGGCCTGGTCTGCTCCTCAGGGAGGGGGCTGTGGGGTTCCAGGAGGGAGAGGTGATGCGGGTGTGCAGGGCACAGAAGAACCGCGTGGATGCAGGGGGCCTCGGCCCAGCCCTTAAAGGGGTGCAGCCCAACAGTGCCGTGGGTCTCATGGGGCTGCAGGGACCCCCTGGGTGGCTTCAGGGGGATCTAGCAGGAAGCTGGACTTTGTCCCAAGACTGGGTGTGGAGTCTGGGGGGTTAGGCAGGAGGGGACAGAGAGCAGTTTCTGCGGAACAGAGTGGGGATGGGGGCGTCCTCAGGTCATTCTCTGCCTCCATGTCCTGGTGTCCCCTGCCCCTCCTGGCTGACCTGGGACCTGTGTATTGGCTCCTCCTGGTCCACCTTGGACCCTCAGGACTGTGCTGTGGAATGCTGCGTGGCCTGCTGAATGCTGCGTGGCCTGCAGAGGGGTCAGTGCAGCCCAGGTCAGCTGTCAGGCAAGAACTGTGGGGTGAACGTGGGGAAACACAAGAAAGACGTAAATGAAGAAGAGTGGCCAGGCCGGGGGTTGGGGGTGCCTAACGTGTCTGTTCTTCTCTGACAGTCGTGCAGGAGCAGAGCTCACGGCAGCCGGCGGCCGGTGCCCCCTCGCCCAGAGACAGTCGTCCTCTTGCAGGGTCTGCCGTGCTGGAGGGAAGGCTGCTGCTGGAGGTGAGTGCCACCCTTGGTACCTCAAACGCTTGACACTTGGTACTCTGTGTCACGCATGTTCAGACCCTCAGCCAGGAGGCCCTTACGTTGTGATCTTTATAACTATCAGGACAAGTAGGCTCCAAAATGGGTTGAAGGGTGTCCCTGGGTTGGAGTCAGCCTCGGGTGTGAGCCTCGTGGGCTGGGACAGGGAAGGCAGCCGGAGAGCTCTCGGCCCTGTGTGCTGCGTCAGAAAATCATCCTCATTCTGCACCGTCTGCTTTTGCTTGTCAATGAGATAACCTTGTACAAAATTAAGCCTTTTTTCCCCCTAAAATGAAGGATATGGTAAAGTCTGCATTAGGCTTCCCTGGTGCGGTTTCAATCTCGGGGTGGCCTGTGTGACACCCTGGAAGCTCTGGGCCTGGGCAGGAAGCTCCGTGATGAGGGGCTTTTCACCCCATCTCCCCCATCCCCCCGACTCTGAAGTGCTGGGTTTTCCTTTGCTGTGACGCGGGGACTGTTACTCCTCTGGGAGGGGAGACTGTGGACCATTTTCCTAAACAACATAAGATGGTGGCGTGGAGCCTTCAGGGTGAATCCATTCGCCGTTTTGAAGATAAAGGGGGTTGCTGCCTCCACCAGTGGCTGGAGAGACATAGGCCCTGGGTGGTCCCAGGATGGGGCTGGGTGGGCTTGCAGGGAGGAGGTGGGGACAACATGGCACTTCCTGGGTAACAGGGTGGGCTCCAGCCAGAACTCGGGACCCCTGGGTGGGCAGGAGGGCACCAGCCAACCCGCTCCAGATGAGGGTACTGGGTCCGGGATGGCAGGCTGCCCCACAGCCAGCAGCCTCTGGTCTCCCGCGGAGCTCTGCACCCCGGTGCGTGGGAGAGGCTGCTCGACCCCCGCCACAGATCCTCCTGTGTGTCTCCAGGTGAGTTCACAACCCCCAGCTCGCTCTGCCCCACCCTGCTAGTGAATGGGTCCTAGCTCCTGGGGCCTGGGAAGCCTGGAGCCTAGGGGAGGGAGACCTGGGCCTGGTTCCCTGCTGCTGGACTTCCCGTCCTGCTCCCAGCAGCGTGGGATATTTTGGAGCTATCCTCAGGGCGGCCTCTCCAAGAAGGCTTTGGAAGAGGCACGGAGGGTCGGGGTCAGGGTCTGCTCCTGGGTCTCCGCCCGTCTGCTCCTGGCACTGTGGCCCTCCTGCTGCCCGGCCTGACTCCCCTGCCTGGCCAGAGCGCTGGTCACACTCACTCTGTTTCGGGGGAGGTTGAGTAGTTCCTGAAGTCTCAGTCCACCGCATCTGGTTCATGTCCTCTGGCCCACAGAAGTTTCTGGAAGTTTTCTTAGATTGCATCTGGCAGGTTATACGGCGAGGGTTCCTCACTGCATTGCTAGGGCAGTGAAAGGGATTATATGCTCTTTTTGAAGCTTAAAAGCATTCAAACAGGGCAAAATAAGCAAAGCAAGCAACAACAACAGCAAATCCCAGCTTTTAATTCTAATCTTCAATCTCTTCACAATAAACTGAAAAAAGGGGACGTTTATGGCAGGGCACCCTAAATCCATAAACAACCTTGAGCCGGCACAGGCTTCAGAGTGCCTGTGGCCATGATCTGTTGATTTAAGATGAGGAAGTTAAGGATTGGAGCCGCCAGGTGCCCTTTGGGGCTGAGCTGGACCCAGCATTTCTATTTATTTATTTATTTATTTGAGATGCTCCACACGTTCAGAGAAACTTTAGTAATGATTTAGAAATGACTCCTGAGAGTGTAGTCTGGACCCGGCATTTCTTTGTCCTGAGTTCACTGGCTTGTCCTCCAAGCCCCCGCCTTCTCCAGGGAAGCCAAGACAGATGGGCCGCAGCCTGTGGCTTCCCCTGGTGCACATCTTGGTGCAGGTGCTAACAGTGGGAGGATGGAGGAATGGGGAGAGGTGGGAGACTGGCGAGGGAAACAAGGGGGAGGGATCCAAAGAGACGTGAGCACCCAGAACAGGCCCCGAAATCCCTGTACGATACGAGTCAGAGATTTTCATTCTATTTTTTAGGTGGGCTACAGGGCTATTGGGTTTAGCAGGACTCACTAGTGCCACGGATGTGGTCTGTCTCAGGCTAGGATGCTGTCACTGACAGCTTAACTTCAGCTAGAATTCAAGTGTATGGTTACTGCAGGGGACATTTTGTAACACTTATTTAAAAATTTACGTACACTAAAGTTCATTCTTTTCAGCATTCAGTGGGATGTGACTGCCACTGTCATGAAGATTCGGAGCCATCCCATCCCTAAACATTTCTCCTCTGCTGCTGTTTTCAGTCACAGCCCCTTGCCCCTGGCCACGGCTGATGTGTGCTCTGTCCCTGCAGCTCTCCCATGCCTTTCTGTGGATGTCCTGCACACGGAGTCACACGCATGGCCTTTGGAGGTCAGCTTCACTCAGCACAGTGCTGTTGAGATTTGCCCACGGTGCTGCGGGTCACCAGCTGGTTTCTTGTTATTGCTGCAGGTTAGGACTCGGGCTCATCCACGGTGCTGTGGGCCGCTGGTTTGCTTCTCGTTATTGATGAGGTATGGATCGACTCCATGTGTCATTCAACTTTTGAGGGATATTTGGGTTGTTTTTAGGTTTTGGTGTTTATGAATAGAGCTGCAGTAGACGTTCACATACAGGTGTTTCTGTGAGCGCAGGTCTCCGTTTCATGAATAGTAAGCATGTTTTTAACTCGTATCCCCCAGCAGTGAATGAGTGTTTCAGTTGCTCAGCATCTTTGGTTTTGCACTTGGTGTTACTTTTTTCAAAGCCATTTTAATACTGGAATCTTGTTAGGGCTTTAGTTTGGATTTCCCTGTGACTAACAATGCTGTGTATCTTTTCATGTGCTTATTTGCATCCATGTGTCCTCTTTGGTAAATGGTCTTTCAGATCTTTTGCACATTAAGAAAACCAGGTTATTTGCTTGTTTTCTATACAGTTTAGAGAGCTCTTTATATATTCTGGAAAAATGTCCTTTCTCGTATGTATGATTTATAAATATTTTCTCCTAGTCTGTGACTTGTCTTTTTATTCTCTTGACAGGATATTACAGCTAGTGAAAGTATTCCATTTTGATTAAGTTTAATTTATCAATTTCTCTTTTTGTAGATTGATTTTGTTGCCACATCTCATTACCTAACCTAAGGTTACAAAGATTTTTATGCTTTATTCTAAAGTTGTATAGTTTCATGTGTTACATTATGGTCTATGATCCACTTTTTGTAACTTTGGTATAAGATGTGTGAAGTAGGGGTCGAGATTTATTGTTTTTGCATGTGACTGTCCAGATGTCTCAGCACTATGTATTAGAAAGACTATCCTTTCCATACTGAACAGCCTTTATACCTTTGTGAAAAATCAATTGGCTGTATTTTTGTGGATCTGTTTCTGGACTCTGTATTCTGTTCTATGTATCTGTATTTTAAATCTTTCAGTAATGCCACATTATCTTACCTACTGTAGCTTTAAAATAAGTCTTGATATCAAATAGTGTGAATCTTTCAATTTTGTTCTTGCTCAGAATTGTTCTGGCTATTCTAGTTCCTTTGTTTTTCCATACAAATTTTAGAATTAGCTTATTGACTGATATTTACAAAAAATCCCTGCTGGGATTTTGAGATTGTGATAAATCAGTAAATCAATTTGGGGAGCATTGGCATTTGAACAATACTGACTCTCCCAATCCATGAACATGGTATGTGTCTCTATTTAGGTTTTCTTTAATTAAGTTCATCAGTGTTTTGTAGTTTTCAGCATACATATCCTGCATATTTATGTTAGAGTCATGTTTAAGTTTTATATTTTTGTTCTTATTGTAAATAAGACTTTTTAATTTCAATTTTTAGTTCATTCCTAGTGTATAGAAGTACAATTTATTTTTCTAGGTTGACTTTGTATCCTATGACCTTGCTAAACTCATTAGTAGTCCTTGGAACTTTTTAAAATAGATTCCATGGGATTTTTTAAAACATAGATTTTATTAGGAGTCTCCAGAAAGACAAAACCAATAGGTTATATGTGAGGGGCCTTATTAAAGGAATTGGCTTACAAGATCACAGAGACAGACAAGTTTCACAATAGGCTGTCTGCAAGCTGGAGAACCAGAGAAGCTGGTAGTGTGGCTCAGTCCAAGTCTGGAAGCCCCAGAACTAGAGAAGCTGATGATGCAGCCCTTAGTTCAAGGTCAAAGGCCTGAGAACCCCCAGGAGGCCAGTGGTGCAAGTCCTGGAGTCTAAGAGCTGAAGAGCCTGGATTCTGATGCCCAAGGGCAAGAGGAGAAAAAGGCATCATTCCCTGGAAGGGAGAGAAAGAGAGAACAGAAGGCAAATTCTCCTCTCCTTGTGCCTGTTTTTCCCAACTGGGCCTCCCTGGAGGGGAGCCCAGAGGTCCAGTGGGGTTGTGGGGTTGTCGAAGGCAAGGATGAGGGAGGGGGGCTAGCTGGGGCTGGACAGTGAGCCGAGGCTCCAGCAGACGCAGCTGAAGGAACAAACTTTAAGGGAAGAGGCTCTGAACCAGCAGCATCCACAGTGCATGAGTCCACATAAAGCCCTGAAAACCAGAGAGATCGCTGGGAAGTGGCACAGTGGCCACCGGTGCCTGAGTGACTTGGATCACGTTCTCAAAGTGAATCAACGACACCAGCATCAAGCCACATTCAACGTGAGGGAGCCACGTGTTGCGTAGCGGGAGTCCCCGCGTGTGCATGCAGGTGGACGTGCTTCAGAAGCTGCTGAACAGGCGAGGAGTCCTTAGCCACCCAGGCCCCCCATTCTGTGGAAGAGCTCGAGGGACTCTTCCTCAGCCCTGCAGAGGTGGCAGATGGGCAACCTGGACACCGAGCCTGGGCTCTTCCCCCAGACCAGCGTCAGAGCACTGGGCGGCTCCACCACAAGGCTTCTGGGGGGTCTGGCAGCCCAAAGAAAGGACCGGGGCACAGATATGGAGGCCCCCAGGACACACAGCACAGGCTAACTCTGGCACCCGCGCCAGCATTGCTGGGTTCTTAAGGAAGGAGGCCACCATGAAAGACAGGAGTGAGCCAACCTGAGAAGGTGAGCTGGAGGGAGCAGAGATGCACGGAGTGAAGAAAAGACAGAGGCCGGAAAGGAAAGGAAAAGAAAAGAAAAGAAAGAACAGAGACACATGGAATGAAGATAGGACAGAGGCCGGAAAGGACAGAGATGCGTGGAACGCAGACAGAACAGAGACAGGACAGGACAGGACAGGAAAGACAGAGGCCAGAAAGGACAGAGACAGGCGGAATGAAGAAAAGACAGAGGCCGGAAGGGACAGAGACGTGCAGAATGAAGAAAAAACAGGGAAAGGAAAGGAGAGGAGAGGGGAGGGGAGGCAGAGGCTGGAAAGGAAAGGAAAGGAAAGGGCGGAATGAAGAAAAGACAGAGGCTGGAAAGGATGGAGACGTGCGGAATGAAGAAAAGACAGAGGCCCGGCATCTGTGGCACAACGCGGGGACTGCAGTCAAGAGTAACTTAATCGTACGTTTAAAAATAAGGAAGAATGTAATTGGATTGCTTGTAACACAAAGAGTAAGTGCTGCGGGATGGACACCCCATTCTCCATGATGTGACTGTCATGCGTCACATGCCTGTATCAAAATGTCTCAGGCATGCCATAAATATATACACCTACTATGTACACACAAGCATTAAAATAAAAAAATTTTCTTAAAAAGAGAGACAAAGACAGCTGACATCAGGATCTTCGGAGACCAGTGAAAGCACAGCACTGGCCACATGCAAATCAGTCACTGCAGAAAGAAAATTCAGACATGAGAATGGCTCAACAGTTAAAAGCGTGAGAGCAAAAGCCATAACAACCCCAGAGACGGGTTTGACATTAAAGCTGAAGAGGTCTTTCCATGAGTAAAGGAAAAAGAGGAGGAAATAATAAAGTCAGGAAAATGAGCAGAGCCCGAGAGACGCCGGGGGTCAGAGCTCCAGGAAGATCGGAGGCGAGGGAGTCATCGAGGGGGAGGCTGAGCTGGCTTCCCAGAGCCGAGGGCATGAGTTTCCGGGTTGGAAGTTCCTGCTGGGACCTCTGTGAGATTCCACCCTCGGGGACAAGGAGAAGATCCTAAATGCTCCCAGAGAGGAGGGGCGGGTTTCATGGAAAGGATCCAGAGACCTGGACGCAGGAGGCCGGGAGGAAACACACACGCGCCTTCCAACCTGGAGTTCACGCACACCCAGGGGCGGCGTCTGAGGTTTTGTTCTTTCAGGTTGTTTCTTGGGAAGCCCCTGGAGGCTTCTCCACCAGAACCGGCCACAGAAGGGGTTGGGGTGGGGATGGGAGCCCCTCCAGGAGGCGGTGGGAGAGATGGGACCCACCACCCCACGCAGAACATCCTCAGACAGAGAGGGGAGAGGCCCCAGAGAGGCTGAGATGGACAGGAACCAGGGCAGAGAAGGTGCGTTCAGCTGAGAGGCTTGTGAGCTACGTCAGTGGTGTGAGTGAGTGAGCACCTGGGAAAACGAAGTCAGCAAAGATGCAGCAACTCCAGGCCCACAGAGCTGCTCAGGCAGAGTGGGGGATTCACAGGCCATGCACACCCGGGTGACAGGAGCTCTGCAGGGGGAGCTGAGGCGGTCACGACACAGCCAGATTAGGAAGGTGGGGCCAGAGCGTGCACGGGCGCAGGGCAAGGCGGGCGCAGGGCAAGGTGGGTGCAGGGCGAGGCTGGCCCAGAGTGTGCATGGGCACAGGGTGAGGCAGGGCCAGAGGGTGCACGGCTGCAGGGTGAGGCAGGGCCAGAGCGTTCATGGGCGCAGGGAGAGGTGGGCGCAGGGCGAGGCGGGTGCAGGGCAAGGCGGGTGCAGGGCAAGGCGGGCGCAGGGCGAGGTGGGCGCAGGGCGAGGTGGGCACAGGGCGAGGCGGGTGCAGGGCAAGGCGGGTGCAGGGCGAGGCCAGCCCAGAGCCTGCATGAGTGCAGGGTGAGGCAGGGCCAGAGGGTGCACAGGTGCAGGGCAAGGCAGCGCCATAGGGTTCACGGGTATGGGGCGAGGCAGGTGCAGGGCAAGTGGGCGCAGGGTGAGGCAGGGCCAGAGCATGCATGGACACAGGGTGAGGCAGGGCCAGAGTGTGCACGGGCGCAGGGCGAGGCGGGCTCAGGGCAAGGTGGGAACAGGGCGAGGTGGGAGCAGGGTGAAGTGGGCGCAGGGCGAGGCGGGTGCAGGGCGAGGTGGGTGCAGATGCAGCAGGTGCAGACACGGCGTCCACAGCCAGGCCTAAAGACGGTGTCTGAAGCTGGGAAAACCCAGCAATGACTCGTTACATAAGCATGTGACTTAGCAAGACAGAGGAAAATGCCCAAACCGCCAGTGAGAAGGACTCAAAGCAGCCGCTCAAAGCAGCAGGAAGTTATGTGGTAGGGAGGCTGGTTTTAGGGACAACGGCTGGGTTTCGGTGGAGGTTTGCATGCTGTGTGACTCTTCAGACCTGGCACAGTTCACGTCGACTCTCCTTGCCCATTGCGTTCGTTTCGTCAGACCTTACAATGGTTACCCCAGGCTTACTTTGGTTCCTGGCTGCTTGGACTGTCTCCCCCATCCCTTCATTTTCAGCGTTTCCTTCTTGGTGTAGGTGTCTCTTGCAGGCGGCGGGTCAAGGGATCTCCCCCAACACCAAGCACCTTCTTTCACTGCGTCCACCTACTTCTTGTGATTCTTTAGGAGCTGATTTCTGTCATCCTGTTTTGTATTTTCCATTTACTGCATGTCCTTTGGTTTCTTTTTTTCTCCCCCTAACCCTCTGTTAGACAAATTGAGCTTTCTTGAACTAAAGGTACACATTCTGCTTTTGTTCTCATGGGGATGCCTTTGAAATGAGAGCTCTGAAATGAGAATCAGGTTGATTTGCTACTTCTCAGGCTCTTCTGTTGTGATGTTCCTGCAGCAGGGCCTGTGCTGGCACAGACACATCCTCTGGCCCTCCCCGCGTTGGCAGCGTGTTAACTGTGTCTGAAGCTTAATCCCAATGTCACAGATTCTTGTCTTTGCACCTAATGTTAGGTGTCGTCTGCAGCCTGGGGCACCCAATCACGTCACTCACTAACCGATCGTTCCTCCTCCTGAGTGTTCCTCCAGTGGTCCGCTGTAGGCCTCACTGTGAAACCTTCTGGACGCCCTCGCAAGTGGGAGAATGCTGCTGTGTCTTCGTGTGTGGACGGTAGCGGGCTGCATGTGGAGCTCCAGGCTGAAGCCTGTCCTGGTGTCTACAGGGCCACGTGGCCTTGCTGCTGAGCCTGGTGGGTCTGGATCTGCTCTTTTCTTGCTCTCCTGGGAGCTGTTGCAATGGTTTGTTTATTTATTTATTTATTTTTATTTTTTATTTTTTGAGATGGAGTCTCACTCTGTTGCCCAGGCTGGAGTGCAGTGGCGCGATCTTGGCTCACTGCAAGGTCTGCCTCCCAAGTTCAAGTGATTCTCCTGCCTCAGCCTCCCAAGTAGCTGGGATTATAGGTGCGTGCACAACCACGCCCGGCTAATTTTTGTGTTTTTAGTAGAAATGGAGTTTCGCCATGTTGGCCAGGCTGGTCTCCAACTCCTGACCTTAAGTGATCCACCTCCCAAAGTGCTGGGATGACAGGCGTGAGCCGCTGTGCCCGGCCTGTTTTCTTTCTGGTGGTCGACAGTTTCGCGGCGACGTGTCCTCTGGTTTTCCTGCTGGGGGCTCTGTGAGCTCTTCGCAGCCGAGGTCTCTCATGTTCGGTTCTGGACGTTCTGTGTCTGTCGCCACACTGGTGGTGTCCCTCTCCATTCTTGGTTTTATCTTCTGGACCTGCTGTTACCGAGGCAGGGTCCTTCTGCAGCCACCCTCCCGGCTCTGGGTTTCTTGCTGGCTCCATCTGGGTGGCAGGAGGGAGGCCCTGCAAGGAGCCTCCAGGCTGCAGCTTTGTGCTCAGCCTCATTCCTGCTTTTCTCTGCCCCAGGGTATCTCCTTTCCTGCCTGTGTGCTGGAACCCTCTTGTCTTTGCCTGTTGCTTGGCTCCATTTTCCTGGCTGTGGCTCCTGCGCTCCGGTCCCTGTGGGCGCAGGCTCCGATTGGGCCTGTGTGGGGTTGGGCAGGGCTGGCCCTGGTTGCATGGAGGGCAGAGGGGAGGGCAGGCGGGCAGGGCTGGTTCCTGGGTGGGGAGTTTACCTCTGAAGGGAGCACCGTGGGAGGGAGCACTTTTGCCCCGAGTCCTCCCCAGCCTGGAGGTTTGCACAAGAGGAGGAGGGTGGGTGCTGGAGCGGGTGGTGTGACTGTGTCAACCTCTCGTGTCTCCAGATCTTGCCCCTCAGGGCCCTGCTGCAGCCTCCTGCTGTCACCCCCTCAGGCAGGGCTGTCCCAAGGCATCTTGGGAGGGCAGAGGCAGAACAGGAAAGTGATTTCTCCCACCTGTGTTTTGACTGCGACGCCCAAGCCCCTGCCCTGGGCTATGGCTCCCAATCTCCTCCACACCCTAACCCCAGATAGCCCAAGACCTGGGGTTCCCTCGGCTTTTCTGTCCTCAAGTCCCCCTCCTGCCAGGTGGCTGACACTGGCTGCCCTGCATCCCCATTCCCTGAATGACACTGGTGTGGAATGCAGGCAGAAGCGGTCTGGGAGACACGAGCTCTGGTGGTGGGATGCAGTTGGCCGAACACCAGGCTGAGCAGGGTCCGAAAATTAGGGGAATAAAAGTCCCAGGAGAGGACGAGGTGGCAAACAGGAAGGGCAGCTGACTCACCAGCCCAGAGCAGGGGAATCTCACCAGTTCCCTGAAACGGAGCTTCTCAGCTTCGGGGCTGGACGAGCGGCTTCCCAGAGGCCACTGCAGGCCAGGTCATCAGAGGCGCCTGCTCCAGCTTCCACCCTGCCCTGTGCCCAATGGCAGCCGAGCAGGGCTTCACAAAAACAGCTGTGAGAACAGCCTTGCGTGTCTGGAAGTCCCAAGCCGCTCGGCAGACGGTCACTGGGCCGCGCTGCTGCTCTGGTGTGGTTTCTGGAAAAGCATCCGCAAATTCCTGAGAAGTCCCCAGGAACCAAAGTGTCCAGCATTTGAAATTTAACAAGTGGGGAGATGCACCTCCGCTGCAGGCTGCTGTCCTAAAGAAAGGCCTAGAAGCCCTTCTGGCTAGGGCTGCGCACATGTTCCTGTGAGGGACACTTTGGGAGAGGATTGAGTGAGGGGGACAGGAAGTGAAGCAAAAGGGACGAGGGTCCCCTTCCTCCAGCTTCCTCCACGCAGTGATGCAGCCTGGCTCTAAGGGGCCCCTGGTATGAGGATTAGGAGGCCATGGGTCGTCCAGAAACTCAGGCCAGAAGCGAAGGTATAAAACACCAGATGATAACACAGGACCACAACTCAGAGGGCTCTGGGAGCACAAAGCCGGGGTACAGGGGAAACCAGCCCAGGAGGGTAAGAGAGGGATGGGGCAGCGGGGCCCTGCAGCTCAGGAGCTGGGGAGTCCCAGCCCCCATGACAAGGCGGCAACCCAGACAGAGGGGCCCGGGCCTCTGGGCCTGGCACCCCGTCCTCAGGGGAGGCATGGGGGCTGAAGGGGATGGCCGTGCGGGGACAGCAGGCTGGGAGGGGGCATCCCACACCCACCTCTGTCCCTGACTTTAGAAGTGATGGGGGTGGAGAACTGAGCCCCGCATGCCATGGCTGGGGTCTGCGTGTCTGGAGGTACTGAGGCGGGTGGTCCCAGCCTCACCCTGGCACCCGCCGGCGACTGTGGAGAGAGCTCCCTGACGCCGGAGCCTGCTCCTGGCTCTGTTCTGGGCACTGTCCCACAAGCCCCACAGAACACACTTGGCCTCATCTCCTGGCCTGGCATTTTCTGCTGCTTCCTCGGCCTTTCTGCTGAGAGAAATCCACGTTTTACCGTCTGTTGTCGCTGCTGGGCCTGATGTTCCAAAACTCCTTGGCTTTCATTTCAGGAGTTCATGAGATGTATTTGATAAACAAAGGTATAGCCAGAGGTTTCACCAGGGAGGAAGTGTGCCGGCCCTGCCACTGGCCTGAGAGTGGGCACAGTGGGAGGGTAGCCCAGCTCCTCTTGCACCCACCTGCCCACCCTCTCCCCGACCCCCACCCGCCTCTCCCACCCATCCACAGCCCAGGCCAGTTCTGGGAGGCTGGGGACCCCTGCCCAGCTGGGTCAGAGTGCCCGGCTCCTTGCCCCCCTCGGAGGCTGCTGCAGGTGTCCGGGGCGCACATCGGCCTCTCTGTGACTTTCACATCCCCAGGACTCTCCACCGTTTACCCCCGACTGTCCGCGTTAGCCCCTGACTGTCCACGTTAGCCCCCGACCGTCCACGTTAGCCCCTGACCGTCCGTGTTAGCCCCTGACCATCTGTGTTAGCCCCTGACAGTCCGCGTTAGCCCCTGACTGTCTGCGTTAGCCCCTGACTGTCCATGTTAGCCCCGACTGTCCACGTTAGCCCCTGACCGTCCATGTTAGCCCCTGACCGTCCATGTTAGCCCCGACTGTCTGCGTTAGCCCCTGACTGTCCACGTTAGCCCCTGACTGTCCAGTTAGCCCCTGACCATCTATGGTCACTGAGCCAGGTACACAGAGTTCTAGTCAGTGGTGTTCACTTGGCCCCTGCTCTGCCCTCGGCTCAGCTGGGCTTGGACCTTTGCATCCCGGGCTCTGCCCAGCAGGCGACTTCAGCACAGGTGAGGGTC
The DNA here is from genome assembly GCF_007565055.1 of Rhinopithecus roxellana. Lineage (NCBI taxonomy): Eukaryota > Metazoa > Chordata > Mammalia > Primates > Cercopithecidae > Rhinopithecus > Rhinopithecus roxellana. The sequence continues at coordinate 13,750,757 of NC_044551.1, read as the reverse complement.
CTGGGCGTCCCTGGTGGAGGGAGTATGTTTGTGCCAGCCTGGGTTTCAGGTGCCATGCGCTGTGAGCGGGGGTCGCACCCGCTTGGCTGTTACTCCGTTTTAAGCTGCCGACACTAGGAGGAGGCAGTGCCGTCATCACCGATGGGCTCATGTGAGAAGGGCTGGGGCTTGCAGGGCCTTCTGCGCCCAGGCCTGGGTCCTGCAGGCTCCAGAGGCTGTGAGTGGCCCTCAGTGAACTGTGGGTCTGTGTGTGGCCCTGGCTTCAGCAGCCGCCCCAGTCTGTTCTGGGTGGATTTTCCCCACCCAAGGTCACTGGTGCACTCAGAACCCCCCCTGCCAACCTGCTCAGCACCACCGTGGCGTACCTTGTTCCTCCCGAGGACCAAGCAGCCGCAGCTCCCACTCAATGCCCACCTCTCGGCCTCACGGCAGCTGTCTTGCCATTGGTTTCCTACCAGGTGGTTCTTATCCCCATGCCACCTTCCTTGTCTGCTCTGAGGCAGCCAGGTCAGCACGGAGCCCCCTCGGGCTCTCCTGGGTGTGGAGCCGCGGTTGCAGGGGGATGGCCCAGGCCAACTCTGGCCCCAAGGTCTCCGAGGCTGGGGCTGGCGGCGCAGGACACACCCAGGGCGTAGGGTCCCAGGCTTAGGGAGCAGCAGGGACGGCTCCCGACCACCAGGACCCCGGCAGGATGGGCCTGGAGCTTCCGCAGGGAGATTCACTGTGGGAACGTCAGCTGCGTTTGTTTATGGGTTGTGACTCTGCTTCTGGTGAAGTAAGTTTCACACTCGGTCAGGTGTTTGCATTCAGAAAGCGGATCCCAGTTTTAAAAACCTAAGTTTTGTTCTCTAGAAAATGACATCAGCTTTGGACATCAGATTGCCTGTCCAGCACAGCCGTTTGCCCTCCAGTCACAGTGACAGCAGGTGCTGCCCTGATCACTGGAGGGTGCCTGGTGCTGCTGCTCACCGCGCCCTCACAGACGCTCACTGCTGCCGTTCCGTCTTCCACAGGAGGAAACCAAGGCCCAGAGAGGTGAATTAACTGGCTAAGGGCCCACAGCAAAGGCGAGGTCAGAGGCACCGTCGGCACAGGCTGGTCTCCCTCAGGCAGAAGGGGGCCCAGGACACTGGGTTAATCGAGCGGGGCTGCGGTGGGCGTCAGGAGGGACTGCCCGGGGGCCGGGGTCTGCCTGCTCTCCCAGGGCCCCGGGGCTTCAGTCGGCCTCCCGCTCTGTGGCCGTCCGGCCATCCACCAGCTGCATTCTCAAGAACTGTCTTCAAACGCTGGAGCTGCTCAGTGAAAGAGTCAAGGCTGCGCTTGCTGTTTGTGGGATCTATAAACAGCCAGTTATTCAGCTCCCCAGGCCAGAGCGCTGCCTCGCACGCACGCAAGCCCCATGGAGCGGCCCCTGCGAGTGATCTGGCTCCAGGAGGCCGGGCCAGCTGCCCTGACGCCCGCCCGGTGCCCGCTCGCGTGACTAGCGGTGGTGTTGTGGCTCCGTAACTGTGGCAACGGCTCTCAGGGGAGCACAGCGCTCCCAACTTCCCTTTACTCCAAGGAGGGGCAGCCGGGGGGCTGTGGAGGGTTGTTCCTTTTTCCCTCATTTTCCCTCTGCCATGACCTTGACAAAAATAATCTTTGAAGTACTTGCCGGCTATTTTTTTCTGCCCTGGAACTGGAAGAGATCAGGATATTTAAAGGGTTTGACAGAGGAAGTCCCGGCTTTCTCAGAACATTTGCCCCGTTCCCTGTGGTGCCTGGGGAAGATCGCGGCTCCGGCCCTCACCTGCCCTGGCCTCACCTGCCCCGTTGTTCTTGCGAAGTGGCAGGTGTGCCGTTCGCTGATGTTCAGTAACAGCACATAGATGTGATCTTTTTCCCCTTAAAAAAAGTGCAGCCTTAACCTTAGAGCCAAATCCTTTTTTCCATTTGGAAAAGTGATCTCATTTTCCATGGACCATGTTAAAAAAAAAAAAAAAAAAAAAAAAACTTTTGTAGGATTAGAAAGGCAGAAAGAGAGAAAACAAACAGACTCTCGAGATGCATATTTGAAAGATGGGCCCACATGTGTAAAAGTATTTGGCGTGACAGTGCTGGACCAGAAGTCAGTCTGATATTGAATCCATATGACACAGCAAACAGCATTTTATGGTCTTTCAAAAAAATTCTGCCTTGTGAGTTAAAATTAAGGTTGCTTTTGGTTGTGACTAATCTCATAAAATCTTTTTTAAGAAGACATTTTATATACTCAAGCCTTGAAAATGTCTTTGGTCTTTGAACTATTATTAGTAGGACATCATCAGTATGTGGCAACCGCTGAACTGGGAAAGCTGTGGCAGGAGCTGGCGGGCACAGACCCTTTGCGGCAGTGCCAGGAGGGCTGGGGGCTGAGGACCCGAGGCCCTGTGCACCCCCTCCAGCTTGTGCAGGCCGAGAGCGAGGCCCCTCAGTGTCACCACTGCCCGGCTCAGAGCAGGCGGTTGACGGGAACTTCGTTCCCTTTCAGCAGACACCCCCCAGGCCACACGACCCCGGCTGCTTCACGTTCTCACCTGTTTTCTAATGACCCCTTGGTACACCCCATGTCATCTCACCCTGTCTCTGCCTAAATCCCAGGGGAGGGAGGGGCTGCAGGGGTCTGAGGGGCGGGTGCCAGCCTTAGGGGCCAGCCTGAGGCACAGTGGTGGTGTGGGTCCCCCAGTTCCGGACACAGCTGCTGACCCCCAAGATGGGAGCCACCATAGAGAAAGGGTGTCGACGCCATGGGTGCCAGCTCTGGGCCACGCTTTCTGGGTTGCCCAGTGTCTATCACCACATGGGAAGGGTGTGGGATTGGCCCATGGTCCCTCCATGGCCACAAAGTCCCTGAGCTCCATTGGCACCAGCCCAGGGCCTGTATCTTGCTGAGCACAGGCAGGGACGATCCTGGGCCCTCGTGGATACTGCCCACGGTCATCTCCAGGCAGGACAAGAACTCTAGGAGTTCCAAGGTGAAGCTGTGAAGCCAGCACAGGCAGGTGCAGTGGCAAAACGCAGGTCAAGTGTGCCTGGCACCATCGTTCCACAGGATGCCAGCTCTGTGGGACACAGAGTGTGATTTAACCCTCACCACAGCCTCTGAGTCACCTTTTATCCCAGGTGGGGATTGCAAGGAAGAGCGAAGTGTCGTGAAGTGATTTCAACCTTAGGTACCTTCCTTCTGGAAATGCAGCCACAGCAGCAGTGTTCCCAGCCAAAGCAAGGTGGCAACCAAGCCTCCGCTGACAGGTGGGCGGGTTGGCAAGATATGGTGTCTACCTACAGAGGGTAGTATTCAGCCTTAAAAACGGTGGGGCAGTGAAAGAGAAATACACAGACAGGACTACACCAAACTGAAAACTTCTGCCCAGCAAAGGAAACCATCAACAGAATGAAGAGGCAGCCTACGGAATGGGAGGGCGCATTTGCCAACCATACATCTGACAGGCGGGAAAGACCCCAAATACATAAGGAACCCAGCCAACTCAAGAGCAAGAAAACAACCCGATTAAAACCAGGCAAAGGACCTGATAGATTCTTCTCCAAAGGAGACACAAAATGGCTGGCTTGTACGTGGAAAGGTGCTCGGCATCACCAGGCATGGGGAAGTGCAAATGGAAACCGTCAGCAAGCTCATCTCGCACCATCAGGATGGCTGTTTCAAAGACATGAAGGCAGTCGTTGGTGAGGGTGTGGAGAGAAGGGGACTCTCGTGCACTGTTGGCAGGAATGTAAATTAGTGTAGAGTGATGGAAGGTTGCATGGAGCTTCCTTGAAAAATTAAAAATGGAACTTCCAGGTGACCCAGCAGTGCCTCTGCTGAGCATTTACCCAAAGGAGCTGAAATCAGAATCAGAGACACCCGTGCCCCCGTGCTTGTCGAAGCAGTGGCCACAGTAGCCAGGACGTGGAGACAGCGTGCACGTCCACCAGTGAATGCACAGGTAAAGAAAATGTTCTGTATCTACACTGTGGAATACTATTTAACCAGAAAAAGAAGGGAATCCTGGTATTTGCAAACCATGGATGAACCTGGAGGACATGGTGCTGAGTGAAGTAAGTCATGAACAGACAGTTCTGCGTGATCTCACTTGTATGTGGAATCTAAAAAAGTGGAACTCATAGAAACAGAGAGTTGATAGTTACCAGGGGCAGGGGTTGGGGTCAGGAGGGGGCTAAAAAAGGAAGGAAGGAAATGGACAGGCGCTGTGGCTCGGATCCACCTAGAGGACCCTGCGGAGTGAAACAAAGTCAAAGCCTGCTGGATTCGGCTCAGATGAGGTCCGCAGCGGAGGCAAATTCACAGCGGCAGAAAGCGGGTGGGATGCACGGGGCTGGGGAGGGGAGAGGGGGCACGTGTTTAATGTGGACAGTTTGGGTTTGGGAGGGTGGGAGCGTTCTGAAGGTGGATGGTCATGATGGTTGCACAACGATGTGAATATGCTTAAGGCCACTGAGCTCAAAAGGATTGAAATTTAACCACTTAGGTCAGGCACGGGGGCTGATGCCTGGAATCCCAGCACTGTGGGAGGCCAAGGCGGGTGGATCACCTGAGGTCAGGAGTTTGAGACCAGCCTGGCCAACGTGGCGAAACCCTGTCACTACAAAAAATGCAAAAATTAGCTGGGTGTGGTGGCGCAGTGCAAACCTGTAATTCCAGCTACTCGGGAAGCTGAGGCAGGAGAATTGCTTGAACCCGGGAGGGGGAGGTTGCAGTGAGCCAAGATCGCACCACTGCACTCCAGCCTGGGTGACAGAATGAGACTCTGCCTCAAAAAAAAAAAAGAGAAAAGTACCACTTAACCACTTAAAAATGGTTAAAATAGTATTTTTTTTTTTAACTTTCAGACGCATATTTGTCTTTATTAACATTACTGATGCAGAACATTCGATTACTTATCGTTTCCATGGTCTTTGTTCAAAGTGTCTCTTTCCTGGGTCTCTTGAGTTTCTTGATACGCTTTCTCTTCCTTTTTGCTCAAAGGACGAAGAACGCACATTAAAACTTTTCCTCCTTGAACAGCTCATGGTCTAGATGAGAATGGAGCTATTCCAGGCACGGTCTGGAGTATTTGATGACATATCCCCCAGGCGCGGTCTGGGGTACTGGATGAAGTCTCCCCCAGGCGCGGTCTGGAGTACTGGATGAAATATCTCCACTTTATTTTCTGACTCATCTACTTTTTCACCTTTATAGTCATTCGAACTTGGTGTTTTTCCTTAATCCACGGCTGAATCTGTTTAGTCTTTGTGTCCAAATCATGTTGTCCAGCATTTGAAGAAACAGTCAGTTCCTTTGTCAGGGCTGGTCCAGTTTTGGGGTTACCCTTCTCCATCTCACTCAGCCTCTGCCATTCCTGGTGAGTCTGCATTCCTGTCATGAGCTGGTCTTCTGCAGGCTGCTTTGAACCCGTCGCAGCTCTCGCTCATCCATGAGTCTAATCACATCTGCTCCGTGCGTGTTCCCAAATCATTGCCCTTCTCATCAAATACTTGAATAATTTGCTGACTAATTTTTCTTCCAGTGTTACTAAAAGCTGTTTCACTCTTTTTTTTTCTTTTTTCCTTCACTCTGGGTGTCTTCAGCAGTACCAAAGGCTTTTGCATGATTTAGGAAGGAGAGTCTTGGGGCAGAAGCAATAGGGGGCCACTATGGGGTGCTGTCTTTTGCACGTTGTGTTTACCAAAACATCTAATACAATTATTTTCAGACTTTACGGTTTGTAGTGTTAACCTCTTTAGAAAAAGAGTAGCCATCCTGTGCGGGGCAGGTGATTGGTACTAAAATGGTAATTTTTATGTTATGTATATTTTATTATAATTTTAAAAACTTTTTTACGGTTTGGAAAAAACTGTCATAAAAATTCACTCTCTTGGTTGGGTCGGTAATACGAGGGACATGGACGTCTGGCCTTGGGGGGGTCCCAGCCTGGTCACGTAAGCTAAAACTAAAGTCCACAAAAATCCTCTAAGAAAGATTTCTTCCAGCTGGTGGGAGGCTGGATGAGAAGGTGTTATGTTTTTAGGTGAAAATCCAAGGCAGCACAGGACATGGTGAGATGATTATCCAGCTTGCTAATCTGCCGGCAGGCACCACCTGCCATTCCTCCTCCATGCCTTCGAGTAGCAGGCTCAGTCCGTTTCGGGGAGGCTGGCATGAGGCTGTCTTCACACCCCCTGCAGGGTCCATTTCATGTCCTGCTGATTAATCCAGTTACTGGGAGGAAAACAGTGATTTCCTTTCTGTGGATCATCCCATGGACGCATTGCATCCTTTATTCAGTGACGTAAACAACTAAGTCTCAAGTGTTCCATAGCCACCTCCCCCAAAGAAATGCAGCAGGTCTGAGAAGAGAGCCCCTTGGGGAAATCTGGGCAAACCGAGAGCTTGTGAATAGCCCCGGACGGGTCCAGGCAGATTCACCAGACTTTCTGCTCATGACCCAAAGACGTTAGTATGGAACCAATCCTCTTCCTCGGAGCTGCACGGGAATGAAAATGTACAAATACCACAGTTTGTCGTAGCTCCTTAGATGCTCCCGTGGATGCAGATGTCCTGCGGGGTCAATTTCCCTCTCTAGAAACGTGGTGGAGTTCAGGGTGACTGGTAACGATGGGCTTCTTGTCTGATGCTAAACCATATAAAGCGTTGGCCTATTTTGTCATGGTGGAGCAGCCTACAGTGTTGCCCGCTGTTTTGTTGTGACAGCTGGGCAGGGGCTCCTGACGTCTCCCTCCAAGTGGGAGGTGCTTTGTGAGACTTGGGTTTCTTGTTCAGACGCTCAACACAGAGTTCAAATCCCATTGTGAAGTCATCACCTGGCACCTGCACCTCTGTATCCAGAGCCAAGCAGGCGGCACACCTTCAGGTCGGTGGGAGAGAGGGCCTTCGGGTCGCCAGCACCTGACCCGGCAGCCTTGTCCCGCCGCCTGCTCCTCCGCTCTCTCCGTCTCCAGCTCCTCCGCTCTCTCCGTCGGTCGTAACATCTTACTGCTCCCCTCACCCACTGTTGAGTTGATCTTTGACAAGTGTTTATTTTATATTTTCACGGCACCTGTGACTTTTCTTTTTGGAGACTTTACTGATTGAAAAACGTGGCTTTGCAGCCCAGCAAGCCTCTAGGTCTGAGGCTGCATCCTTCTGGTGTGGCTTTCCTCCTGAATCAGGCGTGGTGTGATGGCATCTGGGGAAGAACACGCAGCCTCTGGTTCGAACTGGACCCTGGGCAGTGGTTCAACCTTCCCCACACCTGTGACACCCAACAAGACAGACACAGACGTGTGAAACGCTCTACAGCCACCCGAAGAAGGTAGAAATTCTACAACAAAATTAATTGGGGAAAAAAACTAAGGAGAAAACAGGAAAGGAAAGGTGTTGCCCAGAAGAAGCCTCTTGCAGTGTGAATGGGAACCTGCCACAGCTGGGCTTGGGCCAGGCGCCCACGGTGTTGCTGGGCACTCGGGCCCCTTCTGCTGCCCCCAGCCCTGCTTCCTTCCAGCCAGTGGCTCTGTGAGCTGCCTTTTGTCTGCATGTCTTGCAGGAATATGGAGGGACCAGACCAGGATGGCCCCATGTCAGGAGAAAGAGCATCCCCAATCCGCAGCCCCTACCTCATGGGCCAAATCACCCCACGTGGGAGGCTGGGAGGCACATTTTTCTGTGAGTGAACTACTCTGAACAGAATCATAATTGCACTGGTAAGGAAGAACAGAAAGTTGTCTCAAAATAAAGGGGGATCAGGTGTCTGGTCCACTTGTTTTTGGAAGCATATTTCAGGAAAACATTAAGAAACAGAAAATACTCAAGCTGGGTAAGCCATTCAAGAGCCTAGAAAGGGATGGAAAGCTGTTCAGTTAATTCTGAGAGGTTAGGAAAACGCTGGTGCGAAAATACGATGCAGGCAGCTCAAAGGAGAAACGCAGCCTCTTCTCCGCTGTGAAACTGCACAAAACAATTCCAGATAAAATAATAGCAACTGACTCCCATCTGTGTTATAAAAGCACGGGCCGCTGCAGTTACAGTGGTCGAGGAGTAAGGTGAGACTCTGATGTTGGGAAATACCCATAAAATTAACTTAGCAAATTAATATACTAAAGGAGGAGAGTGGCAGCTTGTAGATGATCCTGATTAAACAGGCAATAATAATGTTTCTTAATATAGCACCAGTTATTGAAAAGCCTATCTCTGTCCCAGTGATTTGAGGTGACACTTTTTGTTTTTTTTTGAGACGGAGTCTCGCTCTGCCCCCAGGCTGGAGTGCAGTGGCTTGGTCTCGGCTCACTGCAAGCTCCGCCTCCCGGGTTCACGACATTCTCCTGCCTCAGCCTCCCGAGTAGCTGGGACTACAGGCGCCGCCACCTCGCCCGGCTAATTTTTTTGTATTTTTAGTAGAGATGGGGTTTCACTGTGTTAGCCAGGATGGTCTCGATCTCCTGACCTCGTGATCCGCCCACCTCAGCCTCCCAAAGTGCTGGGATTACAGGCATGAGGCACCGCGCCCAGCCTGTGACACCTTTTTCATGCATCAAATTTCCATTTGTGCTTGGACCCATTTCTGGACGTCCCATTCTAGTCCATTCATTGATGTGTCTGTTCATGCTCCATGATTTAATTATAGAGGCCTGACAGTATTTCTTAGATGTTGAATAAGATGATCCTGTCTCTTGGCTTTTTTTTCTTCCTGTGCTTTTGTAGCTATGATAATTGCATATTTATTTTCATATTTAGTATAAACCTACCAGCTGCATAATCAGTTTGATGCTATGTTTATTAATTAGTATTACAGCATATTGATAGATTCACTCAGGAGGAACAGACATCTGTAGGATGTTGACTCATCTTGTGCATTGAGGTGTGTCTTCCCATTTGTTCAAATATAATTATGCAAGATTGAGGTGTGTCTTCCCATTTGTTCAAATATAATTTTTTGTGCCTCTGGAGATGTTCTGAAACTTTCTTCATATAGGTTTTGCACACGTCTCAAGTTTATTTATAAGTACTTTAGCTTCTTTGATGTTTTTGTAAATGGGGCTTTATCTACAATTATGTATCCTAATCTGGCCGTAGTTTGTAAAGGTTATGGATATCTGTATGTTAATTTTGTACTGAATTATTTTATTGGGGTTATTTCATTTTATTTTATTTTTTTGAGACAGAGTTTTGCTCCTGTTGCCCAGGCTGGAGCGCAGTGTCACGATCTCGGCTCACTGCAACCTCCACCTCCCAGGCTCAAGCCATTCTCCCTCCTCAGCCTCCCTAGTAGCTGGGACCACAGGCATGCGCCACCACACCCAGCTAATTTTGTATTTTTAGTAGAGACAGGGTTTCTCCACGTTGGCCAGGCTGGTCTCGAACTCCCGACCTCAGGTGATCTGCCTGCCTCAGCCTCCCAAAGTGCTGGGATTACAGGCATGGGCCACCATGCCCGGCCTTATCTGGGTTATTTTATCATGGCTTCTCCTGGGTTTTCCAGATGTACTATGATGTTGTCTGCAAAGAGAGACAGTTTCACTTCTCCCCAATCGTTGTACGTCCTGTTGACTTTTCATATCGAATTGCATCAATCCATACCTGCAATACAATGTCCGATGCCGTGGGAGGGAATTGGCAGGCTGCTTCTTTAAAGGCCCACGTGGTGAATATTTTAGGCGTTTTGGGCTGGGCTGTCTCCACCCTTGACACCCCACTTTGCGGTTGTAGTACAAAAGTATCCATAGACAATGAATAAACGCATGGGTATGGCTGTGTTCCAGTGAGGCTCTGTTTACAAAAGCACGTGGCAGGCCATAGTGGGTGCCATACTGGGGGCCATAGTTGCACCCCTTGTGTGGGTGGTGGTGGGCCTCCCTACCCTGTTCCTTGATCTTACTGGAAACACCTTGAGTGTTTCCCTATGAAGTCACTGCCTTAGGAATGAGGTGCACACACATACATGTTACCTGTGAAGAAGGTATTCAGTAATTCCTATTTTCTTGAGCCCTTTTTTTTTTTTCCAGCAATAATTGTGAATTTCATTGAGGGCTTTTTCACCATATATGGAGATAATCATTTTTCCCCTCAGATCTGTAAATATGGTCTATTACATTAATGGACTTCCTAATATTGAACCAACCTTTCGTCCTTGGATTATATCTGCTTGGTTATTGGTGCATTATTTTCCTAATGTGAAACTGGAGTCTATTTCTTAATATTTCATTTAGCTCATTTGCATCAATATTCAAAGGTGATATTGGTGTGTCATTTTCTTTTTTACTTTACTCTCCATATCAGAGTTAAGTGTCAATGTTATACTTCTTGAAAAGGACTAGAAATTTTCCTTCACTTTCTGTGCTCTGGAACAATTTACGGGGCATTGAAATTATCTGATCTTTGAAGATTTGGTGGAATTCCATGTTACAACCATCTGGGCCAGGTGCATTTTTGTGGGGTAATCCCTTGATAACTTTCTCTATTCCTTCTACAGGAGTTGATCTTTTAAGCTTGCTATCTCTAATGGAGTCAATTTTTATAAATTATGCTTTCCTAGGGAAATATATACTTTAGGTTTTCAAATGTATTTGTATATAGGTCTTTCTCCCACTTTTATTCAGTCACTTGCCCTCTGCCACACCCAGGGAACCACTTTCTGATTATTTATTACTGTAGATTAGTTTGGCCTGTTCTTCGGTGTCATATAAATAGACTCTTAAGTTAATGAACTTTTGCATCTGATTTTTATTTAACGTAGTGTTTTTGCAATTCATCAATGTTTTTGCATAATAAGTAGGTTTAAACATTTTTTAATTGTGTAACAGTATTCCATTTTGTAATTATTCTGCAATTCATTTTTCCATTATCCATTATCCATTTGATAGTTGCTAGAAATAAACTAGCTTTATTTCTAGCTTTTGATTATTGCGATCAAGGCCACTGTGAACATCCTTGTTCCACCCTTTTTGTGAACATGCCCATTTCCCTTGACGGAATACTAAGGCTGGAACTTCTGGGTTGTAGGGCAGATGTACACTTGCCTTTATGAGAAACAGCAGGACAGTTTTCCCAAGTGACTATAGCATTTTACATTCCCACCAGTCACACTCTCACCCTTACCAGTATTCCGTGCTGTCGGTCTTTCTGACAGTGGCCACCCTGGAGTGTGGAGCAGCATCTCGATGAGGTTTTAACTTGCACGTCCCTGGTGGCTAAGGATGCTGAGTGTATTTTCATGTGTATGATGGGTGTTACTCTATCTCTTTGGTAAAGTATCTGTGCAAACATTTGTCCCATTGTTTAAAATTGTTTTTTTTTTTTTTTTAATTGTTGATTTGTAGTAGTTCTTATAGATTCTGGATAAAGTCGTTTATCAATGTGCTGTGCGTATTTTTTCTCTGTGGCTTCTCTCTTCATTTTTTACAGGAATTTTAAAATAAAGCCCAATTTGTCAAGTTTTTTCTTTACGGATTAGTGTTTTTGTATCCTACCCAAATCCACTGACCTCAAACTCATGAGGGCATTTCCTGGGTTTCTTCTGGAAGCTTTGTGGTTCTGGGCTTTGTGTTTGTGTCTGTCATAGGTCTTGAGTTGATTTTTGTGTGTGTGGCATGAGATAGGAGTCGGGGTTCATTTTTCCATACGAATCTCCAGCCGTCCCAGCCACGCTGTTTCAGACTTTCCTTCCCCACTGACTGACCTAGTGCCTTGGCTGAGGGTCAGCTTGTCTAGCCTGACCTTGTCCTGCTGACCAGAGCTTTATAGGAAGCCACGAAGTCAAAATAATTTCCACAATTTTGTTCTTTTTTTTTAACAAGTTTTCTTTAGCAAGGCTAGGTCTTTTGCAATTCCATAACTATTTTATTATTTTATTATTGTAGAGACAGAGTCTCACTCTGTCACCCAGGCTGGAGTGCAGTGGTATGATCTCAACTCACTGCAACCTCGATTTCCCAGGCTCCCACCTCAGCCTCCCAAGCAGCTGGGACTACAGGTGTGCACCACCATGCCCAGCTAGTTTTTAAAGTTTTTGTTGTTTGCTTTTTGTAGAGATGGGGTCTCACTATGCTGCCCAGGCTGGTCTTGAACTGCTGGGCTCAAGCAATTCTCTCACCTTGGCCGCCCAAGGTGCTGGGATTACAAGCATGAGCCACCACGCCCAGCCATAAGAATTTGAGAATCAGCTTGTCACTTTCTATAAAAAGAAAAAAAAAAAAACCTTTAAAATTCTGATTGGGATTGCATTATATCTACAGATCAATGTAGGGAGACAGGACAATCCTAACTACATTGAGCCTCAATCCAGGAACACTGTATATCTCTTAGTTTATTCAGGTATTTTCTCAGTGATGTTGCATTGTTTTCAGATACCAGCCTTGCACATCTTTTATTGGATTTATTCCTAGGTATTTTATGTTTTTTGATTGGGGCCTGGAGTTTTCTTTGTGGGAAAGTTTTGATTAGAAATTCAATTTATTTAATAGATACTAGGTTATTTAGATTTTCTAGTTCTTATATCACTTTTGTTAATTTGCATATTTCAAGGAATGTTTCCTGTTTCGCTTAAATTGTTTAATGTATTAACTATCATTTTTAGTATTTTCCAACTGTCCTTTTAATATTTCTAGGACCTGTAGTGATGTACTTTTAAACTCCTGGTGTCAGTGATTTTTTTTTTCTTGATGAGTCTTGCTAGCAGATTATCCGTTTTATTAATCTTTTCAACATTTTCAAAAATCTGAATTTTGGCTCCGTTAATGGTCTCTATTATTTGACTGTTCTAAGCCATTTTCATGGATTTTTGACTCTTACCTTTATTTTTTCTTACCTTTTCCTTACCTTAGATTTAACTGACTCTTCTCTCTCTGGTTTCTTGAGGAGGGACTCCATACTTTTGAAACAGTCATTTTAAGCTCACTGGGATCTGATGCTGACTCTTCTGCTTGTGTGCAATTGGAAGTTTGTTACACTTCCTGTGTCCTCATTATGATGCAATTTTGGGTCTGTGTAGCCGCACTTGTTCTTACCATTCTCCATCATTTTGTGGAACGTAGGGGGGGATTTGGATTTAGGTAACTGCCATTATCCTTGGCTGCCTGGGAGTCTTCAATACCGGTATTTCAAAAGCTCTTAGAAATTGATATTTATAAACCCTAATAGAAAAATTAGCACATGACATACATAGGGCAGTTTACCAAAGAAGAAATACAAGTTACCAGTGAATGTAGGAAATGTATTTCAATCTCATTAGTAATCAAAGAAATGAAAACTATAATGGTAAAATAATTTATCTCTTTTCAAAAATAATATATCTGTTTTCAAATTGGCAAAGATTTTAGAAAAATAAAGGAAAATAAAAGTACCCAGCATGGCCCAGATTTAAGGAAATTAGTGTATAATATACGGCTGATAGCCGCAAACATCATGGGAGTTGCAATCTTCGAATGTCTGTGTTTTAAAGACACAAATGGAAACATTTATGAAAGCCGTGTCCAGGTGACTCTGCCCCCTCACCCCTGCCTCGTGCAGGATGTGAGACTGGGCGAGACATTCTACCTGGTAGCCTGTGCTTGCTCAGTGCCAGCGGCCATTGCTGCCATGGACAGATCCTGTGGCTCAGAGGCCACCATCTTTCCCGCATCCTCACCAGTGACGGCCCCGGGAAGCTGCTGCAGGGTGGGGCTGCGGGGCTCGCTTCTCAAATAAAGGAAAACGTCACGTCAAACACAGCACAGCCACATCCTTGCCTTCTCCATCTTCTCCCTCCAAAATCCCACAATAATTACGGCTGTAACTAAGATGCAATAATCATACAAATATTGTGAATAACATACACGACTGAATTTAACATCAAAATGAAATGAGTTTCTAGAAAGTATTTTAAGATGCCATAGTTAATGTAAGAAAAAATAAAGAACTTGCATACACTAACAATAAATAAATCAACGTGGTGTTAAAATCTGCCCCGTTTCATCTACCATCTCCGCAAAATGTGCCCACACTAGAGGGTCTTCAGAGTGAGGTGGACCAGACCTTCCAGAAGCACATCACCCTCATCTTAAGTGGGTCCAGAGAAGGGAAGGAAAGGGGCAGGAGCGACTCATGTCTTGATGGTTGTGTGTACCGTGTGCAAAATATGCAGAGAAACTACAGGCCAAGTGTAAACATAGATGGATAACCCCTAAGTGAGGTCAATCAATTCCAAGAGCATATTAAAAAGTCATGATCAAAGAAGCTTACCTCATAAAGTACAGGAATGATGCACCATCAGAAAATCTATCAATCACACACAAACTAAAAATTGTGATTGTTTTAGTAGATGCAGAAAAACACTTGATGGAGTTCAATATTTTTCTCTCTTTTTTTTTTTTGAGACAGAGTCTCACTCCATTGCTCAGGCCGTAGGGCAGCGGCGTGACCTTGGCTCACTGCAACCTTCAGCTCCTGGGTTCAAGCAATTTCTCTTGCCTCAGCCTTCCAAGTAGCTGGGATTACAGGTGTGCACCACCACACCCGGCTAATTTTTGTACTTTTAGTAGAGATGGGGTTTCACCGTGTTAGCCAGGCTGGTCGATGGAGTTCAACATTTTTCATAATAAAAATCCTTAGAAAAACCAAAGGGTATTCCAGACAGTGTGTAGAAGGAGTTACATGGGCGGAAACATCTGCAGAGGAAAACAGAGAGCTCCTGCCTCGTCTTAGGTACCAAGTCTCACTGTCGCACCAAGACAAGGTGCATATTTTATAACACATAATTTTATATGTATTAGAAAAGGGACCGTGTAAACCATGGCTACCTTCTCATGTTACCTGTTAACTTGGAGCCTATGACAAAATGGTAATAAATAAATAAAAAGTGGGCATTTCTAGAGGTTATGAATACGGACTACAAAACAGAAGAATATTGTTGAAAATTTAAGCAAATGATGCTTGCACTTTTTCATTTTGGGTGAGCCAACCTGATTTTTTTTGTTTTTTCTTCTAGTCTCTTAATGGCTTTGCTCTGGTCGTGAGTGCAGAAGGGACAGTATTTTATGCGTCAGCAACGATCGTGGACTATCTGGGCTTCCATCAGGTAAATGAAACCAGAATAGCCCTCCAGTCTGTTAAGTGCTAGGTTCTCTTCCCTTTGTAAATGCTTGTTGTCTTCAAGGTTTGACAAATGTCTAAAATTGGGTTTTTCCTATCACTGAACTCTTATCAGATAAAGATCTCCACACTCCAGCTGTGTCTAGGGCAGTGTTTCTTCCAGCCTGGGTTCGGGGTCTCGGTGTGAGGCCGCTCAGTGTCGGGGATGTTCTGGTCTAAGGGAGCCGCGGCACTTGGACAGCGGCATGGTCTCCCCTGGCTCGGGCACCCCGCTAGGTCCCCTGCCCCACCAGCACCATCCCATTCATCCACTCCCAGTCAACGTCTTAACCCTCAGCTTCTCGGTGCACTCAGGACACAGCTTGTTCTGGAAATGCCCTTCCTGACGTGCGAGTGGTTCGTTTGGAATGCTGTCCGGTCAGCCCCAGGGGGATGACTCCAGACTTCCAGGCCGAGAATGGGGTTGAGGCCTTGTCAGATACCAAGCCCTGGAAGGGCAACTCACCCAGGAAAAGGTGCGATAAAAAATCCCACCCGGTCGGGCACAGGGACTCACGCCTATAATCCCAGCACTTTGGGAGGCCGAGGCGGGTGGATCACCAGGTCAGCAGATCGAAACCAGCCTGGCCAACATGGTGAAACTCTGTCTCTGCTAAAAATACAAAAATTAGCTAGGTGTGGTGGCATGCACCTGTAGTCCCAACTACTAGGGAGGCTGAGGCAGGAGGATAGCATGAACCCGGGAAGCGGAGGTTTGCAGTGAGGTGAGATCGAGCCACTGCACTCCAGCCTGGGTGACAGAGTGAGACTCCATCTCAAACAAACAAACAAACAAACAAACAAATCCCACTCAAGGCCAGGAGGGGAGCAAGGGAGCTGTTTTTCTGTCTGGAAAGGAGCTGGGGTCTCTCACGGAAAATCAGATGCTGGTTGTAGAATTAAGATTTCTCCCACTGCACGGCAAGGACTCCCAGGATCTGGATATCAGGCATACTGCAGACTGATGAGATGACTGGAGAACCCAAAGCAGCAAAAATGGGGCCCTTTATCTGCACTTTCACAAGGCACTCCCACAAAAATACCCACCCTGCAGATGAGCTTACGGTGCAAGTAATAAACCCAAGGAAGCCATAGACGGTGAGCAGGAGCCAGCAGACAGGTAAACAAACCCTGCTTCCTGGAAGAACTTAAGGAACAAAGCCGTCCAAAGGAAACTGGCAAACAAACAAGATTTAAAACAATAAAAGATAAAAGCAGCAGTATAAAGAAAGCACAGCATATGATGAAAAAAAGAACAGATATGTTTGAGAAAGATCAAAACAAAACTTTGAAAAATAGAGAGTAGTGTATTAGGGTTCAGTCTGGAGACAGAAACTGTGCAGAAATTTGAACAGTTTTATAGAAAGACTTACGATGGGTTTAGTGTAAGGAAGTGTTAACCAGTAGCACCAGCTCAGCAACAAAGGACTAAAAGGACTCTGAGGACACAGATACAGCAACAGAAAGGCAGCAGTGCCCACAGGGCCCAGGCAGGGGCCGTCTTGGAAACCCCAGCCCCACTGAGGCTGAGCCAGACCCTCGGTGGCACAGGGTGGGGCCATGACCTGGGCAGTGGAAAAGTTCCCAAGATGTTCAGACCAGGGCTGGCTGGTAGGAAGCTTCCCTTTGGGACCCAGGTGAGATGTGCACCTGGAGGCCGCTGGGCGCTGGGGGAAGCTGTGACACTGGGGGGTGCACACTGGTGGAGCGGGAGGCCCCAGGGGAAGCCCTGCCCCCTGCAGTGCCCAGCACCTCTGCCTATGAGGAAATGGTCCCAGAGCCAGCATTCATGCCTAGCGAGAGGCAGCACATGGGGTGATTAAAGTGAAGATCTCCCTGGTCAGGCGGGAAGTCTAGGGCTGAATCCGCCCGGTCAGGTGGGAAGCCTAGGGCTGAATCCCCATCCTCCCCCCACCCCCCCCACCCCCCCCGCCCCCGGTCAGGTGGGAAGCCTCTAGGGGCTGTGCAGGGCAGCAGTCAGTGGAAGCCAGGAACCACCACACTCACCGACACTAGTCCCTGACGAGTCATTAGAATTCATGTCTGCCCAGGCCCTAAGACTGCACAGAGTTCTATCCAGTTTCCATGAGAGCCAGGACTTTGAATTTCCCCACAGCTGAAGTCGCTGCTGCCTGCTGGTGACTCTGCAAAGCAGCTCCTCTAGTCCGCCCCTAAGTGCAACCTCCTGCCCCTGAGCCCAGGCCGGTCTCCCTGTGAACTGCAGGGACCGTGTGACCACCGGGCTCATTGCAGTGAGCTTGTTTTCTGCACCGCGGCTCTCTGCACACTGGATGCCTCCTCCGGATGGCCTCTCCCCCAGCATCCACGTGAAGGTGCAGCTCGTCAGCACACCTGGGCCGGCCCTGGTGGAGGACGCAAGGGGACATGGCTGTGTGCAGGGAGAGGAAGCACTGTGCAGTGGGCATGGCTGCCAAGGGGTGTCCAGGCCACTGTCCTGTTGGGAACGCAGTGCAGGGTGGAGACACAGCTCTGCTGTCCCAGCAGCGACCTTGATGGCTCTGAGCCTCATTTCCTGTGCCCACACCATGGCCAGCAGCGGTATCTGCCTGCCAGGCTGTGGCCAGACCACAGGGCCACTGAACAGAGGAGTGCTGGACAAAGCCCTGGTGCCTGGCGCTGCGTCTCCCACCACAGAGCGACATCACTCTAGGCGGCTGCTGTTGACACCGCGTGACCACAGGCTTTGCTGAGTGTGCCCTGGCATCTGTGACTGGGGCACTTTCATCTCCTGACGTGCCCTGTGAGAGGGGACCTGGAGTGACGGCTGGTGGGTCCCTCATTCCCACAGATGGCATGAGTGGCATGAGCTTCTGGGTGGCCACCCAGCATCCTCTTCATCTCCATCTTCTGTGCTCCAGTCCCACAGAGCTGCCCGTGGGATGCTTCCTTTACACGTAGAGAGCTGTGGAGTGGGTCCGTATGTGTTTGCTGGGCTTTGGTGCATCCTTCACTGAACAGGGGAGCGCTCGAAGGACAGGACGTGGGCAGACATGAGGGTGTGGCTCGGTGACTCTGTCAACCTAAGCAGAGCAGCTTCAGCGTGGTCTGTATGTGCAGGGCCTGAGTCTAGAGATGACCGCTTGCTCTGCCTTTTGCATGCTCAGAATCACCGTCAACTCTAGTCACTGCGTCCTGAGCTGCCCTGAGTTCTCCAGTCGCACCCAGAGCCGCTGCCTTTAGCCATGGCTCGATGGTCTCACTCGGGGTTTGGCTCTGGGGACAGGGGCAGGTGCTGTACAGAGCAGCTCTGATTCCAGGTCAGAAATTTTGCTAATTGGGCTTTCTGTTTTCTTGGCGCTTGGTCATTTTCCCCCAAGCATGAGAAGTTAAAAAAAAAAAAAAGTTTCGCCTTGATTATGAGGAAATTGGTTCCAAATGCCATTAAATCAGGCATTGCCTCTAGTTTATGCAAAATATCTCATGAAAATATTAGAACAGCTTTGTGCTTGTGTGAGTTTATTGTGCAAAATGCTTTACAAAAAGTCAGGAACCAATTATTCCTGGTCACAGCGTGAGTGCATGATTTCAGTGTCTTCAAGCTCAGCAAGCTTAGTGAGGAATAAACGGCTTTAGGTGTATATTTTAGTTGCCATTTGTTGATTCAAGAAGTTGTTCGTACTCTCAAGCATTAGAGCTTGTCGATCAGAGCAGTTAGAATCCCACAGGCATGGTTAGCTGATATGTGCAAGCTTTTGCACAAAAAGGTAAAAATGTTAGCTGCTAGAGTGTGCAGCATATTAAAATTGGAAATGATTTTATTCTAAACTCCCTAAGTGGTGGTGTAAAGCTAAAATAAAGACTGTCTTTACTTGATGAAAGGAGGGTTTGTTTTTGTACGATTTGGATAATTTTAATGTCGTGCTCTCCCCCTCCCACTTCTCCCACCGTGTATCTTGATGTCACTTTGTAGGAATCAGACTTTAAAAGATTAAGACAGACTTAGGACAGACATGCCACACTGATGATGAAAACACAGAACTTTGTTTCCTCAACCTAAATAGGATTTACGTTTCACCCTGTCTTCGGATTCGCCTCAGTTGGAGAACTCTTTCCCGCTCTGCTACCCGCTCCTGTCTTGAGCAGCAGGCCCTTTCTCACTTGTTGAATTCCCTTTCGTCCCCTGACTGCGGGGTTGGAGATGATGGATGAGGTGCTCGGGCAGGCCTGGGGCTGCTCAGGGAGGGTGCTGGGGGTTCACCTTCCGGGGGCCTGCAAAGCTCAGGGTTGCCTGTGGAAACTCATGCGAGGACCATTTCGGTGTGGGGCAGCGTGGGGTTGCCAGGGCGGGGCTGCGGCTGCTCTGGTGCAGGAGGAGGTGCACTCCATGGTGAAGAACTGGAGAGAGAGCGAGCTCCAGGAGATGCAGGGCCTCATGATCTGGTGCAGCACCGGCTACTGTGAGGACAGCCGGGTGCCCATGCAGCAGGTGCACCCAGGCCCCCAGCACTGCCATGTGCCTCTGGTGTAAGCCCAGGCCTTGGTGACTGGTGAGTTGGAGAAGTCCCAGGACTGCCGGGCTTGGGGCACCAGGCTTTGCAATGACAAAGCCAGATTCCCAGCATGCAGGGAGTGAGGGCTCCAGGTGAAGCAGCAGCTGCCGGCCACGTGACCATGGTTGCGGATGACCTCGTGTGCCTCACCCTGACCGTGACCACAAAGATGAAGGAGTCTCTCCTACTGGGAAATAAGTCTTTGCCTGTGGTCGTTGGGGCTGAGGGCAAGAATCTTTTTTTTTTTTTTTTTTTTTTTTTTTGTTGAGACGGAGTCTCGCTCTGTCGCCCAGGCTGGAGTGCAGTGGCCAGATCTCAGCTCACTGCAAACTCCGCCTCCCGGGTTTATGCCATTCTCCTGCCTCAGCCTCCCGAGTAGCTGGGACTACAGGCGCCCGCCACCTCGCCCGGCTAGTTTTTTTTTTTTTTTTTTTTTTTTGTATTTTTAGTAGAGACGGGGTTTCACCGTGTTAGCCAGGATGGTCTCGATCTCCTGACCTTGTGATCCTCCCGTCTTGGCCTCCCAAAGTGCTGGGATTACAGGCTTGAGCCACCGCGCCCAGCCAAGAATCTATTTTTTAAAAGGAATGGGAATTTTTTTTCTTTTTTGTTTTTTTGAGACAGAGTCTTGCTCTGTCGTCCAGGCTTGAGGACAGCGGCACAATCTTGACTCACTGCAACCTCTGTCTCCTTGGTTCAAGCAAGTCTCCTGCTTCAGCCTCCTGAGTAGCTGAGATTACAGGTGTGCGCCACCAGGCCTGGCTAATTTTTGTATTTTTAGTAGAGACAGGGCTTCTACTAAAGCCCATGTTGGCCAGGCTGGTCTTGAACTCCCAACCTCAAGTGATCCGCCCACCTTGGCCTCCCAAAGTGCTAGGATTACAGGCATGAACCACTGTGCCTGGCTGAGAGTTTTAGTCTTTTAAGCAACATTTATAAATGAAGAAATTAGGGATGGCAGCAAGTGTAAGGGGAATGTCGCTTGCCTCTGGACACAGGTTCCTCTGCATTTCAGTTTTAAAAAGCTGGCACTAAAACGTGTCAGAGCTCACATAGGAGAGTGTTTGGAGCCATGTTTCTCATTGTCCTGGCAGAGCCGGGGCCCTCCAAGGTGCCCGGCTCTTACTGCACAGGGACCAACAGGCTGGCCGGTAACAGCTGATGGGGTTGGTGTTTCTGTTTGTTGCCAACCCCGTTTACTGGAAGTGTCCCCACACCATTTTCCATAAGCTGTGAAACAAATGTCGCAAGATCTCTAATTCAGAAGGGGAAAGACGCAGGTTTCTGGGTCTTTGTTTCCTTGGTTTTGTGTTACCTATGCCCGGTTGTAACGTGGATTTGAAGATGTGGAACTGGGAGGTACAGTGGTTTGGATCAGAACTCTGAAACGTTCCTTGTGGATCCCCTTTTCTGGCCATCGGGATGTGGATGTGTATTTGTTAAACTTCTCACACGCTGCGTCCTTCAGCCTGGAGACCCTGCGGAAACACGAGAGGCGACGCCGCGGTAGGGGACGC
Organism: Rhinopithecus roxellana; assembly: GCF_007565055.1. Taxonomy (NCBI): domain Eukaryota; kingdom Metazoa; phylum Chordata; class Mammalia; order Primates; family Cercopithecidae; genus Rhinopithecus; species Rhinopithecus roxellana. The sequence continues at coordinate 13,729,611 of NC_044551.1, read as the reverse complement.
CAGGGTGGTTATGTAGCTAAGCTCCCTCTGACGGGCCCTGAGGCTGCCGCTGTAGAGCGGCAGAACTGTGCAGTTCCTGGAGGAGAAGCGGGTTTTGATTGCAAAATATTCCAGTATCCGGAGTGAACACTAGATAGAGGAGGAGCTATGGCTACTTGATGAAAAGAGAGCTGTGAAGTCCTGGATTTGGGAAATCCTGTTTTCGTAGAACAGGATGGGATGGAAGCCTAAACCCAGCATTGCTTCCCAGCCCCTGAATTAACAGAGCCCTACAAAGACAATCCCCTGGTAACAAGAAGTCAAGGAGAAAGAGGGAGCCCTGAGGCTGGGAGGAGCGCAGACTCCCGCCCTCACCAAACACTGGCTGCCCGGGCATTCGCAGCGGAACGGAGGCAGCGCTGCAGGCGCTGGGCGAGCTGCATCCCTGCAGGAGGAAGCTGGTCTTGAGTCCTGGCTCACACCACAGACAGCTTCCGGGCATGATGGAAGTTTCCAGAAGATAACAGAGCAGAGCTAGATCTATGAGGAAAGATTTCTCAGGAAAAAAGCCCTCCCTACACAGAGAGGAGGGATGGGTTGGGCCTCGTGGTCCATCTGGGCAGGATGGCAGCGGGACACCTTGCATGAAAGGCGGCCCAGAAAGGACTGGGCAAGGCAGCTGGACAGCTCAGTGGGGATTCCAGAAAGAGACAGACATGTCGGGGCCGCACGCATGCACCCACGCACGCAGCCAGGCACGCAGCCACCCACGCAGCCACCCACCCACACAGGCCACACAGGCGGGCACCGCTGAACACCTGAAATATGCAAGATGCTCCTTCTTATGGTTCAGGAGGTGGAAAGTTGAAACCATAGCAAGAAATATGGCCTATCCGCCGCAGTGACTAAAAGATAAAGAGGGAAAAGGACAAACATTGGCCTGAAGGTGCAGCCGCTGGAGTGTTCGAGCCTTAACTGGAAGAGGAGCTTCCCCGCCTGGGAGGCTGCGGCTGGCTCACGGCTGTGCCAGTCAGGAGGCCCTTGCAGACCCAGGGCCTCCTTGTCCACAGCGCCCATCCCGCGGTTCAGCAGCTGCCCTCACGGTCGCGATGCCGGGCAGGGGGATGCTGGCGGGTACCCTCCCTCCACGTGGAGTCCGCCGCGCAGAACCAGCCCCCACACGGAGGGCGCCCGACTCAGAGGCAGAAACGGCCTTGCGGGTGCCGGCGACGCCCTGTGGCCTCATCTGGGTGGGGTCCCGCGGGGTGTTTTCTTGATGGTGACTCACCCAACTGTGTGTTCGTGATTGGGCGCTTTTTGGCCTAGGTTACCCTCCAGTTACGAGTCCTTAGGAAGGCACCGAAGGCAGAGCCCCGAGGAGTACACGGGGGAGGCTGGCGCGGCGCCTTTCACCTCGAGGGGTCTCTGTTCCTCTCACCGCTCTTGACAGCGCTTTCTCAGAAGGGAACTGCGGAGGCGCAGGCGGTTGGAGTCCAGGCCCTTGAGTGAGGCCCCCCCTGCCCTCCTGAGGCTGTGTCTCGTCTTGTTCCGGGAGCCCCGCGGGTCCTTCCCACTGGGTTGCCTGAAGATGCTCGTCCCTTTAGGGTGAGTTTATTACGTTTCTCTGAAGTCTTGATTCTTAAGGAGCTTCCCCTCCAGTTAGGAAGAACCACTTGGTTATTGTCATGGTAACAAATGCCACTTAGAATTAGATCACCCTGAAAGAGTCCTGAGGTTCTAGCAGTCCCTGGCAGGGTTAATTATTCGGGGGCGGGGCAGGGGTGTGTGGGCCAGGCTGCAGGTGCAGGTGCCTGACTTTCTTCAGTTAGGAGAAGGGAGAGGGCGGTGGGATGGCCGGCCTTCCTCAGGCACAGACATGCTCACGGGCAGTGGTGACAGTTGGGTCCCCTTGAAGTCAGTCTTCGTGGCGCACAGTGTCAGCCTCTATCGCCGGACATGGACCCTGGGTGGCTGTGAGGGTCAGCCTCTGTGTCAGGGCCCAGATTTGCTTCTGAGCAGGTGGAAGGAGAGGACTAGAGAGAGGCCTATGAACTGGTCCTTGAGACCTCATGAAAGTGGGTGAAGGTTGAGGCCTGGGTGTCAGGAAGGAGGAAATCACCTGCCATAAGATGTGAAATGATGGGAAACAGTCACAAAGAGTCTAAGTCGACAGGAAAGTGGATGTCTTGGCCCTACAGTGTCTGTGGCCCAGAAGATGCCCATCTTTTAGCCTCCCGCTTGCCCTCAAAGGCTGGATGTCAGCACCACTTGGTGGGCAGACGGATGGGCAGGTGCTCCAGGCAACTGAGACAGGTGTCTTCCCAGGAGGGAGCGGGGGCCCCGGGTCAAGCACCGTCTTTTCAGTGGTATTCTTTCCCTGTGGCTGTGACTTGCTTTGACAAGTGGAGTGGAAATTTTTCGGTTACTCGTCAGTGGAATAAAGTGTGTAAAGCCACTTGGGGTAAGGCTGAAATAACCTTGCTGCGCGATTTCAGACAGACGTGATGCACCAGAACATTTACGACTACATCCACGTGGACGACCGCCAGGACTTCTGCCGGCAGCTCCACTGGGCCATGGACCCTCCCCAGGTGGTGTTTGGGCAGCCCCCGCCCTTGGAGACAGGTGGGTGTCTGGGGTCCAAGTGAGTCACCAAAACCTAGAGCAGGTCACAGAACACGTCACTGCCTCTGGAAATGACCCTGTCGTGCCTTCTTGGTGTGCTTTGCCTTCCACATTGACCTTAGCGCCAAATCTCACCTTTCTTCAGAGGCCTCCTCCCGTGTCCCTCCCTGTCCTCTGGTTGGGCTGCACCAGCTCCGTGTGGCTCGAGTGTGCTTCACACCTGGTTGCTTGCCTGGGCTCTGCCAGGCTTGAGGTCACCGCCATTCTTGTCACCCCACCACAAGCTGCAGTCCTGGCCTCTTGTTTTGCAGACTCCCCTCAAGTCTCATGTCTGCCAGGAAGTTTCTTTGCTTCATATTAGAGTTATCCGATAAAAGTCCCTGAAAGATGATTGCTACTCAGAGTTGGTTGCCCCTTTTCACAGAAGACCCCTGCACAGGGCTTGCCCCCAACCTCCCTGTGGCTCTGACTGGTAAGATGAGCCTGGCAGTTGTGGAGCTCCTTGACAGGCAATGACAGGCAGGGGCTCTGCTGGGACAGTTGCATCTGGGCTCTGAGGAGAGGCGACACCTGCCTGGGGTCCTTTGCAGAGGGTGACTCCTGGGTTCTCTTGCACATATCCACGGAAGCCTAAAATAATTCATGAAAAGTTTCCACCACCACTTCATGTGACAGTATGATTGACCTTAAATCAAACAGCAAAGCCCAGGCACCTACATGGAAGACCCTTTTATAAAGCTAAAAACAAGCAAGATGAAACCATCGGGCCATTGTCGTGCCTGCGCATGTACTAAAAACGATGTTTTTAAAGGCAAGGGATGAGAAGGCAAAATTTGTCCGAGTGACGTCTAGAAGGATGCTGGGCGCAGGAGGAGCGTGCGGTGATAGGGTTTACATGACCTTGCACGTGCGAGCCATGGGTGTGTTTGTTGCGTGCTCTGTGCATGCAGTTGTGCGTGTGACCTGTGTGTTTTGGCTTCTCCCACCGCCACGCCCCTTGGCCACTATGGTCTGCAGGAGATGACGCCATCCTGGGGAGGCTGCTCAGGGCCCAGGAGTGGGGCGCAGGCGCGCCCACCGAGTACTCAGCCTTCCTGACCCGCTGCTTCATCTGCCGTGTGCGCTGCCTGCTGGACAGCACCTCGGGCTTCCTGGTGAGTGTGTGGGCCCCTGGCAGGGGGCTCCCTACATCTGGGGTGCATTCTGCCCTGGGGCGGAAGGAAACAGAGGGCAAGAGGAGGTGGGGGCGTTAACCCACGTGTCCCTGGTAGAGGGGCGAGGGCTGGCGCTGAGCTCTGTGCACGCTGGGATGGCATGGGGCCTTGATGCCTCTGAGCATGCGAGGGTGATGAGTCAACTGTGAGGCCTGCTGTGGTGGACAAGCCAGGTCAATGAAAATGTAAAACTCTGCAGTAGGTTTATACTCTAGTTGTATCTTTATTTATAACTTATTAAAATATTTTTTAAAATGTGCCTCACCTCTGCCAAGGGCTGGCAAGCTGGGAGAGCCTCCGGCTGTGGCTGGCGTGAGTGGCTGAGCCCACGGCTTCTGCCGAGCTTTTTGGGTTCACCCTCTTCTCTTGCAAACAGATACTTGGGATTTTCACTTGTGCTATTTGACTATTTCTTCTTCCAGCTCCTCATTGAATCAGAGAAGTCCTCCCCATTGGACATGTCAGGGCAAAGGCCTCCCACCCTGTCCCAGACCCCTGCCCACCTTTCAGACCCCTGAGGCACTGTACTTCCCCTGGGTCACAGCATAGTCAACCCTGGGTGACAGCCCCTGAGGGGCCCAGTGGTGGCCCCTGCTGTCTCCTGGCTGCAATTCAATGCCACAAGGCCCTCTCACCCCAGCACGCTAGCTGGGCAGACCCCTTGGGCTCAGCTTTCCACCCATGTGTGGACCCATGACCTCCTGGGGACCTCGGGTACAGACCATCCCCATGGCAGAGGCACCTGTGGGTCTGCCTGTTTCTGTCTCTTTCCCACCCACTGGGTGCCTGGTGGAAGGACCAGCTCTCCATAGGCCCCAGATCTGCTGCCACGAACATGCCCCAGGGCACAACTTTCATTTAGGTAACTAGTGACAATAAAGTTTTTTTTTTTTTTTTTTTTTTTTTTTTGAGACAAGAGTCTCGCTCTGTCGCCCAGGCTGGAGTGCAGTGGCGCGATCTCAGCTCACTGCAAGCTCCGCCTCCCATGTTCCTGCCATCCTCCTGCCTCAGCCCAGCCTCCCGAGTAGCTGGGAGTATAGGCACCTGCCACCACGTCTGGCTAATTTTTTTGTATTTTTAGTAGAGACAGGGTTTCACCATTGGTATTTTGTTTTATATTTTGTGGAAATTAAGATACTTACTTTTATTGGCTAAGGAATGTTGTTCATTTTTAAAAATTATATAACCAATTCCTGGTTAATTAAAAACTCTTATTTCTAGATGACACAAAATTGGAAGGATTTTACTGTGCAGCCAGTGGAATATAGTTTAAAATGAAATTGTCAAACAAATAACTGAATGGAGGAAATAAGCCAGAGAAATTAGATTGACGCTAAAATGTTGCAATGAGGTTTACACAAATAAGTGTCTGATTCTGTTTTCCCATTAAAATCCATTCATCCACAGCACCAAAAAGGGCTCCTGTATTGACAGAGAATACACCAAGACCCTGCAGGACCTCACAGCTCTTCCCAGCTTCCACCCTAAGTGGTGCAGTCTAGGCAATGCGGGTGTCATGGAAGCTCCCTCATGCCACAGGGCCAGCTGAAAATGGTAGTCTTTGAGATTCGGCTGAAATTAACTTGGGAGCTTGAAGTCAGCCGTGCTGGGAATATTTATACTAAAGAAATCGGCAAACACTGCATATCTGGGAAGTTTTCCCCCTGGAGAGCTAGATGTTAAACATTTCCCAGCACACCACTGCCTTGAATCCCCCACACCAATTGTGTGAGTGCTACACAGCAGGTGTTTATTATTTGTTTAATATATCCATGGACAGATGGAAAGATGGATGAATGGATGGGTGAATGGTTGGATAGATGGGAAGATGGATGGATGGATGGATGGATGGATGGATGGATGGATGGATGAGTGAATGGATGAATGGGAAGATGACGGATGGATGGATGGGAAGATGATGGATGGATAGATGGATGGATGGATGGATGGATGGATGGATGGATGAGTGGATGAGTGGATGGATGGATGAGAAGATGGAGGGATGGATGGATGGGAAGATGAGGGATGGATGGATGGATGGTAAGACGGATGGGTGGATGGACACATGGAAAGATAGATGAATGGATGGATGGTTGGATAGATGGGAAGATGGATGGATGGATGGACAGATGGAAAGATGAATGGATGGATGGATGGTTGGATAGAGAAGATGGATGGATGGATGGATGGATGAGTGAATGGATGAATGGGAAGATGACGGATGGATGAATGGATGGGAAGATGATGGATGGATAGATGGACGGATGGATGGATGAATGGGAAGATGGATGGGTGGGTGGATAGATGGACAAATGGAAAGGTGAATGGATGGACAGATGGATGGATGGACGGATGGGTGGGTGGGTGGATGGATGGATGGATGGATAAATAGACAGATGGGTGGATGGATGGCTAGATGGACAGATTGATAGGTGCATGGATGGATGGGAAGGGGATGGATGGATGGATGGATAAATAGACAGATGGGTGGATGGATGGCTAGATGGGAATATGATGGATGGGTGGAAACATGGATAGATGAATAGATGGGTGGATGGATGAATGGATGGGAAGATGAACAGATGGATGGGAAGATGGATGGATGGAAAGATAGATGGATGAAATAAGGATAGAGAGAGGGTGGAGTCACATTGTGGGGTCATTCTGCCATAGAAGGCAGTACCCCTGAAGGCCTTTGGTAAACAAGTAAATTATACATCAGCCTTCTGTTTGTAGAGAGATATTTTCTTTTCTTTTTTTTTTTTTTTTTTTTTTTTGAGACGGAGTCTCGCTCTTTCGCCCAGACTGGAGTGCAGTGGCACGATCTCGGCTCACTGCAAGCTCCACTTCCCGGGTTCCCGCCATTCTCCTGCCTCAGCCTCCCGAGTAGCTGGGACTACAGGCGCCCGCCACCTCACCCGGCTAATTTTTTTGTATTTTTTTAGTAGAGACGGGGTTTCACCGTGTTCACCAGGATGGTCTCGATCTCCTGACCTCGTGATCCGCCCGTCTCGGCCTCCCAAAGTGCTGGGATTACAGGCTTGAGCCACCGCGCCCGGCCTATTTTCTTTTATAACAAACTCCTAGGTTACTTGCTGGCTTTTAAAATCACACTGTACACCCTAGATAAATAAAACCAAGTTGTGCCTAAGTTTTATCATTACAAATGAAGAATTCATAATTTGTAAATGGCGTGTTAAAGCTGAAACAATCTTTGGAGATAATCCACTCCTGCAAATTCCTGCCAGAGGGTTGGCTGCTGGCTCGGCTGTGGGTGGGTGGCAGGTCCCGCAGGCGCAATTCATGCCCACCTGTGCATGGCGTGGCGCACATGAACGTGCACAAGCACACACGCAGGAATGAACCGGTCAATCAAAGGCAGTCGCCACGACTCCAGAGAAACTGGGAGTGGGGGATGGTTTCAGGATGACTCAAGCACATCGAATCACTGCGCAGGCCCCGGGGTCGCCGGCTTGGCAGCTGCTGCTCTGCTGTCTCTAGCCGCTCATGGTGAGCTGCCTCCCTGCGAATTCCAGCCACTGTCACGTCCTGAGTTCTGTGTCCTGTGACCACCTTGCCAGGGCACTTTGTGAACACGCCTTCCTCTCTATCTTTAAAACACCAGACGATGCAGTTTCAAGGAAAACTGAAATTCCTGTTTGGACAGAAGAAGAAGGCGCCGTCCGGAGCCGTGCTCCCGCCGCGACTGTCGCTGTTCTGCATTGTGGCACCCGTTCTCCTCCCCTCCACAGCGGAGATGAAAATGAGGAGTGCGCTTCTGAGGGCAAAGCCCAGGGCAGACACCACGGCCACCACAGATGCAAAGTGAGTAAGACTCGCCCTTCACAGCCGCATGGTGCCTGCTGGCAGCCACCACAAAATGTCTCCATGCTCAGTACTTTCTGTATTTTCTTTCTTCATTTCCAGCCAGTAATAAAGTAAGTTTCGTGTTTTAAAAGTCATTACACAACATAGGCAGCAACGATTAGGTGAAACAATGTTTTTCAAACTCATTTGCAAACTAGCACCAAACGTTGCCTGTATCAATTCATTCCTAAATCGTCCTGTTACAGAACTAGTTTCAGAATAAGTGGCCTGACCCTGTGTCCTCAAGGGAATGGGGGGTTTGCTGTGGCCCCTGCCTTTCTCCACCTCTCGGCTGCCCGCTCTTTGCACTGTCTGTCCGTGGACAAGCGGAGGTGGTTCCTGGCTGCAAGAGATGTGGGAGAAATGTGTCCCTGGTGGGCAGATGGAGGGTCAATGGCACAGCTGCCCCTCCAGCTGGTCCTCGTCCCTGGCCGAGCCAGTCCTATCCCACAGCTTTCTCAGCCTTTCAGAAGTAGAAAACACCCTATGGGTCCCCTAGCTTGTTGGTACTAGGACTAGGGACCAGTTTGGTGGAAGACAATTTTCCCACGGACTGGGAGTGGGGGATGGTTTCAGGATGATTCAAGCACATTGCCCTTACTTACTGTGCATTTCATTGCTATTTTATTACGTTGTAATATATAATGAAATAATTATACAACTTGGCATAATGTAGAATCAGTGCTAGCTCTGAGCTTGTTTTCCTGTAACTAGGCGGCCCCATGGCAGGGGGTGATGGAAGACAGTGACAGATCATCAGGATTAGATTCTCCTAAGGAGCTCGGACCTAGGGCCCTCCCTCACATGCACAGTTCACAACAGGGTTCACGCTCCTGTGAGAATCATGGCCCAGCTGAGCTGACAGGCGGCGGAGTGCCAGCGGTCATGCGAGCAATGGGTAGTGGCTGGAAATACAGAGGAAGCTTCGCTCGCTTGCCTATGGCTCATCTCCCGCTGTGCAGCTTGGCTCCTAGAGGCTATGGACGGGTACCCATCTGTGGCTGGGGGCTGGGGACCCCTGCCCTCGGGGATTCATGTCTGCAGTTTCCTAGAATGCGTTAAGTCTGTCTCGCGTGCTGGGAGAGATGTAAATGCTGTGTGTATAGAAACTGTGTTCCGCCTGCTGGGAAGACACCAGTGAGGTAGGGCTGGGGCTGCCGGGATGCCAGAGATCCAACTTCCTCTCAGAGAATTGTGCAGGACACCTTCCCCGGCCACCTGGGCGAGTTGCTGCTCTTGCCACTTCCTCCTGGGACAGCCTGGTGGGGCGGGGGCTGAATGCAGGGCGGAGGGGTGGTCTGGGCTGGCCTTGCCCCCTGGCCCCTGGCCCTCAGCCCCCAGGTCCTTGGCTGTTGGTGAGGTGCTCCTGCTCTGTGACTCCGAGACCCCCCGACTTGTCCTGCTCGGCGCTGCAGGCCCAGGCCCTGGTAACCAAGTGCAGTTCAGCCCTGCCCTGCGATCCTGTAGCCACTATTGGGCAGCCACTTTGTTCATGGCCTCCCCACTCTGTGGGTAGCAAATACTGAGTGGGAAAGAAATCTTAGCAGGCATCGAATTCAGCTCCCCAACGCAGTGGGAATCTCTGCCATAGCCCCCAGGAGTGATTGGCTGAGGCTGCACAAACTCCACACAGAAAACATTGCTGGGTCCAGACAGAACCTTGAGAACAGATTCTTCCTGGTGTGACTTGAATCTCACCGCCTGGGGTTCCACGGCCCTGTCTTGGCTGAGCGCTCTCTGCTCTATTTGCCTTGCCCCTGGGTTATGGTTTCCAGATATGTCCTGATTCCGACGCTTCTCCTCTGCGCGTGGACAGCACCCGGGACGTTCACAGCAGGTGGAGCCGTGCGGACTGGAGACGTCCCCACCCTGTTCTGGGCACTGGCTTCACTGATGTATCTGCTGTGGCAGGTGCGTTAGGGCAATCCTAAGTTGCAGTCACGTGCGTGGCCTTGTAGTCTGACTTAGGATTCTACCTGCATTCCTTAACTTCCGTTAGTATTAAATTTCATTCTTTCAGATGCAGTCTTGATTGACCTTGTCAGAGTCCAGGCTCCCGAACTAGTTTGAGATCTGGGACTCAGCAGCACCCAGCACGCTGCCATCCCTCCCGTTCTTTGGCGCCTTTGATGGGCCAGTGCGTCCTCTGTATTCACACCCGTGCCCTCCGTGGGAGCCCCAGGACCCACCAGTGAGACCCCTCTGGGAGGACCCGTCACACACCTGCTGGCTTCCTGATGCAGAGGATACGGCCGAGGGCCCTTTCTCCCCTGGGTGCCTGCAAAGGAGGACCTTGGAGGCTCTGGGACCCCCGGCTCAGTGTCCAGGGTTGACCGTGAAGGGCTTCCATCTGCAGGCCCTGAGGCTGCCTTCCCGGCACTCACAGAGCTCTCTGCTGTGGGCGTGAGTTCCATCCTCACCTCTGACCTCTCTAAGATAACCATTTAGACAGCTCTGCAGTATGACAGCACCAGCCGTTATTTGAAGGTTTTCACGCTGCGTTGGTTTCCACGTTGGTTACTCATTTCTGCTCATGAGCAGCTTCTGCCTGGGCCCTGCCAGCCCCACCTCACTGCTGCTGTCTGAGGGCGGACAGAGGGCAGCTCCAGGGACGGCCAGGACATGGGCCAGCCTGCTGAGGCCCACACATCTCTGCAAGGTTTTAAATTAAATGCATGTACCTTATTTTAAAGGATGGAAATGTAAAGTACAAGGGATAAAGGGAGAAGTAAATGCTACACAGGCACACAGAAAGCCCTGGGGTCCCTGCAGGGCTCGGGTCCAGGTCCTCCAGCACCTACAGGGACCACGCAAACCCTGGAACACTGTCCTCCGCTTACAGTCACCATGGAGTTTCCGCTGCACACGGCGAGCCTGGTCTTCCCTGGGAGTTCCCAGCCATAGAAGCAGAGGGGACGCAGCCCCCTGGTGTCAGAGCCAGGCAGGGCGGGCCTGGCCCCACTGCACTGTGTGTGCGCACAGCCCTGTCGTCCTAGCCCTGGGGTGGAGCGTAGGTGTGGGATTACAGGCACAGGTATTGGGCCGAAGGTCACAGCACTCCTCCAGCGGCCTGGACGACGAGACCCCCATGGGGCTGTGAGGATGGGGTGGAGCCCAAGGCACATAAAGCTGACACACAACTTCAGCTCAACAAACATGTTATTCCAACTCAGAAGGGGGAAGAAAACCAAGAATACTGACTCCCACGCGCTGAAGGCTTTTGGAATTCTCCCCACCCTGCTCTGAGCTGGATTCAGAAGCCAGCTTTCGTGATACACCTTGTGGTCCACCAGTCCTGAGCGCCACAGTGGTGCAAGATGCAAGGTGCATTCTGCAGAATCAGAGCCCTGAGGCAGCGGCAGCAGCCTCCAGCGGCCCCCAGCAGTGGCCCCCAGCAGCGGCCCCCAGCAGCCACCCAGTCTTCCACAGCTTTTCCCACAGGGGTTTTGTGACATGATCTTGATCTCCCTGTTCCTGAAGCCCATTCTGTGAAGTCCTCTGCTCACCGTAATTCACTGGGAACCCCCACGTCAGCACACCCTCTGCTTTGCAGCCATTCATGGCCATACGTGGGGCATTGTGAGTCTCGTGTTAGACATGGGCCCCCACTCAGCCTCTGGTCCTGGCCCTCCTGGAGGTGCCCAGAGGACAGAGAGGAGGGCAGCGCAGGGGCTGTGGCTGTGGGGTCAGTCAGATGGGTTTGAACTCAACTCTGGGACCTGCTGGTGGGGCAGTGCCACTTACTGTTTCTCTTTTGAAAAGCAAAAGCAAATAGAATCTACCAGGGTGAGTTGTTGGGACTTAAGATCCGGATCAGTGTGACGCATATGTGGGTACACATGTCCCGTGTGAGTTGGTCTCCAACGCACCTCAGTGTTCACTTTCTGGAACGTTACTACCTGGAGTCATGAGAATGGACTGTGTTTTCTTTCTGGCTGTCCAGGAAAAAAATATAACCTCTAAAAATCATCCTATGATTTATCCTTCCACTTTCTGAAGCAAATCCACTGGCCCTTCATTGACCTGAAAAGTGATATGACTTAGCATTTTCAGTAACTCTATAGCTGAGAAAATAGCTTTCTGTGCTGTAAAGAATTAAACAAGAGCCAATTATTGTGTCTGTCTTCACTGCTCAGGGGCGACAGCAATACCTGTCCTTATTCATTTCTACCACCGTCGCGTGTTTAATCCATACGTCATCTTGCTGTTATCTGTGCTCTTCACAGAGTAAAAGCCAACAGCAGCCTGTGTGAATCGGAACTGCATGGAAAACCCAATTACTCAGCAGGTACGTAGAACATTTCTTATCTGATCTTTTCCACATGGGTAAAATGTGTGTCTGCCCCTTGGAGATGTCGGCGTATTCCATGGAAAAGCCATTTTGCAGAGACTTGGAGTCTGTCCCACTGTGGACAAGTGCTGTTCTTGGGCTCTGGTCTGTGCGTTTCTGAGGAGCCGATGGGTCTTGCCTCGCTGAGAACAAGCAGCCGTCTTCCAGGCGCTCCTCAGCACGCCCCGTGACGGCTTCCTCCCCCTCTAAACCCCAACAGGAAGGAGCGGCAGAGAAAGCGGCGTTTTGGTGCTCAGGGAACACACTGACGCTGGCCGATGGGCACAGGTTCCCACCAGGGCCCCGTGCCTGTGCCTCCGGGGCGGCCCCGACCTTGTCCTCGACCCCAAGGGGTGCTCAGGGTAAGTGGTGCCAGGCAGCCTCCCCAGCCCTGGCAGCTCCCTAAGTCACCGTGGAGGCCAAAGAGCAGGTGGGGGAGTGATTAAGAAGGAAAAAAAAAGACGGCGGCAGCCTTGACCACCACACGAGCCACAGCTAACCTTGCTCTCTGTGGAGCTGCCCAGGAAGCTTCCTGGGCTGGAAGTCACGTCTATCGCTGGGGACTGACCCTGGGGAGCAGTGGCCCAGGGATGATGGGACTGAGGATGCCCCGTGGGCTCTGGGACCCGCCCTCACCTGTCGCCTGGACCGCGGGCATCTGACTCCTGAGCTTGCCTTTGCTCAGAGCCCTCTCTCCTCCCTCTCCCTCCCCAGGGCCTGCCTACTGCCCAGGTGGGCCTCCTCCCCTTTCCTGACCAGCCCAGCTGTGCACCACGGGTCTCTCCCCACCCTCCAGGTCACCATCTCACAGTCACGCAGTGCCAGTCCCAAGTCCCGTTGGTCAGCAACAGAGCCTGGCCACAGAAACTGCTGGACACGGTGTTTCCTGCTTTGCAGTTCCATGGGACCATTTGCACTGCCCCTCCCCACCCCTAGTGCTAGTGACTGGTGTGGCTGACACTGGACAGCTGGCATAGGCCTCACAGAGACACCTCCCTGAAACCTGCACCCTCACCCCACCCTGGGCCCTCCTCACTCACCCCAGGCACACAGTGTGGGTGGGGGTACTGGCACGGCCTCCTGGGCTGCTTGGGTGGGTTAGAAGGGACAGTGCAGTGTGGGGTCGGTGTAGCAGCCCCAGCAGATTCCACATCATCCTAATTTAGTAGCCTCCCTTAGAGACCACCACCCAAGGCAACCAGACCTGGTGTCTTCAGCTCTGTCAAATAGGCCCCGTCTTTTCTCTGCAGGGACAGGGAGGAGGAGCAGCACAGGATGCTGAGCAGGGCCTCCGGAGTGACAGGGCACAGGGAGACTCCAGGACCCACGAAGCCCCTGCCCTGGACAGCGGGAAGGCACAGTGAGGATGGCGCCAGGCTGAGGCTGCAGCCCAGCAAGAGTGACCCACCCGGCCTGCGCCCCACGCCCCGCGGCTCCTGCCTGCCCTATTCGTGTGTCCAGGGCACTTTGAGGAACTCGCCCATCTCTCACCCGCCGAGCCCATCCCCCAGTGCCTACTCCAGCCGGACCAGCAGACCTGTGCGGGATGTCGGTGAGGACCAGGTGCACCCTCCCCTCTGCCACTTTCCCCAGGGGAGCCTGCAGCACCGGCTCCCTCAGCCTGGAGCTCAGCGTTGTGCCACGAGGGGCTATCCCATGGAGGACGTGAAGCTGCAGGGTGTGCCGATGCCTCCAGGGGACCTGTGCGGTCCGACGCTGCTGCTAGATGTGCCCATCAAGATGGAGAAGGACTCTGGGTCTGAGGATGCTGCAGACGGCTGTGTGCCCAGCCAGGTGTGGCTGGGGGCCAGTGACAGGAGCCATCCAGCCACCTTCCCTACCAGGATGCACCTGAAAACAGAGCCTGACTCTCGGCAACAGGTGTACCTCTCGCACCTGGGGCATGGCATGCGGGGGACTCAGCCTCATGGCAGGGCCACTGTTGGACGCAGCAGGGAGCTGACCTCTTTCCACCCCGCACACTGTGCCTCCCTGGAGCCCGTGCATGGCCTTTCCCAGCCAGAGCCTTCCCACCAGCTCTGTGCACGGGGCCGAGGTGAACAGTCCTGCGCCTGCAGAGCTGCTGAGGCCGCCCCTGTGGTCAAGCGGGAGCCCCTGGATTCGCCCCAGTGGGCGACTCACAGCCAGGGAGTGGTGCCTGGGATGTTTCCCAAAAGTGCCTTGGCGACGCTGGTCCCACCCCAAGCTTCAGAGTGCACATTCCTGCCGTAGCACAGTGACCACCGTCCAGGCTCAGATCCGTCCATCTAGGCTCAGATGCGTCAGCGGCTGGGCTGCCCTGCGCCTGGTCAGGCCGGAGCCCATCCTAAGACACGCGCTCTGCAGAGCTGTGCATGCGCACTCTGCTCGTCTGTGTGTGCAGCATATGCAGTAGCGTATCCTGAATTTTGTAAAATGTCCCAATAGTTCTTAAATGCAAACTGGCCGTATAAATCTATTCAAGCATGACAGTATTTCTCTTTGACGAATTAAAATCTTTAGGAAAGTGATCACGGCTGGACAGCATCATCCCATCCCACGGCCGCCAAGTCCACAGTCGGGATGAAGTGGTTGGGTGACCTACCTAGCTCAGCCCTCCCAGGCCACCTGCAGCTCCCGGCCTGTGCTGTGCAGGCAGAGTCAGCCCATCGCCTCAGTGCACTGCAGAGGCCAGCACACTGCAAATTAGAAATACAACTCGCGGAGAAAAGATCTGTGAGCCCACTCATGGAGGAATCTAGAAAGTTCCAGGCAGCAGAGGCTGGCAGCGTGGGTCCCACACTGCCCCACACTGTGTGGCACCATGACAGAGTGTGAGGCCAACCTGGACTGGAAATTGACAGGATAGCCCCTGTTCCTTCTGGAATCTCCCGAGTTCTCAGTGGGTCTCTGCAGACGGTTCTTACTAATCCGCCTCTTGGTGCATCACGTAATACAGAGTTCACAGACTCCAGGTTTGGAAGTACAGAGAAACACACAACGTAGAGAGAAGATACAGGAAACTGTGCTGTTTATGGGGGTTTCTCTCTGTCTGGCTGTCTCTACGGTTCACTCAAATGAGAGTTCCCATTGCCATCCTAGGAGAATAATTAGGGACAAGACGGACAAGTATTAACAGCATTAAAACAGTGGTAAAGGTGATATATTCTGAGAGTAGGAAATTTGGATACAAAAGCATAAGTCAGAAAGTGAAAGTCACCAACCCCACCAACCCGAGATAACTTACAGCTGCTGGTGCAGTTCAGGCTTCTTCCATGGTGTGGCCTGGAACCCCACCCGGCTGATGCAGGCATCAGATCAGGGTGTAGAAGTCACCGCCAGGCAGTGAGGCCCACCTGCGTGGGGGCGGGAAGGCCCCTCTCCTCAGGGACAGGGCATCAGCGCCCTGATGGCAGCTCCACTGGGAGTGGCAGGAGCCACGGGAGCCGGCGGATGAGGGACCCACTACCCTGTCGCACTGTGCATTCTGCCTCCCGTGTGGACTCCTGCTATGTTGTTGGCGGCTTTGGGAGATCAGTGCTTACTTAGACCCTGGTTTAATGCTGAAGCCATTTGATACATGCACCTTCAGTTTGTCAAAACCCAGGTTTGGTTGGCAGGACTGGGTCTTCTGCCCAAAGCCAGGTGCCTGCAGCTCTCAGTGGCCTGGTTCTTGGACAGTTTGCCCCCATGTGGCAGGGATAGGGATAAGGATCTCCTCTCAGAACTGAAAGAGAACAGCCAACCACCAGAGCCCAGAGTCCCGGATCCATGGTGGCAGATTATGACCCCCAGGCCCTGCTGAGGGGACACTCACTGACTGTGTAGCCAGGGGGCGCCTTTCAAAGCTGCCCTCCGTGCCGTGCTGTCGTGGGTGTGAGACGTGCTCGTGGCTTTCCACCACTGTCTCTCCCTTATCTGATGCCCAACTCATGATGGGACAGAGCTACCCAGGGGCCAGCCATGGGTGACCAGCCGCTTAAGGGTCAGTCACCTGTGGAGAGCAGGCACCTGTGAGGACCAGGCACCTGAGGACTGGCCCCTACTTCCCACTTGGGCCCTACGCTACCACAGAGCCCCTCTTTATTCATTTCTCATGCTGAGCATGGCACACCTCTGGCCTCGGGCCACTTATGGATTTAAGACCAGGATGGTATTTCAGAAGTTTCCCACGTCCTTCCTATTCTAACCAAGTGCTCAGCTCCTTTGCTGATCATGGAAACACCCTTAATAATGAGACCTGCAGGCCAGGCGCAGTGGCTCATGCCTGTAATCCCAGCGCTTTGGGAGGTCAAGGTGGGAGGATTGCTTAAGCCCAGGAGTTCAAGACCAGCCCGGGCAACATAGCAAGAACATGTCTCTACAAAAAAGAATTAAAAATCAGATCTGCTGTATCCCTGAAAAAGTCTCAAATCAACATGCATGTTCCACTCTTGGAGTTCCCCGTCCTGAGGGCCAGCCACGTCCTGTGTCCTGGAGCTCAGCCGTCAGCAGCTCCCTTCAGCCTGGGGGCTGCCTGGGTCCCAAATGTGGCAGCTGCTCTTCCAGTCTCAGGGCTGAGGAGGACAGGGAGCTCAGTGACTGAGAGTCTTGTATATCACAGGTCTTGAGTGTCCTGGAGCCAACGGCTGTCACTGGGAAGAACACCAGGCCCCAAGATCGAATCAGAGACATGGCTGTGTGTTTGCCGATAATAGCCAGTTCCTTCAGTGCCATCAAAGGAGCACCGGGGCCTCCTTAAGCACAGACAGCAGCCCCTGCCCAGGAGGTTCCTTCACCACGTCCTGCCCTGCAGCCTCCCAGACCTTTAGATGCGCCCCCACCCAAGGCCCTCCTGGTGACAGGTGCCAGATTGAATGGTGGGTTGCTGCCAGGCAGGCCATGCTGTGCTGATGCTGCACTCAGCACATGGGTGTCTGCTCGGCCGGTTTTGTGGTGTGGGGACCCCACATGAGGCTGCGGCCCTGAGAGCCTGGGGTCAGCAAGGTGTCCAGCGTCCCTTCCCTGGTGGCAAGAAAAACTCCCCAAGGCAGCACTTTTCGTTATTTGATAGCCACAACCCTCTTGGAAAACAGTGGGGAAGACGATGGAACATAGAAGGTGTGGACGCGTCACTTCTCTCTAAAATGTCGTTGTTGGCACCAATTACAGGTTCATGTTTTTCTGTTTATGTAGCTTTTCCCTGTATAGCTGAAAAAGTATTAAAGTCAAATATGAGGTGGTAATGGGATGGAAGGAAGATCAATACAACTTATATTTTTGCAGTTTCTACTGGAAGAAAAAATTTTCAATACCTAGACCAACTTGTTGAATTTTTAAAACCTATGCACTATAAATGCAACTCCCTACTGCTTTCTCAGTGCCTTTAGGAAGCTTTCAAATATTTTTTATACCGTGGTTTGTATTAAATTTGCAATATTGATGTAAAGTACATGACATGCTAGTACATGTTTAGCAAAAATTGAAATGTCTGTGAATGTCTGTGTGATTTTCCAAATGAAGTCACTTTATTTCCTTTAAAGAGTGTGCTGGTTAATCTGCATTCTAAGACAGCCTTTCATCACTAAATATAAAGCAGCAATAAAAATAAAACTCTAGAGCTGCAAGCCTCATGAAGGAGGAGAAAATGCCTGCCATTTCCCTGCTCCTGCCCAGCGGCACTGCATCTAGAGAGGGTCTAGGCCCCCCTCCCATGTCACTGAGGGTCAGGGCCCCTCCTGGGTGCTCTCAGGACGCCCCAGACCTGACCCATCCTGTAAGAAGCGAGGAGGGTAGAGCTGAGAGCACTGTGGGTCCGGGGTCATGCAGGGTCCGCCCTGCCTCCCACAGGGCCTGCATGACAAGCCCATGGGAAGGGGGAAGGGGGTCACAGGCCCAGGCAGATTGTGGCCAGATCCCCCAATGCCATAAAAAAAATGCTGGGGTCTAATTAAGCACAAATGGCCGTCCAAGGCCCTGGGAGCTTGCTTGTGTTTCCTTTCAGGCAACTTTAGAGTCTGTGCAGCCCCTGCCAGACCTCCTTCACACCCTGCAGCTCATTAGCAAACCCGTCCTGGTCACTGGTGTAAGACTCCCATGTCCTCCCCAGGGACCAGGCCAGCCCTCCCATCTGTGGCCCCACACCTTGCCCCACCCCGCCCCCCATGCCCTCTCCTCTGTGGCCTCAGGCAGACGGAGTTCCTGCATTTTCACTCCTCACCCCCAGTATGGCTTCTGCTGAGTGCGCCTGTGTGGAGTTAGGACGCATACAATTCCTTTTTTTTTTGAGATGGAGTCTCACTCTGTTGCCCGGGCTGGAGTGTGGTGCAATCTTGGCTCACTGCAGCCTCCACTTCTCAGGTTTAAGTGATTCTCCCACCTCAGCCTCCAGAGTACCTGGAACTACAGGCATCCCCCACCACGCCCAGCTAATTTTTGTATTTTTAGTAGAGACTGGGTTTCACCACGTTGGCCAGGCTGGTCTAAAACTCCTGGTCTCACGTGATCAGCCTACCTCGGCCTCGCAAAGTGCTGGAATTACAGATATGAGCTGCCACGCCTGGCTGGACGCACACAATTTCATCTCACTAGGCGCTGCCTAGCGTCCTCCAGAGGGCTGCACCCACTTGGCCTCCCTTCTACCAGCCACACCTCCTGGGCTCCTATCCTCCCCCGACGCTGGCACCTGTATGGAAAGACTTTTTCAGTCTTGGGCTTCTGAAGGGATGAAACCGCAGCTGTTTTATGTACATTTTGTTGATTCATTCATTCAGCATTATTTTTTTAGTCCCCGTGGAATATCAGGCCCTGGGCCAGTGCTGGGGACGCATTCAGGAGAAAACAATGCAGACATCAGCGCTGTCCCAGAGCTGGCGTCTGCACTTCTGTGGTGTGTACCCATGTGCAGGGGGAAGGGGTGCAGGCAGCTGAATGTGACCATGAGAACTCTGCGAGGCATGGAGAGGACCAGTGCTTTGCAGGTGCACAGAGCTGAGGTTAGGGGTGGCCCAGGTCTTTGGGGCAGTTTTATGTGGGACATATGGACAGCTGGAGCTGAACGGCGCATGGGGGAGGCCGCACGGCCACAGTGAGGTCCAAGTGACAACAGAGCAGGGCCTGGGGGGAGATGCCCTGGTCACGGCTCAGAGGCTTGCGCAGGGCCCCATGAGGAGGGTGTGGGGACAAGGTCTCCCTGATGAAGGCCAAGGGAGGCAGCTTATTCCCTGGAGCCAATGGCTCTTGTCCTTTACCTGTTTCTTGTTGCACTCGTTTGCCCTTTTAGATTAATTTGCAGGAGTTCTGTTTTTATTCTGGATAGCAATCTTTTTGTCAGTTACAGATGTTGACCATGTTTTCCCTCATTCTGTGGCTTGGCTTTTCACTTAAGGATTTAAAAAATATATCCCACAAGAGTATAAAACTTTAGTATAGCAACTTTTCTATTTTGTTCTTTATGGCTTATGCATTTTGCATCTTAGGAAAATAACTCTTTGACAGTGGCTTTTGACCAAAAACCCAGGTTGTTTGATATTCGTATCACCACACCAGCTTCTCAGGCCTTGCTGACCCACGTGTGAAAAGCCTCCAGTTCTAATCGTTGTTTCTTGATGCTTTAGATGTTCTCCTATGAATGTTTCAGTTTTTAATCCACTTACTTGTGTTCTCATTACTGATACATTTGAACACAGGGTCCTCCTCATCTTCTTCCTACAGTCTGTGGTGTTGCCTGCATTTTCTCTTCCTGTTTCTATTCCTGTAGTGGCTAACCTTAATGTGGGCATTTAACAAGGTCTAAGCAGGAGTTAAGCACGGTCTCTCTTTTCCCACAGCAGGGCCAGGACTGTGGACGCTTCGGTGCCCGCCCACCCCCCCCCCCCCAGCCCCTCGAGCTTGCTCGTCAAGGTGGAGGATCCCTCTAGCAATGACCCTGGGTTGGCTTCCGCTGAGGGCTGAGTTTAGGAACAGTCTCCAGGCTGTTGTTGTTTTCCTAGTCCACCCTTTCACTGAGGATGCACCCCCTTGCGTATCTGTGCTTCACACAGAGGAGTCTCCGTCCACCTCCCGCCTGCTGGGAGCCTTAGCTTCATCAACTGTCCTGCTTCAGTGTAAAATCCAACCCCTGGGCCGCAGGACTCACACCCTACCCACCCACCGGCCTGCTCTAGGATGGCAAGTATCTCTGCTTCTGACATCCTCTCCCCTTTCCACGTTTGTCCCTGGTCGTGTCCTTGCCTGTTCGTGAATCCACTTGTGCAATCAACATGATGCTTGTACTCGGCAGTGATCCTGGGTGTTTGCACAATGTGGTTTGCCAAAAACAAAAGTCAAGAAACTTTTTTTTTTTTTTTTTTTTTTTTTTTTTTTTGAGACAGAATCTCCCTCTGTCGCCCAGGCTGGAGTACAGTGGTGCCATCTCAGCTTACTGCAACCTCTGCCTCCCAGGTTCAAGCCATTCTCCTGCCTCGGCCTCCCAGGAAGCTGGGACTACAGGCATGCACTACCATGCCTGGCTATTTCTGTGTTTTATTGATAGAGATGGGGTTTCTACCAAAAAGACCACGTTGTCTAGGCTGGACTCAAACCCCTGGGCTCACGGGATCTGCCCTTCTCAGCCTCCCAAAGTGCTGGGATTACAAGTGGGAGCCACTGCACCCAGCAAAGAAAGACCTTTTTTTTTTGAGATGGAGTATCGCTCTGTTACCCAGGCTGGAGTGCAGTGGCAGTCTCGGCTCACTGCAAGCTCTGCCTCCCAGGTTCAAGCCATTCTCCTTCCTCAGCCTCCCGAGTATCTGGGACTATACGCACCCACCACCACGCCCGGGTAAATTTTTTTGTGTCTGTGTATTTTTGGTAGAGACGGGGTTTCACCATGTTAGCCAGGATGGTCTCGATCTCCTGACCTCATGATCCGCCCGCCTCGGTCTCCCAAAGTGCTGGGATTACAGGCGTGAGCCACCGTGCCCCGCCAAGAAAAGACTTTTAATGTTTTGTTAAGAAGTTACTAGACAGTCCTTCATCCAAATTCACTACCAGACATTGATATAATAGTATGAGTCTTTAGTTCATAATACTCAATGATACTATATTTTGAAGAGTCCTAAAAGCTTTGGTAATTTTGGTCATTTTTTTTTCCTTCATTAGTTTCAAAATTACAGTCATAATTTCTAACGTAATTTTAACTTTTTAAAAAAATTTTTTTCACTGCTCAACTTGTTGCTAGATTTTCAGAAATTACAAGGAAAAACTGAAATAACAGAGCCGGGGTGTTAGCATCAGCAGGGCACGGGGCAGGGCTCCTTGTCGGAGTGGCAGCGGGAGCTCCCACAGCTCCATCTCCTTTCTGTGTGACCCCGCCCCATGCTGCTGCCACTTTCCTTGTCTCTGCTGGCTTCTCTGCCACCTTCCAGACCCTTCCTTTTGTGTGGCCGATTTTCAGGAGGGGCCAGGGGCAAAACCTAGTAGCTGCAACCTAGGAAAGACTTTCTTGTTAGTTGGTGCATCCTTTATCAAACAGACAAACCCCGAATGCTGGTGGTTTAGCACGTGCTTTTTCCTCCTGGAGAAGACAAGTGCTGGCCATGGGCCTCTCTTCCAAGCAGCGACTCAGGACCGGCCCTCTGCAGCAGCGGCCCAGTGACATACATTCATTCTCCAAGACCCGCGCCGCTGGGCCTCTGAGGGGCCCCAGAAACATCCCGTGGCCACCCATCCCAGGGCATTGCTCCCACGTGGGTGCGGATGACTGCGCTCCTGGAGGGGCTGAGTTCGTGTTTGGGTCCAGGGAGTACCCAAAGCCGCTTGTCTGCTGGTGGCAGGCATGACAGACGCTTGATTCCCAACCTTCCCCGCTTTCGTTTCCGCGTTTACTGAATGCTCGGCGCCCACCTCAGTCCGCGGCAAAGGAGGGAGCCCCTGCCACACTGCAGTGCGGACGGCAAGGCCAACATAAAGACATGAGGCGTCAGCAGAGGACGGAGCCACAGCGGCTCTGGGGCTGTCTTCTCTCCGGAGATCGGGAACGGAGCAGAGAGAAAACGCAGGCAGCCACGCTGGGCGGAGGCTTCCAAGACTGCGCCGGCCCTGGGGAAGGGCGCACGCGGGGGTCGCCAGAGGCAGCGAGAGGGCCTGAGTTGGGGGGCCTGGCACAGGCAAGGAGACCCCCACCCCGGCAGTTACCATGTTCTGCTGGGGAGCGGCCACGGGGCAGGTCGCCGAGCTGAAGTCGGTCGGCCAAGAGACTTGTACCCCCGCCGCCCGGAGGGCCGGACCCATGGTTCCGGCGCCGTTGCCGGAAGCGGAAGTACCCGTTCGCTGTCCACTTCCGGGACGACGACGGCGGCGGCGGCTTAGAGGGTGAGTCGGCGGCAGGTCCTGACGGCCCGCGGGTCCATGGGCGGTGGTCGCCGTGTTTCATCCTTGCTCTCCCTGTCTCTGGCTTCCGCGGGGGCGCGTACGGGAGGCCAGACCGGGACCTGGAGGGCAGGGAGGCCGTTCTGGATACCGTGGAGTATCCCGCTCGTGCGAGTGTCCTCGGCGCAGGTGTTCCCTCGGCGCAGGTGTCCTCCCCGGCACATGTGTCCCCCCAGGCGCAGGTGTCCCCTAGGCACATGTGTCCCCCCAGGCACAAGTGTCCTTACTGGTGCAGGTTTCTCCTTGACGGTGTCTCCCCCGCACCAGGCGCAGGTGTCCTTCCTGGCACAGGTGCCCCACCTTCGGAGCAGGTGTCCCTCCTTGGGGCAGGTGTCCCTCCAGGCACAAGTGTCCTCCCTGGCGCAGGTGTCCCCTCGGCGCAGGTGTCCTCCAAGGTGCAGGTGTCCCCTCAGGCACAGGTGTCCCCCCAGGCACAAGTATCCGTTCTCGTACAGGTGTCCCCTTGACGGTGTCCGACCCCCCAGGCGCAGTTGTCCTTCCTGGCGCAGGTGTCCCCCCTCGGACTAGGTGTTCCTCCTCGGAGCAGTGTCCCTCCGGACACAAATGTCCTTCCTGGTGCAGGTGTCCCTCCAGCGGAGGTGTCCCCTCCATGAGGTGCCCCCCAGCACACCCCCTTGACGCAGGCATCCCCCCGGTGACGTGTCCCTCCCGGCGGAGGTGTCTGCCCGGCAGAGGTGTCTCCCTGGTGCAGGTGTCCCCCTGGGTGCTGATGTTCCCCTCGGTAGGGTGTCGTCCCCCACCCCCCCTTGGTGGAGGTACTCACAGCAGAGCCAGTGCCAGGGAAAGGCAGTCAGAAAGGCCCTGGTAGGGGTTGAACCTGGGTCTCTGTTTATGGCTTCTGAGTTCCTCTTTGGCTTCTTGACCCAAAATCTTTAGTCTTCAGCCTGGGATGAAAACCTCTGCGTTGTGTTTTTTAACTTAAGGTTTTCCCTTTTCCCACATTAGTAGCTTTGTTCTGACTCCAAGGTGAGCCTGCTTCTGCTTCCCAGCTCTCCACTCATGTCGCCTTGGCTTCCACCCACAGCATGACAGACTTCACTCCAGCCTGGAGATGGGCCCAGTCACCTCACTGTGTGCACCAGCAGAGTGGCTGGGTGTCCACTTCTTGGGTTACTATCCAGCCCTATAATCAAAACCATACATACTTTAATGTCAATGGAAATGCTGATGATAATATCCAAACAAAATAAGAAAATAAAAGTGTGCACCTACAAAGTCGTAGAAACAGTAGAATCTTAGCTTTAAAAGAAACTCAAAGGGAAAAAACTGGAAGGAAACAAGCCCTGTTGGAGGGAGTTGCCCCTGAGTGTCAGGATTTAAGGGGAGTTGCCCCTGGGTGTTGGGATTTAAGGGGAGTTGCCTTGGCATCTTTGTATTTTTGTCCTGTCCAGATTTTGTACATTGTATGCCTAATTTCGTAATCAGAAAATAAAGAGAAAGGAAAGGTTGCAATGTAGGTCCAGATGAAAAAGGAGTGAGAAGAGAGGTGTCTGAAAGCATGTGGGCATGGAGAATGAAAAATTCCAGGAGAAGGCGAATCTTGTTAATATTCATGAAGATGAAAATCGAACAGCTGAAATCAAGGGGAACAGGTGTATCAGATTCCCGCATTGACCAGCTGCTCACCAAGCAGCTCTCTTAGCTCCCCAAGGAGGACGATGGTGGAGCATGGAAGGCAGGCTTGCCTGCCATCTGAGCACCTGTGGTCTGCACTGGACCTGCATAAAGGAGGGAAGCGCGATGTTTTCTATGGCAGTTAAAAAAGGGAGAATGGGGTTTTGGATACCCAAGGCAGTAATGAGTTTTTTTTTTTTTTGTTTTTTGCTTTTTTTTTGAGACAGAGTCTTGCTCTGTTGCCCAGGCTGGAGTGCAGTGACGTGATCTTGGCTCACTGCAAGCTCTGCCTCCTGGGTTCATGCCATTCTCCTGCCTCAGCCTCTCAAGGAGCTGGGACTACAGGTGTGTGCCACCGTGCCCGGCTAATTTTTTTGTTTTTAGTAGATACAGGGTTTCACCGTGTTAGCCAGGATGGTCTCAATGTCCTGACCTGGTGATCCACCTGCGTCGGCCTCCCAAAATGCTGGGATTATAGGCATGAGCCACCAGGCCCAGCTGACAATGGTGACTTTTATAGGGAATCGTGGGGCTTGTGCTGGGCCTCCAGCTGTGGTACCTGTTTGGGGGAGATGTCTGTGCTGCATTTGTCTTCACTGAGGGTCCTGGTACAGCTGCCCACAGGCCTGGCCAAGGTGCTGGGGGAAGGCTCCCGAAATGAGAAACCAGCCCTGTCTTGGGGAGAGACGTGCCTTGGAGACTGACATCTACATGGTGGGTGGTTTGGGACCCAGATCTAGAATCTTCCAAATGTCCATGTCTCTCATGCCTATGAAACGCACCTGCTCTCCCCTTAAAGGTTTAACTTCCCCAGGTTTGTGTTACGAAGGTTTGTTTATCTTATCAAGGAGTTCCTCATCCTAGTTCAGCTTTCTTTGAGGTTTCCTGGATTGATGATCTCAGATGCTCTCCTTGTAGCTCCATTGTGATCATCTGATTGTTCGAGGGGAGGTTTTGTACCTGGCATTTCTAACAACCTAACAACCCTGCAATGCACACAGAATACCTCTAGCATGAACACTGTGAGGATTCCACCTGCTTTTTGACCATGAAGGAGACAGACCGGGAGGCCGTTGCGACAGCAGTGCAAAGGGTTGCTGGGATGCTCCAGCGTCCGGACCAGCTGGACAAGGTGGAGCAGTATCGCAGGAGAGAAGCGCGGAAGAAGGCCTCCGTGGAGGCCAGATTGAAGGTGAGGCCACCTGCTCCACTCCCAGGCAGCACAGAGCCATCTGTCTTGGGCTTCAGGTTCCTGCTTGACATCACCATGATGATTTTGCTAAACTAGCCTTTGTGGTGATGTGCAAGGAGGCAGAGCTGGACTTTCTTGAGCAGTTAGTGACTTTCAGCAGTGCATTACCAATCAGTAGCTTTGCTTAGAAGACAGTGGGAATGGTGAAAACAGCAAAGGAACAACCTTTTAAGCACCCTGAGGCCGGGCATGGTGGCTCACACCTGTAATCTCAGCACTTTGGGAGGCCGAGGCGGGCAGACCACCTGAGGTCAGGAGTTCAAGACCAGCCTGGTCAACATGGTGAAACCCTGTCTCTACAAAAATACAAAAATTAGCCAGGCATGATGGCCGGTGCCTGTAATCCCAGCTACTTGGGAGGCTGAGGCAGGAGAATCGCTTGAACCCAGGAGGCAGAGGTTGTGGTGAGCCGAGATTGTGCCACTGCACTCCAGCCTGGGCAACAGAGTGAGACTCCGTCTCAAAAAACAAAAAACAAAAAACCCAGAAACAACAACAGTAACAACACCGTGAAAGTGACTATTAAGTTTTTAAACAATACCAGAGGAATGAGAAGTAGTCTTATTTAAAGCTCTTCTACAGAGCACCACTGGAGGGCATTTTGTTCAGATTGTTTTAACTCACATTTAACACAGTGGGTCTGAAGCTCGGGTGCCGATTCTGTCCTGTGGGTCAGCTGTCCTGAGGCCAAGTATGGTCCTGGCTGAACAGCAGGAACTCACCACCCCAAGCCAGTGAAGTCCTGACCATTCTCTCTGCCTAGATAAGACCTCTTAGGAAACTAGGGTGCCTGGGGAGAACATGGGTGACATCCTTCTGAAGGTACCATAGCAGGCCACGGCCCAGGGCAGACCCGTGGTGGTGTCTGGTGTCACCAGGTGTGAGGCTAGATGAGGAGTGTCCTGACGTTTTCTCATCAAAGCTTTAAAATGCATCATTGTTCTGTTCCCAGGCAGCAATGAAAAAAAAAGTTACATTGTGAATCAATTAAATCCTTGTTAATTGTATTCTCTTTTCTGGGTATTGACTATTTCCTGCTACTCAGTGGCTTCCTGAACTTGACCCTCCCGGGAAAGATTTGTTCTTCAGGAAGCAGCACATGGCTGTCACTGGCTCTTCTCACCCGTGTGGCGTCTCTCCTCAGGCCGCCATCCAGTCACAGCTGGACGGGGTGCGCACAGGTCTCAGCCAGCTCCACAACGCCCTGAATGATGTCAAAGACATCCAGCAGTCGCTGGCGGACGTCAGCAAGGACTGGAGGCAGAGCATCAACACCATCGAGAGCCTCAAGGATGTCAAAGATGCCGTGGTGCAGCACAGCCAGCTCGCCGCAGCCGTGGAGAACCTCAAGAACATCTTCTCAGGTACCAGGCAGACACTCGAGGCACTTGCCATGCTCACACCTGTCTCTGCATGACTCACTGAGTGCTCTGTGTGCAGTGTGCTTTGCAGCCCGCACTGTAGACCTGTTGATGGTTAAGTGGTTAATTCTTGTCTGCTCAGCGTCTTTTTTTGAACGTGGATGAAGTGATGAGCTAAGCACGTAAAGGCTAGAAGAAGGCTTGTAGTTCAGTGTCAGGACAGAGGCCCAGCAAACGCAGTGTAGAGGGAGTCCCTGGCTGAGTGTCGTTGCCTTGCCTGCGATGTGGCTGTTAGACTCTGTGAGTGCAGAAGAGTGAAGATGCCGCGGCCCATGCTTAAAAGGAGCTGTGGGAGAAGCCGCCCTGCGCATGGGACAGAGCAAGTAGATCCCAGAGCAGAAGGGATGAGGTGAGCAGCAGCTCCCAGGCAGGAGGAGAAGCATGTGTGCCCAGGCCAGGGCAGAGCTGGGGCTGAGTGCCATGGGGGAGTGACCCTTTCAGTCTTCTCCCTGAACGCCTCAGTTAGAAGGATGCCAAGGGCCCAGTAACCTGTCCCTGAAAAGTGCCAGCTGGCCCTGGGTGGCGGCTCCCGGCGTTTGTGTTCACAGTCTCTTCCTGCTTGCTGTGACAGGAGCTGCTTCCACAGCCTCGTCCCTCCCCTTGGTCCCCACTCTGTGTCAAGGTCAGCAGCATCCTTCAAGTCCCCAACCTCAGAAGCCTTGGCAGGGTCCGATTCCTTCCCTTTCTTTGTTCCTGTCTCTGGCCTCTTGGCAAGTTCTTCCTGTTCCTCTACCCAACGTCTCTGCCCTGATGTCTGCATGACACTTCCCCGTCCGCAGCTGTCACGGGCCCCGGCTGGCCCTCCACACTGTCTGTGCTGCATCATCTGATGCTCCTCGGCTCCCAAGGCCACGTGTGAATTGGTGCGGTTCTCCCTGGCTGCCCACAGCACACTTGGTAACCTGTGTCCTGTCCACCCCGTCCTCTCTGCCCTCCTCTTATGCTTGTGGCTGCAGCATTGCTGAGCACCTTGTCCCGTTGCTTTGTGTGTTCCCTTCTTCCAGGGTGTGATCTGCAGGGTGACATGTTTGGCTGTGGTCTGCATCTCTTTGTGCATGCCCAACACAAATGCCACAGTGCTGCCAACTCAGAAAGCAGCTCTTCTTGGTGACTGTGGACTGCCTGGAACTGGAACAGAGTCCCTCGACAGAGTCTCCTTGGTGATGCTCAGCTGGCACCTTTCTAGTTCATTTCCTCTTATTTCGTATTGGCTGGCTACAGTTCCTTCTGGTCTTTTTTTTTTTTTTTTTTTTTTGAGACGGAGTCTCGCTCTGTCGCCCAGGCTGGAGTGCAGTGGCCGGATCTCAGCTCACTGCAAGCTCCGCCTCCTGGGTTTGCCCATTCTCCTGCCTCAGCCTCCCCAGTAGCTGGGACTACAGGCGCCCGCCACCTCGTGCGGCTAGGTTTTTTTTGTATTTTTTAGTAG
Source organism: Rhinopithecus roxellana (assembly GCF_007565055.1). Lineage (NCBI taxonomy): Eukaryota > Metazoa > Chordata > Mammalia > Primates > Cercopithecidae > Rhinopithecus > Rhinopithecus roxellana. Next base: position 13,701,494 of record NC_044551.1, on the reverse strand, counting down.
AGACGGGGTTTCACCTGATTAGCCAGGATGGTCTGGATCTCCTGACCTTGTGATCTGCCCATCTTGGCCTCCCAAAGTGCTGGGATTACAGGCTTGAGCCACCGCGCCCGGCCTCCTTCTGGTCTTTTAAACTAATGCCTAATGACCAAAAGGTGCTTTACTGGAATTAGTTTATCTACAGTTGGAAATAATTTCCTTTCCTTGGTGAACAAATAAGCCTATGTGGTATGCATGTTTTTTGTTACGGATACATTTTCATTGAGAAGATGTGGTTTGGTTCCCTTCAGACTTGTCTCATTGCCTATAATTCAGTAATGCTGTGTACACAGCTCCCCTCCTGCATTCTTTCTTGTGCTAAAATGCACATACACAATTTGCCATCTTCACCATTTTTAAGTGTACAGTTGGGGACTATTAAGAACGTTCACATTGTTGTGCGACCATTGCCACCTCCATCTTCAGAACTCTTCATCTTGTAGACGTGAACATCTGTACCCATTAAACACTGACTTGGCACCCTCTGCCCAGCTCCTTTTCCCCAATGTTCTGCCTTCTGTCTACCTCATAGAAGTGGCATCACATATTATCTGTCTTTCTGTGACATGGCTTATTTCACTCGGCATGATGTCCTCTGGGTTCTTCCATGCTGTAGTATTGTAGAATTTCCTTCACTTTTAAGGCTGGATAATATTCCATTGTATGTATGGACCGCATTTTGCTTCTCCATTTGACTGTTGGTGGATACTCAGATTGCTTCCACATTTTAGCCATTGTGAGTAATGCTGTAGTGAACATGGGTGTACAGATATTTTACTTTTATTTCGTTCTGGTATGTACACACAAGTGTAACTGCTGGACCGTGTGGTCCTTTATGTTTAAATCTTTGAGCAGCTGCTAGACTGTTTCCTCCAGTGGCTGCAGCATTTCACAGTTTTCCACCAGGAGTGTGCGAGGTTTCTGATTCGTCTGCATTTTCATTCTTCTCTTAAGTTTTTAAAAATGTCCCTTACGGTTGGGCGCAGTGGCTCATGCCTGTAATCCCAGCACTTTGGAAGGCTGAGGCGGGCAGATCACCTGAGGTTAGGAGTTTGAGACCAGCCTGGCCAACATGGTGAAACCCCATCTCTACTAAAAATATAAAAATTAGCTGGGCGTGGTGGCGACAGGTGCCTGTAGTCCCAGCTACTCGGGAGGCTGAGGCAGGAGAATCGCCTGAACCCGGGAGGCAGAGGACACAGTGAGCCGAGGTCACACCATTGCACTCCAGCTTGGGGGATAAGAGCAAGACTTCGTCTCAAAAAAAAAAAAAAAAAGTCTCTTATGTTTCCTTTTTTGCCTCATTAATTGTTTAAGAGTATGTTGTTTAATTTCCACAAATTCGTGAATTTTACAGTTTTCCTTCTGATACTGATTTCTAACGTCATCTGCTGAGTTTAGAGAAGGTACTTTGTGTGATACTTATCTTTTAAAAACCTGAGTCTTAATTTGAGGCCTAATCCATGGTCTGTCCTGAAGACCGTCGCATGTGCATGTGAGAATAGTGTGTATTCTGTTGTTGGGTGTTCTTTCTGTGTTTGTTCAATCTGGTTGGCTTGTTGCATTGTTCAAGTCCTCTCTTTCCTTGTTTAACTTCTGTCTACTTGTTCTGTCCATTATTGAGAGGGAGATATTGAAGCCTCGTTTAGCTTCTGTCTGCTTGTTCTGTCCGTTATTGAGAGTTATTGAAGCCTCCAACTGTTACAGAAGTGAATGTGTCTCCCTTAAGTTGTATCCATTTTTGCTTCATGTATTTTGACGGTCCGTTAGTAAATGCAGAAATATTTGTAATTGTTACATCTTCTTGCTGAATCTTCATACATTATGGCCTTCTTTGTGATTAGTTTTTTTTTAAAGTCTATTTCATATTTATTAGTATAACCACTCCTTTTCTCTTTTGGTTATTATTTATGTGGAATATCCTTTTCCATGCTTTTACTGTCAACCTATTTGTGTCTTGGGCTTTAAGATCAGTCTCTGGTGAACACGTAGAGTTGAATCATGTTTTATTTTTTAAATCTATTTTGTCCACCTCTTCAGATTGAAGAGTTTAATTAATTTTGCCTACCTCTTTTGATCAAAGAGCTTACATTTAAGTGATTACTGATAAGAAGGGACTTCTGTCATTTTGTTGTTTGTTTTTTATATGCCATATAACATTTTTGTCTCTTATTTCTGCATTTCTTTTTTTTTTGTGTGTGTGTGCTTTTGATTATTTTGGTAGTAAACACTTTAATTCCCTTCTTGTTTCTTTTGTGTATATTCTATAGCTATTTTCTTTGTGCCTACCATAAAGATTACACTTAACATCTAACATTATCTCACTTGAGTTTGAATTTATATCAACATAACTTCAGTAATACACAAAAACTGTCCCTATGTGGCTTCGTCTCCACTAGCTTTGGGTTGTTCATTTCACAGAATTACATCTTTATACATTGTGTGTCCAAAAACATAGACTAATAATTGTTTTTTAATGCATTCATTTTAAAAAATTAGGTAGAAAACAATGTGGAGTTAGAATCCAAAGTTACAGTATTACTAGCTTTTAGACTAGTTTTTAATGTATTAGTTTCTTTTTTATTTGCCCCTTTTAACCAGAAAAATATTAGTCTCTTAAGTCATGTAGAAAACAGAGTGATGAGATAAAAACTGAAGTGTTAATAATACTAGATTTTATGATTGTCCATGAATTTACCTTTTTTGAGACCTTTACTTCTTCACATGGCTTCCAGTTTCTCCCTAGCATTCTTTCTTTTCAACCAGTGGGACTCCATTTAAGCATTTCTTACAGGGCAGATCTCGTGGTAACAAGCTTTTCAACTTTTGTTTATCTGGGGATGTCTTAATATCGCTGTCACTTTTGAATGACAGTTTTGCTAGATTTAAGGTGCTTGGTTGACAGTATTTTTCTTTTAGCACTTTGAATATGTCATCCCACTGCCTCTGGCCTCCAAAGTTTCTGGTGAGAAATCTGATCTGCTCATAATCTTATTTAGGAACCCTTGTTTCTGACAAGTTGCTGCTTTCAAAATTCTTTCAAAAGTTTGATTAAGTTGTATCTTAGTGTGGACCTCTGAGTTCCTCTTGCTTGGAGGTCGTTGAGCTTCTTGGATCTTCATATTCATGTCTTTCATCAAATGTGGGGAGTTTTCAGCTATTATTTCTTCAAATAATGTCTTGCCCATTTCTCTCTTCTCCTTCTAAAAGTCCCACTAAGCATATGTTGGCCTGCTTGATGGTGTCCACAAGGTCGCTGAGGCTCTGTTCACTTTTCTTCAATCTTTTTTCTTTCTGTCCCTGATACTTGATATTTCCCGTTGTCCTGTCTTCACTTTCACTGATTCGTGCTTGCACCTGCACAGATCTGCCTTTGAATCCCTTCAGTGAATTTTTCATTTATTGTACTTTTCAGCTTCATATTTTCTTTTTGGTTTCCTTTTGGATTTTGTCTCATTATCGGTATTTACATTTTGCTCATACGTGTTTGTTTCTTCACATCTTTTAGTTCCGTACACATCTTTAAATAGTTGTTTCAGAGTCTTTGCCTAGTAGATCTGCCATCCAATCTTTTACAGGGACAGTTTCTTATGTTTTCCTTTGAATGGGCCATACTTTCTTCTTTTCTTTGTGTGCCTTGTGATGTTTTTGTTGTTGAAAAATGGACACTTGAATCAAATAATGTGATAAGTCTGGAAATCAGATTCTTTGCCCTTCCCAGGTTGATGATTCTTGTCTTTGGTTTTTGTAGGCTCTCTGTGCCAAGGCGCAGCCTGAAGTGTGCACTTCAAGGTCGTCTCAAGTCTTTTCTGAGCCTGTGCCTTTGCCTGGGCATGCATTGGCCACTTCTGAATTTTTCCTGTAAATGCAGTTACTTTTGAATGTCTTTATTTATATACAAATATCTGGCTTTCAAAAAGGGAACAGATGAAGGAGGTGGTGAAGACATTGGCCCTTTAAATTCCCTGGAGGTGTGCGGGGGCAAGGAGGGGCCTGTGAACAGGGGAAGATGCAATAGTGGCTGCTCACCTCTTCGCACCTCTGTGGTCAGAAGCAGCAGTCAGTGATCAGAGTACAGATCTCTGGTGTGGAGGACAGGGTTCTTTTTGCCCAGCTAGGCTGCAGACTGTGTTCAGGCAGCTCCAGGAACACATCAGCACATGCACAGCTGCCAGCGGGGCAGGACGTGGGGCCTGGGTAGCCACTGCCCAGCTGAGAGCTGCAAATGCCCAGAGTTAACCACAGTTTACAATTTATGCCTTCAGTAGACTCCAGAGTTCCAAAGATAGTTACCTCAGACACATCCTGCCATTGCAGTTGTTGTTAGCTAGGGAGACGGCTTCCTGCTCTGCCGTGTTCCCAGAACGCTGCATGCAGGCAGCCTTTTATGTGGTGGTGGTGGTTTATGTTGCTGTCTTGTGCCTTCTCCCTAGTGCCTGAGATTGTGAGGGAGACCCAGGACCTAATTGAACAAGGGGCGCTCCTGCAAGCCCACCGGAAGCTGATGGACCTGGAGTGCTCCCGGGATGGGCTGATGTACGAGCAGTACCGCATGGACAGTGGGAACACACGTGACATGACCCTCATCCATGGCTACTTTGGCAGCACGCAGGGGCTCTCTGATGAGCTGGCTAAGCAGCTGTGGATGGTGCTGCAGAGGTCACTGGTCACTGTCCGCCGTGACCCCACCTTGCTGGTCTCAGTTGTCAGGATCATTGAAAGGGAAGAGAAAATCGACAGGCGTATACTTGACCGGAAAAAGCAAACTGGCTTTGTTCCTCCTGGGAGGCCCAAGAATTGGAAAGAGAAAATGTTCACCATCTTGGAGAGGACTGTGACCACCAGAATTGAGGGCACACAGGCAGACACCAGGGAGTCTGACAAGATGTGGCTTGTCCGCCACCTGGAAATTATAAGGAAGTACGTCCTGGATGACCTAATTGTCGCCAAAAACCTGATGGTTCAGTGCTTTCCTCCCCACTATGAGATCTTTAAGAACCTCCTGAATATGTACCACCAAGCCCTGAGCACGCGGATGCAAGAGCTCGCGTCGGAAGACTTGGAAGCCAATGAGATCGTGAGCCTCTTGACGTGGGTCTTAAACACATACACAAGGTAAAGCTAACCTGGTGCCTGTGTTGTCTCTTAGGTAGAAGCCATGTGTGAGAGGGGCCAGCAGCCACTTGCCGGAGAGCTGACCTCAGGGCGTCACTCTGGGCAGGTGCTCTGGCCCACGGCCTTGGTTTCTGGCCAAGGGGCATCTTCTTTCTGGTCCACCTGCTGGTGCCCAGCCTCTAGTGTTTGAACACTGTTGTGCTTGGGAGGGATCTCTGCTCTTGGCCTCCAGCCCCGTTGAGCTTGACAGGGTGCAGCTCCAGGCTGGGCCACTATCCTGTCTCACCGTGTGCTGACTTGCTTCCTTGCGGTGACACCCCGAGGCAGGCGTGTTTTTGCCCATGTTACAGGTGAGGACACGTGGTGCCAGGTGGGGCTGGGACTAGCACATGGCCACCCAGTTGGGGAGGAGACCACCACATCACCTCCCTGCCTTCCAGCAATCCTAGGTTTGGTTTCTCTTCACCAATATCCTATAGCAGTGAGTCTTTCAAAACTAAACAAACAATTACAAGTCTAGATAGTTCGAGAAAACTCTGTCATCCTTTTTGTATCCTAGCACGAGGTTTTGTCACTTCACGTAAGGGAACATGAACCGCTCTGTGCATGGATTAACTGGAAGTAGTATTGAAAAACAGTGCAGTGGTGGGGGTGTTCTGAAATTCTTTAAGATTAGGTAGCTGAAATGAAAATTTATTTCAATTTTCCATGGTTTCATGGATACAAAATAATATTAAATCATGTATTGGAATTTTTCTTTTTTCTTTTGGCCTGTCTTATCACTGCAGTGGAGAAATTGAATAAACCCCCCCTTTTTTTTTTTTTTAGCAGGCATTTTTTGGGGGGGCTTTGTTTGTTTACTGGTATCTGCTTATAGAGAATTTGCATTGCAATACAGAAGGACAGAAGAGAAAGGAAGCACCCCCTGCAGAGAATGGTCAGCGTGGCTCTCTGCGCAACCGTGGCTCTCTGTGCAACCATGGCTCTCTGCAACTGTGGCTGTCTGTGCACAACTGCGGACTCACCTCCCCTGGCTGCCGCTCATCCTCATGGCCGCCCATTCTGTAGCCTTGACTGTGCAGGCCTCCCCCTTCGTGCCTGGTGTGTCAGCAGCCCCATGAGGCAGGAGGCAGGGGATAATGTGCCCAGGTCACACAGCCAGTGAGTGGGAAGCTGAATTCCAATCCTGTCCCTGGGCCCTCCCCAGCTGTGGCCACTAGACTGGGCTGTGCATGTGTGCACCTTGCACAGTTTGCGTCTTGATTCTGTCTTTCCACGTTGTGAGTGTTTTTCTGTCCTTGGGGAGTCTTGTGAGTTCCATCACCCTGGCCTTTCTCAGGGGAGGTTGAAGTGCTCCTGCTGGAAACATTCACACACGGAATTGAGGTTCTTGGGCAAAAAAATCCAGATTAAATAAAAGTCTTTTAAAATGTGCAGAATTTTAGGAAGCACTTTTTTACTCAGGAAGCTCTTGGATTTCTTATAGTGGACTGGCCCTTAATCATTTTATTCAGTGTTACTCTGAGAAAGTATTTAGGGTACATAGCATGAGGCATGTTAGTTGAATTTTCTGAGTGGTCAAACCTTAGAACTTAAAAAAAGTTTTAATTTTAATTTTTGTGGGTACATAGTAAGTATATCAAACCTTAGCCTTTAAAGAGCCCAATCTCATACACAGATAATAACTTTTTATTTATTTATTTATTTATTTATTTATTTATTTATTTATTTATTTTGAGATGGATTCTCACTCTGTCGCCCAGGTTGGAGTGCCATGGTGTGATCTCGACTGACAGCAAGCTCTGCCTCCTGGGTTCATGCCATTCTCCTGCCTCAGCCTCCCGAGTAGCTGGGACTACAGGCGCGTGCCAACATGCCCAGCTAATTTTTTTGTATTTTTAGTAGAGATGGGGTTTCACCGTGTTGGCCAGGATGGTCTTCATCTCCTGACCTCGTGATCTGCCCACCTCGGCCTCCCAAAGCGCTGGGATTACAGGCATGAGCCACCATGCCCAGCTGATAATAACTTTTTAATGAAAACTTTTCCTGAAGTGTAGCATGTATTTCCTGTCTTCTGGACAGTAGACTGGATGTTTAGGCTGTTCTTGCAGATGCGTTTTTATCAGTAATGTCCTGTATTCTGCGTTCCAGTCATCACCCTCTGCAGAGCATAGTGATGTTGACTGCAGTGGCTTGTTTCCAAAATACAGCACAGCTGCCCTTCCATACCCAACGGGGAGGGATTCCAGGAACCCACTTAGCTATCAAAATCCTCTGGAGCCCAAGTCCCCTTTATAAAAGGGTATAGTGTTTGCATGTAACTTGTGTACATTCTCCTTCCTGCTCTAAATCATCTCTAGATTACTTATAAAATTAAATATAGTGCAAATGCTATGAAAATAGTTTTTGGACTATATTTTTTGAAATTTTTATTATTTTTTATTGTTGTTTTTCCCAAATATTTTCAGTCTGTGGTTGGTTGAGTCAGTGGACATGGCGCCTGTGGCTGTGGGGGCCGGCTGGGCTTGTTGTCATTTTGACTGAGTGCGTTTGTTTATTCAGCGCCTCCTGTTTGCCAGGCCCTGCCTTGGCTCTGGAGGTGCAGTGAATAGAACACACGTCTTCCCCTCAGGGAAGTCTCTTCTGCATTTGAGCCCCAGCACCTTATGAAGCTGGCGCAGCAGGGTGAGGCTGGGTTTGGAGGGACTCACGTGGTCTCGCAGCCAGTGGGTGACGCCACAGAGACCCCAAAGCCCTCGGCCCCTGCCCTGCGCTTTCCCGAGCCGTGGGCCGGCTGTGACCAGGAAGTCTCCAGGGTGGGTGGACGTTCGTGTGGCAAGTGAAACAGCCTCGGCACACTTGGACATGCTCTTCTATGTCTGTCGTGGTTTGTCACTCACATTCCTGGTTCCCCCATAGTACAGAGATGATGAGGAACATGGAGCTGGCCCCGGAAGTGGATGTCGGCACCCTGGAGCCATTGCTTTCTCCACACGTGGTTTCTGAGCTGCTTGACACGTACATGTCCACGCTCACTGTGAGTAGGGCCAGCCTGCGTGCCACAGACCACCGTGCTGCTGGTTGTACAAGTATTGGGCTTGGCAGCAGGCGGCAGGGTGGGAAATGCCTTCGCGTTGACTTCCTAGGGTACGTTGCTCAGTTGCCCAGGCTCTGCTTCCAGGCCCTGACAGGTCCATTTGCTAAAAGAGGAGAATGGCCCCTTCTCTGGGCCTGGATCCGAAGCTTGTACTCTGCTGGAGGCATGAGCCTGTGCCATCCTCGGCAGGCTGGCCAGGGCCTGGGATGTCTGAACCGTGTGTGGCGGCACCTGCCGGCTCTCGGCTCTGAGTCCCAGGGTTGGGGGCGTCAGTCAAGGACCAAAGGGCGAGTCCATTTGCAGCCTGGTGACCACCAGGTGGTCTCAGAGTGAGAGGAGGGGGTCAGCAGGGTCTGCTTCTTAGACAAGGGTGTGTCCACCTTTGTGGACAGCATTGTGCAAGGCAGCATTGTGACCAGAAGCCGAGGTGTCCTCAGGAGCTGGGGAAGGAGTGCTGTCTTCTCTTGGGACATGAGCTACTGTGGTTGCTGAGTCTGGGCACAGGAACGGACCTGACCAGACCTGACTGGACCTGGTTGGCCTCGTTCTCTGTACACCTGGGACTCAGCGGCCTTGTCCTCCAGCATGAGGTGCAGCCAAAAGGGCATCTAGTTTCTTCTCCCTCTTTATCTGTACAAAGGTTCCAGTTAAATCCCTGCAGGCTGCCGTGGGCCCTGTCTCCCATGGGGGTGGCTCCTGGGTCCCTGCTCTGGAGTCCTCATTTGGGAACGAGGACTCTGGTGCCCTGTGTCTGGTTTCTGGAGCTGTGCATGCAACCGACCAGGTGATTGGCGTGACCCTTAGGCACCTGCTCTTCTCTCTTCTCTTCTTCATCATGCTGAACTTCCTTTAGTCAAACATCATCGCCTGGCTGCGGAAAGCACTGGAGACAGACAAGAAAGACTGGGTCAAAGAGACAGAACCGGAAGCTGACCAGGATGGGTACTACCAGACCACACTCCCTGCCATCGTCTTCCAGGTACCAAATGCAGGGGATTGGCACAGTTCCGTTTCCTAGGTGGATAGTAGGACCTATAGGTTTTACAGAGTGACACAGATAGCCAGGATTTTCATCCGCAGAGGGTGGTGAAAATATTGAGAGCCCTGCCTGGTGCATCTAAGTCCTCTCCTGTCTCTGTCTCTTTCTCTCTGAAGCTGCAGAAACCTGGGACGATACTTACCAAATAGTTTTGCCCAAGGTCACTTTACTTTTCTGACCAGGTCTTTATGGGTTTGGACTAGAGCCTAATTATATGTTATTTATGTGCGACTTTCAAATGTGAGTTTGTTTGGTTGATATCCAGGATTTGTCCTAAAAAATGGCACGATTGAGTCTAAACAGGTGGATTTTGGGAGCGTCCATTATTTGTTTTGAGACGGAGTCTCACTCTGTCACCCAGGCTGAAGTGCAGTAGCATAGTCTTGGCTTACTGCAACCTCCACCTGGTGGGTCACGGCGCATTGGCTTTTAAAGTTGCTTTCCTGTTCGTTGGTTAAAGTTCTAAGTATTAGACCCACCTGCATTTTTACCACGGATTCACTTCCCAAACACCCGCGCCTCACTAGGTGTTAGATCCAGTGTGTTCTTACCACGGATTCACTTTCCAGTGTTCGACCACCCTGTGTCCTGTTTTTCCTGCTTTTTTTTTCTTTTGGCTCATCATGTGTTTTAATTTGAGTGGTACTGCTGAGGGACGGAGCCCAGCTGTGTTAGAATCCTCACTCAGGACTCTGGTCAGGCAGGAGCGAGGGCTGGTGGGTGACATTTCTCTCTGAATGATACCGTTAGTTATTAACAGGCTAGTCCAAACCCTTTCCTTTGTTTGGAAACGGATGCTGTGAGAAACTCTTGTGAGGAGAGTCCAGTGAGCTCTGTCCCCTTGTCCTTCCTCTGCCTGTGTCAGCTGCTGGCAGGGCCTGGCACACCCGAGGTCCAGGTTCTTAGGAACTCTGCATCATGACGGTCATAGGGCCAGGGAAGGTGAGTCAGGCGCCTGAGGGGCCCCATCCCTGGTGAGGCTTCACTCCACATATTAGAACTCCAGTCACGTAGTGTGAGGACAGACGTGGCCCCCATGGGAGAAACCAGTTTGCCAGGAATTAAGAAATGAGTCACTTGGTACTTTCCCAGGTGAGAAAGTTGTTTTTGTTTTTTTGTTTTTAAAACTAACTTCATTATTTTTCAGGTGGTTTCATTTTTTTTTCTCTGAATTTGGACTATCCTAAATACCAGTTAGCAAACGGGGGTTTTATATAATAGCAAACCTGCACTCTTAGTACACTCCTGTAAGATTATACCAGAATTAATAAGTTCTCCGATTTTTAGATGTTTGAACAGAATCTTCAAGTTGCTGCTCAGATAAGTGAAGATTTGAAAACAAAGGTACTAGTTTTGTGTCTTCAGCAGATGAATTCTTTCCTAAGCAGGTATGTCTTTTTGCCAGTGTGCTAATGTACAAATTGAATGTTTTTAAAAATTAGAAGCAAAAATTTTTTGATCCTACTATGCCTGTTATTAAAAAAAAATTAAGCCTGTAGATTCCCCACGTGTCACTCCTGTGTTCTTCAAAAGCAAAGGGAGGGAGCGGAGCTTCTGGATCATCTTCCCCTTGAGTGGACCACATGCCTCCGTGGGCTCCCAGAGCCTATGGGTTGTGACGTCCTTAGCGATGCACCGGATGACACCAACTCTGTTGGAGTCAGGTTCCTCCCGTCGCCTGTTCTGAACTTCCTCGGGGTAGGGGTGGCAACTTCTGCCGCAGTGCCCCCTTCGCAGTGGGGAGGGCGTCCTCGGCCGAGCTGGCCTTCCTCAGAAGGGTTCCAGGCAGCCATGACCTGGCACGCCACCCTCCCCATGAGTTGTTGATGAAAATTTTCAAACCTATACAGATGTGGAAAGAATGGTGTAAAAAACTGTGCTGTGTTCACCATCGTGCAGTCCAGAAGCCATCCCCTCCAAAGCCCCCTTGCCTAATCTGTTCTCCCCTGCCCATTCCTCTCTCTCTGCTGAAATACCTTGAGGCAAACCCCAGGCACTGTGACATGGTATTTGCGACCCTCTCTCAAGCCACTGCAGTGCCATCAAGTCAGAGACACATGCACAGTGACTCCATGGGGTCATCCAATGCCAAGTCTGCGTTTGGGTTTTATCTCAAATGTGTCTTTCGATAGTTGTGAATCAGATCGGACTGCATCGCATGAGGGCTTAGGGTTCCTAGGCCTCTGGTAAGCAGAACAGCCCCTTCCCTCCTTAAGCCGCTGCTTGTAGAGCTCTGTAGAGAGATGTCCCTCAGCCTTGTCCTCAGTCTGCCATCAGCTCCCGAGCCAGATACTGGCTCCGCAGGCTTGGATCCCACTTATTGGCAAGTGTGTCTTCCACAATGTGGCACATCAGGAGACGTGGCATCTGTAGGTCCTGTCCTGGTGGCTTAGGTACTGCAGCCACACTGCCCACTCAGAGTTCCCATCTGCCATCCATCAATCGGGGTCATGCCCACGTCCCCACTGGCAACCCGTCAACGGGTCACAGCTGAGTCCCCACTGGCCCTCCATCCATAGAGGTCTTAGCCAAGTCCCCACTGGCCAAGTCTTAGCCAAGTTCCCATTGGCCGTCTATCCACAGAGGTCATGGCCAAGTCCCTATTGGCCATCTGTCCATGGGGATCTTGGCCTGAGTTTGTTTCTTTGGAGGTCATTGTCATTTATGAGGTTAGATTCTTCTATAAAGAGACCGTCCCTGATCACCCTCAGCTTTTTCATCACCTGAACCACACTTTGGACAGAAATGCTAACTTCTTTCCCTTTAATTGCCAGCTTTCAGTTTGCTCCTTTCTTAACATCTCTTAAAAATAGAAACGGTATTTGTTGTACGATTCTTCCACTCCCATATGTGCTTGAGAATGCCCACAATAAGTTTAAAAATAGAGCGGGTCACTATCTCTGTGTGTTTTCTTGATGTTTCAAGTGTCTGTTTTTAATTGGATGACTTCAGGGACAGTTTCTGAAAGGGAAATTTTACCTGACATTTGATGATGTTCCTAACACTATGAGTTTCTAGGTGAAGTGTACAGTAAATAAGATAAAGCTTTCCCAGTTCCTCACAATCAAATATGTAGTATATTTTTACAATCAGAATGCCGAACTATATTTTTTCTTTCTCCTTTTTTCAGTTATTTTTTACCAACTCCTCAAAATTTTTATATTTTTAAATTGTTTTTTAAGAGACAAGGTTGGCCGGGCGCGGCGGCTCATGCCTGTAATCCCAGCACTTTGGGAGGCCGAGGCGGGTGGATCACGAGGTCAGGAGTTCAAGACCAGCCTGGCCAATATGGTAAAACCCTGTCTCTACTAAAAATACAAAAATTAGGTGAGCGTGGTGGTGTACACCTGTAGTCCCACCTGCCTGGGCGGCTGAGGCAGGAGAATCATTTGAACCTGGGAGGTGGAGGTTGCAGTGAGCCAAGGTCGCACCACTGCACTCCAGCCTGGGTTACGGAACAAGACTCCATCTCAAAAAAAAAAAAAAAAGAGAGAGAGAGAAGGTCTCATTAGGTTGCCCATGCTGGAGTGAAGTGGTAGCTCACTGCAGCGCAGCCGGCAGCCTTTGACTCCTGGACTCAAGTGGTCTTCCTGCCTCAGCCTCCTAATGAGCTATATTTTAAAGCCTGAGGTGAAGTTATTTTTTGATCCATTTAAGTGATCAGCCTCTCTGTCCTTCCATTAGTCTGGATCGTTTAAAGATTGTTTTATTTTTAGAGGCTCATCCGGTCAGATGTTAGTGATGTGAAATATCAGGCCAGGCATGACGTCAGCATGGCGTTTGAAACAGCTCCATGTTGCCCTTAGTGCTGTTTGACTGAAGCCTGTCTGTCCTCAGATATAAGGATGAAGCGCAGCTGTATAAAGAAGAGCACCTGAGGAATCGGCAGCACCCACACTGCTACGTTCAGTACATGATAGCCATCATCAACAACTGTCAGACCTTCAAGTGAGTGCGGCTGGTGCTGTGGTGGGGAACCAGTGGAAGCTGGCCTGCCCAGCCGCTGTGTTGAACCTGAACCATTTCCTTGCAGAGAATCCATAGTCAGTTTAAAAAGAAAGTATTTAAAGAATGAAGTGGAAGAGGGTGTGTCTCTGAGCCAGCCCAGCATGGACGGGATTTTAGACGCCATCGCGAAGGAGGGCTGCAGCGGTTTGCTGGAGGAGGTCTTCCTGGACCTGGAGGTGGGCCTGGCTCTTTCCTCCTACCGTTTTCGGGGCCAAAGCATGGTGCTTCTTGACTGCCCTCTGGGACACAGGCTGTGAACTGTACCGTGCAGACGCCATCTGGGGAGTCGGGCTGTGCACTTGCATTCAGGTCAAATCGCTCAGTGCGCCTCTATTTTCTGTGATGCTGCATGCTTCATATGATGCAGGGTCCTTATGCACAATTCAGTAGGTTCACCCAGTAAGTATGAAAGACATCAGACGATTTAGTGGATTACAAAATAGAAACAGATATGTAGGGACCTGTCAAAAAGTCAAATTGAGAGTGCATACACACACACATCATCTCCTATAGATCAGTTTCGCTTTTGAATATAGATACACAAAAATCATTAATAAAATGAATTTAATATTGTATCAAAGGCATAACCTACCATGAAATGTGGGGGTTATTTCAGAAACATAAAGATGGTTTAACATTATTTAGATGTATTGGCAGAAGTCAGAATATATTTTAAAAATAAGACCATGTAGGCCAGGTGTGGTGGCTCACGCCTGTAATCTCAGCACTTTGGGAGGCCGACGTGGGTGGATCACCTGAGATTGGGAGTTTGAGACCAGCCTGACCACCATGGAGAAACCCCGTCTCTACTAAAAATACAAAATTAGCTGGGTGTGGTGGCGCATGCCTGTAATCCCAGCTACTTGGGAGGCTGAGGCAGGAGAATTACTTGAACCCAGGAGGCGGAGGTTGTAGTGAGCCGAGATCACGCCATTGCACTCCAGCCTGGGCAACGAGTGAAACTCCATCTCAAAACAAAACAAAACAAAAATAAGACCATGGCATCTGGTGGTCCTGCTGGAAAGGGGTTCCTGGGATGAGGGGTGGGATTGGTTGCTGATTTCATCAGTGTCTGGTTGTGCAAGGGAACGGAAATGTGTGTGGAAGTGTCCCCAAAGAGGCAGACACTTACAACTTTCGCAAAAATGACTTAGCAAGAAGGAAATATTTACATTTAAAATTATTTCAAAATTTAAAAAGAATATATAGAAAAATGGACGAAGGACATGAACAGCCACCTCACATTAAAAGCAACACCAGTGTCCTCACCATGAAAGTAGACGCCCAGTCTTATCCTCGAAGCAATGAATGCTCAACAGGACCTGCCGCTCAGTAGGACGGCAGGAGCCGGAGATGCGGATGCCTCTCAGGCTTGTTGAGGGCGTGGGAGAAAGGGGCTGTTTGGATTCTGTGTGGGCCTGAACTGGGTTGGGTTTTGGAGGGCAGCTTGGAAATACAGCCATTGTAGTTTTAATTTGTAACTTTTACTGGAGTTTTAATTTGTATACTTCTATTGGAGTTTTAATTTGTATACTTTTATTGGAGTTTTAATTTGTATACTTTTATTGGAGTTTTAATTTGTATACTTTTATTGGAGTTTTAATTTGTGTACTTTTATTGGAGTTTTAATGTATATACTTTTTGACTGAAAAATTCAACTTTAAGGAATTTCATCAGTAGAATTATACAGATTCACTGTTGCATTATTGCAAAATGTGAAAAAAAATTTAAATGTCCATCAATAGAGAATTGGGCAAATAAATACAATAAATATATGTAGCCATTAAAGGTAAAATGTATACATGCACAGATATTTCCATCTTTAACATGTCATTTTGTGAAGCTCATCACAGAAATTGTAGTATAAATCTCCTATACTTAAAGTACACATTTGCAGATTATATAATCGAATTTTTACCTGAGTGCGCATTGCTGTTGTAATTAGAAAAGCAGTGCCACGTAGCAAAGGCACTGAAGTGCTTCCCTCCCACACGCACTCAGCCCTTGTGGGACGTTGAGGTGATGATTTCTATGATCTGTTTCTGCTTTTCAGCAACATCTGAATGAATTGATGACGAAGAAGTGGCTATTAGGATCAAACGCTGTAGACATTATCTGTGTCACTGTGGAAGACTATTTCAACGATTTTGCCAAAATTAAAAAGCCATATAAGAAGGTAAGAAGGTGGGACCTAGTCCCCTAGTCACCTTCACGGAGGGCTCACCTGTCACCCTGCTCAGAATTCAGCATCCAGTGAGCCCCTCCGTGAGTGAACGTGCACTCGTTGTCCTGTCAGCTCAAGGAAGGCAAGAGGCTCTGCGGACCCCGCCTCCCTGGGACGCGGCTCTGGTAGAAGTGGCGGGAGCCCTGTGCCCACTCGAGGTGGAGGGAGCTGTGGTTCCCGGACAGGCCCGTGTGCCCCATTTTCTTGCCTTTCCACGCACCCCGGGGGGTTCTTTCCACTTCAGACCCTCCATCCTGCAGGACCTAGGTTCCTCTTTCCTCCAAAATGTCTGCCACGTTTTCCAGATGCTGCCGTCGTTATCAAAGGCGGCAGCGGCCACTGACACCGGCCCGTCTGTGGACCGAGTGCTGATGCGCAGCACGTGCCTCACCCATGTCTGTCCTGCTGGGGGCTGGAGCTGGCCTGGTGCAGGGCTCCAGGTCACGGTCACTGTTCCCCCACTGAGCCCCCGTTCCTCCTCTGTGGTGAGATTCCCAGAGCCGTGGCGAGCGAGGAGTGGGCTCAGCCTCCGGGGAGCCTCTGGGAGCCCCGACCTGGGTTTAAATGAAAGTGCCCGTGGCCGCCAGAGCCGTGGAGCCCGCCGCCGACTGCGTGTCTCTCCCCAGAGGATGACGGCCGAGGCGCACCGGCGCGTGGTGGTGGAGTACCTGCGGGCCGTCATGCAGAAGCGCATTTCCTTCCGCAGCCCGGAGGAGCGCAAGGAGGGCGCTGAGAAGATGGTGAGGGAGGCGGAGCAGCTGCGCTTCCTGTTCCGGAAGCTGGCGTCCGTGAGTGTCGCGCCGTGCCGGGGTGGGGAAAGCCTGCCGCCCGCAGCCCTGTTCAGCCTCCACCGCGGGACTTTGAGCCAGCGGATGAGAGTGCGTGTGTGTTTGTCAGGCGGGGGGCCTGGGTCCAGGTCCTGCCTGAGCTTGTGGTTGGACACGAATGACCACGGAGGCAGGCGCGGCGCCGCCGGCTCCCTGAGGGACGCTTCCGTCTGTCCTGTGCTGCGAGGCGCTGGCTGCCTCCCACTGACTCGCCCTCACCCCAGACCCCGGCCCCGTTCCTGAGCTTTCAGAGTAGATCCTGAGGAGTCAGGTGAAGAGGGAGGTTCCCAGTCAGGAAGGGGCTCAGCCAGAATCCCGCCGCTCCCGGGGCGGGGGACAGCCCAGGGCGGCTCCTCACATTCCTGCTGCCTTCCAGGGTTTCGGGGAAGACGTGGACGGATACTGCGACACCATCGTGGCTGTGGCCGAAGTGATCAAGCTGACAGACCCTTCTCTGCTCTACCTGGAAGTCTCCACTCTGGTCAGCAAGTATCCAGACATCAGGTAAGGGATGCACATCTGCCTTAGAATCCTGGAGTGGAGCGGCAGGTCCTTCCTCCCGTCACAGGGCGGGTGAGGCTCCCGGTGGGCGAGGTCAGCCCTGCAGCACGGCAGGGGTTCAGGTGCGGGGAGCAGAGCGGCTCCTGTGCTGCCTTCCACCCGGCCTGGGCTACGGTGTGGGTGGGTGGAGCTCGCGGGGCACACCCCGGGTGGGGACAGTGGGGGCAGGGGTAGGGTGGGGGCAGGGCTCTGACAGCTCTGCTGTGTCTGGTGGGGAAGATTTGGGCTGTGGAGTGGCCTGAGCGGGGCGAGTTTAAGAAGTTTCCTCTGTGCTCATGGTGGACTCAGTAGGGCCCAAGTGCCGCTCAGACCGGATACCCTCCGAGGACGTGACTACAGGGAGTCCCCAGTGCCAGGCCCAGGGAAGGGGACCCACGCACGTCCCCCCTCTGCCATGCTGGCTCCAGGCCCCAGGCCAGCCTTCGCAGCCCCCGTCTCAGGGCACCTGCCACTTCCCCAAGGGGCCACCTCCATGGCTGCAGCTGTGCCACCTCTGTCCCATCATCTTGCTGTTTGTGGTTAAACGTGGAAAACGGGGTCTTGAGCTCTCCACGGTCTCTGCTCTGGTTGGGTGGGAACAAAGATTTATAAAAGCAGTGTTGAAAATCTTTTTGCAATTGGATTGAGAAAAGGCAAAGTAAGATGAAAACGCAGGCTTGTCTCCCTGCTGAAAAGGGAAAGGCGCCGTTTGTCTGCAACTGTCCTCACCCCCTGCGTTCTGTGGGCTGGGGTGGTGAGGCCGTGAGCCCCTGGCAGTGTGGAGCATCATGGGGGTGCTAAGCGGGCGTGGGCTGACGTCTCCCCATCCCCAGGGATGACCACATCGGTGCGCTGCTGGCTGTGCGTGGGGATGCCAGCCGTGATATGAAGCAGACCATCATGGAGACCCTGGAGCAGGGCCCGGCGCAAGCCAGCCCCAGCTACGTGCCCCTCTTCAAGGACATTGTGGTGCCCAGCCTGAACGTGGCCAAGCTGCTCAAGTAGCCTCCGCCGACCTGCCCTGCACGCCTGTGCACAGCCCCAGTCCCTGCCCTCAGAAGCACAGGAAAGCCGATTGCTCTCCTTGGCAACATGTGCTGCTTTCAGCTGCACGGCCTGTCCTTAGGTGCCAGCTTGATACACCGGGTGTGCGTGGAGTGAGCATCCCTAGGCCACGTGCAGAGGCCCCTCGTTGTGCTCTCAAAGCCCTGTGTGCGCAGGGTTCTGCCACATAGCCTCTCTGGGGTGCTTGTTTGTTGCGGTGGTTGAAGGCGTGTGGGGCGCAGGGGACGTGCACCTCTGTGCCCCTCTCCTCCCTGGGCCTTCACCGCACCCCATCTGCTGTAAGTGCTTGGAACCCTGTCACCTAATTAAAGTTTCTTGGCTTCCTCAGAGAAATGAAAAGGCCACGCATTCTCTTTTCTGGTGAAGGTTTTCTGACTAGTGATCTAGCAGTGCCCAGGAACTGTGTTCAATCAGAGTAAAAGTCTTCCCTCAGCCTGGAGGGCACCCTCCTGGTCTCCTCCTGTCTGACATCCCCAGACTTACTCCTTGGGTCCTTTGAGAGATGAGACACTCACCAGCTGCACCCAGGAAGCCCTGTCCCCACCCTTAGGTGAGCAGACCTCTGGCACCGGGTGGTGCCAGCCAAGTCAGCTGTACCTGGTAGACGAGCAATGGCAGGAGTGTAAATTTTAGTAAAAGTAAATATGAAAGTGAATATTTACTTTAAGTATATTTCAAGACCTGTGAATCATGCTTTTCCTGATACAGAATCCTTTAAATTCTCTTTTCCAAAATGTACCCATCTCTCTACAGCATCTGCCTTCAATGGTAGCATCATTTTGCACATTAATCTTGAATTTTTTTCCAAAGCTAATCAAGGCACTACCCCAGAGGTCAGGCGCAGTGGCTCACGCCTGTAATCCCAGCACTTTGGGAGGCCGAAGTGGGTGGATCATTTGAGATCAGGAGTTTGAGACCAGCCTGGCCAACATGGTGAAACCCCATCTCTACTAAAAATACCAAAATTGGCCAGGTGTGTGGTGCATGCCTGTAATTCCAGCTGCTTGGGAGGCTGAGGCAGGAGAATTGCTTGAACCCTGGAGGTGGAGGTTGCAGTGAGCCAAGATTGCACTAATGCACTCCAGCCTGGGCGACGGAACGAGACTTCGTCTCAAAGGAGCGGGGATATTACCCAGGATGAGCAGGGAGCCCTGGGTCCTGGTGTTCGGAGGGGCAGACCCCTGTGCTTTCTTAGTTTACAGAAAAGTATTGATTCGGTTGAGTGAGTGAAAGGCATTGACCTTCATTCCTCCTCTCGCCTGTGTATACAGCACCTTGTTCCCTCCATCCCTGTCTCAGAGCCTCAGGGACTCGCAGATGGGAGAGACGGGGGTGTCAGCGGGCCCATCTGTTCCTGTGAGGACCCCGCAAGTCTGGCCCATGGGCCCCGAGCAGTGCAGGTGGGTGTGAGGACCTCCCGTGGCTGCCCATGGGCCGCAGGTACTCCAGCCTGAGGACACGCTTTGTTAGTTCTCAAGACGTTTTTGAGATGGCAGAGTTGACATTCTACTTTTATTTCATCCTCACAAGATGTGAAAAATTCACAATGAGACTTTTTCTTGAAATAATTGAAACTTAAGTGAAGCTAAGTAACCGAGGAGCAACAGGGACTCAGAAGGGGGTGCTCCTCCCAGAGCATCCAGCGGGCGTGCTGTTCCATGTGCCTCGTAACCCAGCTTCCCGCTCAGCAGCAGGCCTTGAGTGCACCTGGCTTACAGTAAGTGCTCAATAAATGCATATGAATGAATAAAATTCATAGTGTTCACAGTCATCAGAGTGCCCCTTATGAGAATGAAAAATGTTTATTTTCCCCCTGAGAGGGAATGCTTGTTACTTCTGGAATGAGTGCCCAGGGCGAATGGTGGTGAGTGTGCAGCCCTCACTGGTGTTTTGCTCTAATTCTGTGTGAGGGTCACCACTGGGCCCCACGGTCACTAGTCACCGGTCACATCCACTTCAGGGGTGCCTGCCATAACAGTGGACCAAGCATTTGGCTACTCGGCCTTGGAGGCCAAGCTGAAACCAGACAGCAAGTTCTGGGACCACTGATGTGCATGATTTGGGGGACAGGACGCCAGCCAGAATGTACGGGAAGGTGTGGGGATGGCTCTGGCAGAGGCAGTGTTTGGTGCCTGGGCAGTGGGTGTCCACCCTGATACCAGGGGAAGGTTATCTCCACCCCACGCACTACAGGATGCCGGGGTGAGGCCTGTGGCCACCCAAACGGAAGACCGGTGCCTGCGGCCTGCACGGGAGCATCTGGTTGCAAAGTGGCCATCAGGGAAGTGGATGCACAGGTAGGGCTGGTGTGGCTGCAGCTCATCCCCGGGACCCTGGACTCGCGCCCCTTCCACCGGGTGTGGCCTCCAGGCCACTCGGCCCTTGGTCGAAAGGGTGTCTTTCAAGTTAGGGCAGCTCCTTGATCTCCTCTTACTGGGGGGCAGGCGGGAGGTTTCAGACAGGGATTCCCATGTCTCTTCAGCGATGAGGCTCTGCTGCTGTTCACGGACTCAGGCACCACGTCTGTTGACTCCAGTCTCAGCTGCTGTAAGGGCACCCCCAAAACGCAGGGCCCAGGTACATGGGGCTCCTTTTTGTCCAGAGGAAGCTGGCAGGCATCGCCTTCCCACCTGGGGAATCCTGGTTGCCCCCAGCCCCCAGAAGGGTCAAGCCATCCAGGCTCTAGACTCTCAGCCCACCTCTCTCCAGCCCAGGCCCACCTGCTCTAGGCCACTTGAGTGTCTCAGGCACCTCATCCTCCTGCTCAGGCCTGGGTGAGCATTGTTCCCACTACCCGAATCCCACCCTATGCCTTAGCTACTCCCTCCCACCCTCCCCAGGGGGCTCTGACATCTGTCTGCACCAGAGGGGCTATGCTCAGATCCAGGGGTCGCTCCACAGCCATGTCCAGCAGCTTCCTCACACCAGCTAGGAAGGGCAGCAACAGCACACGCACAAGCACACACACACATGCACATGTGCACACACACGGCACACACGCATGCACACGTCTGTGTCCGTGCTAATTTTTGGGCAAAGTGATGTCTGCCTACAGGAGACTGCTCCTTAAATTCTCGTAGGTAAATGATTTCTCATTTATAAACAAAGTTTGCACCCAAAATGCCTTGAAATGTTTTTAATAGAATTGGTCTAGCGATCGTTCAGGATTTCGGTGATGGGCCCTCCCTGTCTGGACACTGCCAACCCACAGCTGAGGAGCATTTAAGGCACGTCATTTTGTGATTAGAATTACACAAAGTTTGATTAATATTACAGCTGCAAAATTAACATACACAATTTTCACTCATTTAAAATAGTTTGTTTTGATGAAATTCTTTGCTTTCACAATAGATCAATAGTACACAGTATATTGACTCTGTAACAAAATTATTTTTGAGAAAATACAGAAGTGAGAAATAGTGATTTCCTCAATTTGTTTATAGTCTATTACAAAGTAGGCCAAAGTTCAGTATTAAATAAATAGATATCCTAATAAAAGTTTTTACAAGTTTTCCTAAGGAAATACATTCATAAGACTGTTTACCTTCTGTTTGACAGCAGTGACAGGAATGTGGGGATTCCCACTCATGATGAGTCCCTAGCACTTGGCTTCTGGCACCCACAGCCCAGGCGCGCTGCATCACCTGGTGGGGTGCAGCCTGGGCTTCTGCAAGTGAGGTTTTCTCATTGGAACTCTGGTTGCATGTTTGTGCTTAGCCTGTGTGCGGTTCTCGTAAACACAGAATGCCTACCTGCCTACCCCGGATGCTGAAGACTGACTGGTCAAGGAGGTGTTGGTGAGAGTGTTGTGTTCACCATGTGGAGATCAGGTGGTGATTACCGCATCTTCTTTGCTGACTTTGGTAACTGGGTGTCCAGGGAGGAGCGACCGGGAGTGGCCAAGCTGTTGCCTGGACTCAGCTTCTGACCCTGCAGCCAGGAGTCAGATGCAGGCCCAAGGATCCAGGGGAGTTGTTCAGCACCTGGAATCATGCGCACTGCGCCGTGGGCCGCGCGACGCTTCTGGCTTGTTCTCCCAGGCACAGACAGGCACTTGGAAGGCAGCTTTACTCCTCTGGTCAGCTGGAGACCTCCCAGCAGTGCAGATGGGACAAACTGGGGGCCTGTGGGAACACCCACTCATGCCTGGAAGGCCAGGCCCCGGCCTGCTCCAATGAACATCAGGATGGTGGCTGCAGCAGGGAACCAGGGCTGGCCTTGGGTCTGTCCAGCAAGGTCACTGACCGGGCAGGCTTTGCTGCATCGAGGATGGCTGCATTTTGTGCTCAGAGTTGGTTGAAATGGCTGCCAAGTGTGGACAGTGACCACTGAATCCCAAAAGTCACTGCACTTGATCTGATACAAATACCAGTGACTGCAGTTAGGGTCGAGAGCTTCTCCGAAGCAGGGGTCATGGAGGCTTTTGTGTGGCTGAGGCTTCCCTTTTTCACAACAGTAAGAAGCTATCAATGGGAAATTGTGGACTTTTCCCACCAGGGACTCAATGTGCAATATTCAGTCAACATAGAACTCTTAAGAACTCCTCCTTACTGGTGACTGTCAACACTGGATCTAAGACGTGAATAGTCTAATTTTCCTGAGCAAGGAGCTGCGAGTCTGGCTTTAGAAAAGCCCCTAGGAGGCCGGGCGCGGTGGCTCAAGCCTGTAATCCCAGCACTTTGGGAGGCCGAGACGGGCGGATCACGAGGTCAGGAGATCGAGACCATCCTGGCTAACACGGTGAAACCCCGTCTCTACTAAAAAACACAAAAAACTAAATGGGCGAGGTGGCGGGCGCCTGTAGTCCCAGCTACGCGGGAGGCTGAGGCAGGAGAATGGCGTAAACCCGGGAGGCGGAGCTTGCAGTGAGCTGAGATCCGGCCACTGCACTCCAGCCTGGGTGACAGAGCGAGACTCCGTCTCAAAAAAAAAAAAAAAAAAAAGCCCCTAGGAGTGTCCCACCTCCACCGTGCAGGCAGGTTTCAGGTGGGTTGGACCCTGTGAGACTTGCCCTCTGAGGGATGGATGGACTCAGAGCCCCTCCCAGGCTCGGCACCCGCGGCCTCCGCCCACTCAATGGACTGTGCCTCCCAGAACTCAGGCTGGATGATCTTCCTGCAGAGGACCAGAAGCTCTGTCCAAGGCCTCGCCCTGGGATGCTGGAAGGGGTGGGAAGGGTCCGGGTTCAAGAACAGGCCCAGGGGTCTCAGCAGGTCCTCCTTGGAGGGCCTGAGCCTGGTGAGGGGGACGGTGCCCTGGGTCCCTCCATGCCCCCTTGGTTCGCCCTGCTTTGTTAAGGGTGCCAGAGCAGCTGCTGGGCCCCAGTCCACTTAAGGAACGGCTGTGATTCTTGGAAAGCGCCGCCCGCCAGGCCACCTCTCACCCAGCCAGAGCCCCCGGGGCGACCTCCGGGCCAGGTGCGACAGCTCAGGCCGGAGACCTCATCTGTGGGGGACGGGCAGTGCCCGGGGCCGCCACCCTGAGACCGGGCGCGGGCAGGACTGAACCTGGGGGGGGGGGAACGAGGCAGGTGCTGGCTCTAGGAGTCTAAATCCCCAAGCGCTGAGTAGACGGAAGACGTTCCTGCCACTTTACCTGCAGCTCAAAGACCTGGCGAGGACCTGGAAACGGCGCTCGGCCAGGGTCGCTTGCGGGGCCGGGCCTGCAGCCGCTGCAGGTCTGGCCCTGAGTCCTGGCGCTCGGGAGGTCCCTGAGTCGGTCCCCGGGGAGAGGTGCGGGGCTCGGGGGTGGGGGCCCGGAGCCTTGGGCTGGTTTCACGCAAATCTGTTTTGGGCGAGCCTCGGTTTCCCGGCAGCGGTGGGAAAGGGCGCGAGCCGCCAGCCGTGGCGCGTGGGCCCTTCCCGCCGGCGGCTTTACAGCGGCGTCTCCTCCTGCTCCAGCGCGTGCGGAGGTGCGTGGCACGAGGGCGGCAGCGACGCCAGCTTCAGCAGGGCGGGGCGGCGGCGCGCACGGGGCCGCTGGAACGAGCGCCGGCTGTGCACGCGGCGCGCCGCCGCCGAACGCGCGTGCGCACTCGGCAGTCCCCGGCGCTCCGGCCCCGCCCCCGCCCCCGGTGCAGGCCCCGCCCCCGGCTCGCGCTCGGGCGGCTCTGCGGGCGCGGCCGCGGCGCTCTCGGGGTTCTGCGCAGGCGCGGGGGGGACGGGGCTCGGGGCGCGCGGCCGCTGTAACCGCGCGGGGATTAGGGGCGTCTCCGGGGCGGCGGCGGCCGCGGCTGGCGGCCCATGGCGCGGGGACGAGCGTCTAGTCAGCGGCGTGTCGGAGCCGGTGTCACCTGCGGGAGAGCAGGGCGTGAGCGACGCGCGGAGCCCGGGCGCTGGGGCGGGAGGGGCGTCTCCGGGCGGTTTAGCTCTCCCCGAGCCCGGCGGCTCTCGCCTCCCCTCCCGCCGCGCACCCCGGGCTCGGCGTCCGCCGGGGCCTCCTCCCAGGACCCGGTTCGCAGGGCAGAGGCGGAAGCAGCAACAGCGAAGCCCCACCCTGGCCCGGCCACGTCCCACCGCCGGGGGTCCCGGGACAGCGGCCTTCTCTGTGCAGGAAGGTCCCGCCCCAGTCCCTGCAGCGCGGGAGGTCAAGGTCCCCAAGGGGGAAACCTGCTTCCTCCATCTCAAACCGCCCTGGCGTTCCCCGGGTGCCTCCCAGGCCCCCAGAGGGAGCTCACAAAGCCCAGACCCTGTGGCGCGCCCTGAGCTGGAGGCAGAGCCCAGGTCTGCGGGGCCGGCCCTCCCTGTATCCCTGTGGAAGGATAGGGGACCCAGGGCGTCTGGCTCCCACTAGCCCTGCTCTCAGCTCCCTGGGAGTGCAGGACTTGGACTCGCGGACTAGCCACCTAAAGGAAATCACAGGCGGCCCTGGGGCCCTCAGCTCCGTGGGAGCAGCAGAGACGCCAGAGTCTGTCCGGGCTCCTGAGGGAGGTGCGGCCAGCAGGGCGCTAGAGGAGGAAAAGGGGCTGCTGGAGAGAGAGAGCGAGCCAGGTTCAGGTCCAGGGAGGAGGAGAGAGAGAGCGCGAGGCGGAGACCTGGAGGGAGAGGAGCTGCGGAGAGAGGGGTTAGGTGGCGGGAGGCCCGGGAGCATTACATGTGTGTGGACTCGGGGAGGGCGGCGGGGGGCCGCTCCTCGGGGCCGTCTGCCTGTAGGAAGGAGTCCACCGACTTGCTGCTGAGGCGGAAGGGCGTCAGGCGGCGGAAGGTGCTGGGAGAGTGGGGAATCTGTGTGCGGGCCCTCTGCGAGGGGACCACCGTCTCCCCGGGAGATAGCCAGGGCGGCAGCCTGGCCAGGAGGCCGCGGTCCAGGGCCTCATCCGGAGAAAACACAGGGTTGTCAATTCCTAGGAGAGAGGGCAGCGGCCGCTCAGCCTCCTGGGAGCCCTGCGGCGGCAGGGGAGGCCTCGCGGGGGCCGTCACCTGCTGGGTGCCCTGGAAGGTTAGGGTCACCTGGAATAGGATCACCGGGAAGGTTAGGGTCACGTGCCTTTCAGGTTGCAGGCCCTTGCCCCACATCCATGACCCCACACACCACAGGCAGCACAGGTGAGGTCTCCCTTCTCTCAAGACACACCCCGCCTGCTCCCTGCCCGGCCCACGTCTCCTGGGACAGCAGCCTCCGAGTTGGTTGAGGAGGCACTCGAGGTGCCAGGCAGGGCCCTTGAGAACCCACAGGAGACCCCCCCCCCCAGGTCCCAGTGCCCCTGGTCCAATGACTGAGCTCCCTCGAGCTGCCCCTCCCTGGTCCATGACGCCTGTGCCCTGTCCCCACCTGCAGGGGAGTCGGATGCTGTGTCCTTGGTGACACTGGCCAGGAACTCGATTCCCCCGCTCATCTCCTCATCATAGTTGGGGTGTTCCTCGGTGTCTGAAAGTTCCAAGTCTGGAGGAGACAGGCTAGGATGAGGACTGGGGTCACTAGGGGGCTGTCCTCACAGCCGGTCAGCCGTGTCCATCAGCTCTGTGCCCAGAGGTGCAAGGGGTCGGGACCCACAGAGAGAAGGGCTAAACCGCAGGGCTGGGGGAGGGCGAGGAGGGACCCCACTTGGAGGGCAGCACCCCTGGAATCCCATCCTGGATGGGTCTGCAGCTGGGGCCCATTCTCCCCTGCCTGGGTGGCGGGAGGGCCCCGAGACGGGAGGGCTGGGGCTGGGAGGTGGTGGCTCCCAGCATTTCCCGCAGGGCCCCCAGCGCACCTTTCTCTTTGATGGTGAAATTCTGCACAGGGTTCTCCGTGGGCAGCTTCCCATTGGGGATGCTGCTATTTCTCTGTGGGGCAAACGAAGCTGCTCACAGACCCCGACACAGCCACACCGGCCCGGACTGCCCCTGCTCCAGGCCCCAGCCCCGCCTCCTGGTGACCCAGCCTCACCCGCTTCTGGGCACGCTCCCGCTTGTACATCTTGGCCGCCTTCTTGTTCTGGTTGAGCCCCAGCTTGGTCGTCTTGAAGGACTCCAGGCGCTTCCGCATGGTCCTGTGAAAGATTTCCCGGTCCTGCTTCTCGTCCTCTGTGGGCGTGAGCTCGTGCCGGCTGTACAGATGCTTGTACTGCAGGGTTGGGCACGGAGGTCACAGCTGTGCCTAGCACTGGACACTCCCGCCCTCCTGCCACAGGGGCTGAGCATGGATCCCCGTGGTCCTGGGGGGAGATGAGGAGGCCACCCTACAGGGGTCCCTGCAGGCGCGTCCGGCCCCCAGCCCACGGGGCCCACCTCCTGCCGCGGCTTGTACAGGTACTGCTGCAGCGTGTGGTGCGTGACCATGTCCTCCGCGTCCCGGATGCTCCGCCGCCGCTGCTCCAGAGACTGCATGTCCAGGCAGACGGCGCTGACATTCTCTCTCCTGCACAGGGACCAGCGCTGAGCCACACAGGCTCTCTCAGGGTGGGGTCTCCTGCGCACCCCTCGCCTTCCCAAGGCGGGTATCCGGCTGGGGCACGGGGCCACCTGGTCAGCCCCTTCTCCCCTCGGGGCCTAGGCTGACTCCCCACGAGGCCTTCCCGGCTTCCTTTCTGAGGTGGATCCCCCTCCTCACTGGTCCCCCTCCAGAGCCCTGGCTGTCAGACTTGGGGACCCTGGCATCTGCACAGCTGGCAGAGCCGACCTCCCATGAGAACTGGCCGTGAGCTGTGGAGCCCATGGCTGAAGGGGCAGTAGGGGTGGCATGGGGACCAGGACAGGCTGCTCCTGGCCGGGGGCAGACAGGCCCAGCCCCCAATCTGCTGCTGCCCCTCCCTTTCACCTTGCATCCAGCACTAAGGGAGTCTGGCCACCACATAACATAGGGGAGCTCTTGCTGGAGGGGACACCCAGCCCCCCTTTCTGCACCCCTCCACTCCCCCATGCCACCCCCAAGCCAGGAGCCACCCCAGCCCCGTCTGTGACTCTCAGCTGGGTTCTTCCCCAGGGAAGCTGCATGACCATGGCCACATACAGGAGGTACGAGACAGAGGCCTCCACAGTAGATGATCGTGGTGTGAAGTCCACGTTGACCATGTTGTCGGTGCTGGGGGAGCGGATGAAGGCCAGGGACCCGCGGCGCTCTCCCTATGGTCAGGAAGCAGCCCGGTCACTGGCCTGAGCAGCCAAGCCCTAGGTCCCGGACCTGTGGCATCTGTTGTCGTTGTATGCCCTGGGGGGAAGCGGGTAAGTGCCCAGAGCTCGGGGCCCAGGGAAGGCCTTGAGACCTGAGCCCCAGGTTCTCCCCTCACAGCTGCAGAGGGGAGGAGATGCCAAAACCAGGAGATCAGATTTTGAGCCTCTGTCCATCTGTCTGAGACCACAGCCAGACTGCTGCCTGAACTGGGCAGAGGTAATGCTTGTGGGAGGACACAGTGGTCTGAGTGTGAAGGGGTAAAGCTGCCTGGGACTTGGGGGGTGTCTAGGGAAACTGTCGATATGCAGAATCAGAAGTGGCCTCTGTCCCTGCCAGAGGCCCTAAAACCCCATTGGCCTCATGTCCAGAAATGAATCAGGTCAAGGGAACGGAGCAGAGCCCGATGGGGCACAGAAGCCGCACAGCTGAGTGCCAGACGACGGCAGTGGGGCCGCCTGTGTGTCCTCAGACCCCACCCGCCTGATGGCAGAGCCTGGAGAGCGTGAGGCTGTGGAGGAGTGCAGGGCAAGGTGGGCTTGTGGCTGCAGTCAGGGTCCCCAGGGCCAGCGGGGGCACAGGTGTGGAGGGAATGTCAGCTCACTGCGCTCAGACCTCGCCAGGTGGGCACCCGCGCCGCCTTGCAGCATGCAGGACGCTCCCAGGAGAGCCCCCGGGGTCGGGCGGGGACCGCTGCTCCCACTGAACATGTGGTCCCCACTTCACTGCCCACTCTGGGGGGCTTTGAGGGTCATTGTTCTAAGGGCCCTCTGCCTGCTCTTTTGCTTCTAAATCCAGCGTCTTCTGTATGACCTTTGTCCCTCTGTCCCTCTCCTGCCACCCCGTGAAGACAGACGTGAGGGTCAGGGGAGCCACAGTGCCAGCCGCCACTCTGGGCAGGCACAGGCGAGGGCTGGAGCACCCGGGCACATGGGGTCTTTGGAGGGGCTGTTCCCCACACCACTTCCCCTGCCCCTGCCGAGCCCCACACTATGGAGTGGGGGGCGCAGGGAGAGAGAGCAGCTGCCCTGTGTGAGAGCCAGGAGGAACATCGGGCAGGCGGACGCCATCCCAGGTGTGGAGACCCTGGCTACTGAGTGACCAGGAGGCACCCACAGGCTCCCCACATGCAGCTGAGCCCAGGGTCGTGGTCATGGGTCATGGGTCAAGGATGGTGGCTGGTGGGGTTGGGGGAGAGGTTCAAGGCCCGCCTACTGACCTTGTCACCCATGTGGGGGCGACAGAAGCCCGCCAGAAGCTAGAGCCCCCACTGCCCCTTCCCACTCTCCAGCCAGGCTCCAGGCCTCCTGGGCCAGGGTATCTGAACTTTGTCTCACTTGCCGGGCCTGTGGTTTGGGGGTTTGTGTGGAGCCTGGTCCAGGGGCCCTCCTTCCTGATCTGCACTGGCTACCCCTCCTGACAGCCCCAGGCCCCCATGCCCTCTGCCAGGAGGCGCCTTGCCACTCGGCGTGGCCCCAGTCATGGGTGGCACATCTGGGGTGAATGCACGTCAGTAGAGGCAGAATCATTCTATCTGAATGAATGGAGTTTCCCGGCCCCCGCTGGCCCTCTGTGTGAGGGTCTGCAGGGTTTGGCAGGACAGACCTTTCCCTCTCGCACCCACCCTGACCGGCTGCTGGACAAGGGGCACCAAAGCTCACTAGGGAGGACTCTGTCCTTAGGGAGGAGCTGCAGGGCCCAGAGGGAGCAGAATCCCTGCAGCTGTGCCCCAGGCCCTGTGTTGTGCAATTCCTGCAGCCAGAGTGCCCCTGGGGAGGTCAGGGCAGGCTGGGGAGGCTGAGGCCCACCTGTCATAGTAGGCAGGTGCGGAAGCCAGGGGCGGCAGCGGCCCCAAGTCTGGGTGGGGCGCCTGGCCTCTGGTCTCTGAAGCAGATGGCTCTGCGGATGCTGAGGCTTGTTCACAGTGGACTGGGAGATGCTGGGGCAGCCTCAGAGCCACGGCCGGCCCACGGTGGGAGACAGCCCTGCTGCTGCCCCTCCGCCTGTGCATGTGGGTCTGTGGGCACCTGTGTGTGCTGGGCCAGGCCCAACTGTTAGGACCAGGTCCCATAACAGCCTGCCTGCTTACTGTCCACTCCCATCTCCAGGGAAAGCAAGGGAGCTCAGGGTCCTAGGACCTAACCTCAGCGCTCACCCCCACCAGCACCGCAGTCACCAGGACTCCATGACTCAGTTTACCCCATGTGACAGCCAGCTGGGATTCCCAGGGCATCAAAGGCCCATCAGCCTCCTGTGAACTTCTGGGGTGGGCCTGGCCTTGGGACGCGGGTGCAGGGGCCTCTCCTCACTGCCCCCATGGCGCCCACAGCCAGTGCCCAAGCCTGTTGCACCCCTGACCCAACAGAGGGAGCAAGCGGCTCGGCTACCTCAGCCACATAGCTGATGGCGTCCTTCAGGTTCAGCTCGTGGAAGACATTCAGGATCCGGTCTCGAGACTTCTGGGCTGACCGTCTCATGAGGACCCTGCTGAGGAACTTTCTGTCGAAGTGGGACCACCTGTAGGGACAAACCTCAGGTGTGAGCCTCAGGCGACAGGCGCCCTGGAGCCCAGACTGTAGCCAGCCACTTCTCTCCTGAATTTTATTTGCTGTAACCACCCTGCAGGCGCATTTAAAATGAGGGAAGCAGCCCCTGGCACGCGCCCAGGCCATCCGCCGTTCTCCCGCCTGTCCTGTTGGATGGAGGCCGTTAGAGGCACGTGAAATTGCATTCCGCTTTCCGGCAGCCGCCTCCTCCAGAGGGTGGCTCAGGAGAGGGTGGGCATCAGGCCTGGTCGGGCAAGGGGGCTCCAGCCACGTGGGGGGTACTTTTCAGCTGCACAGGAGGAAAGACAGGGGTGGACAGACGCCCTGAGCCCTTAGACTTGCGAGAGCCAAGCTGACCAGAGTGAAGTTTTTTAGCCTAACAGAATTAGAGTATTTGCTGTTTATCCGGATCAGAAGGGATGGTGGCCTGACTGGACTTAGAGGAAACTTTGGGGCACAAGGAGGTGATGCCTGTCACTCTTGAACATGGGCGTGGCCGCCAGAGCTGCCCCCCGGGGCAGAGGGTGGGCCCCGGTGAGCTTGTGTACTCACACCTGGGCAGGCCCCGCGGCAGCAATAGCAGCTTTTCTGTGCAGGTTGAGTTTTAGCCATACCAAGAAGTCAAAGCTAACTGAGGCCTGCCTTCTGAGACCCCTGGGATGGCCCCTGGGAGGCCAAGGAGTCGGGTACTGGGTACCTGGAGCAGAGTCACTGTGGCCACGGAGAACCGCAGCTGAGCTTTGTGAAGCCACGTGGCCACACCTCCCAGTGCCTCCACCCCCACCAAACAGACCGCCCAGAAAATAGGAACCCAGTGCAAATTGTATGTGCTACTTACTGGGTTTATTGTAAGTGTCAAATGTATTTTATAATAAAACATAGGCGATTTCAGCTTAATGGACAAAATCTTTTTTTATTTTGAGACGAAGTCTCGCTCTGTTGCCAGGCATGAGTGCAATGGCGCAATCTCAGCTCACCGCAGCCTCCACTTCCCGGGTTCAAGTGATTCTTGTGCCTCAGCCTCCTGAGTAGCTGGGACTACAGGCGCCCGCCACCACCCATGACTCATGTTTGTAGTTTTAGTAGAGACGGGGTTTCACCATGTTGGCCAAGCTTTTCTCTAACTCCTGACCTCAAGTGATCCGCCTGCCCCAGTCTCCCAAAGTGCTGGGATTACAGGCTTGAGCCCTGCCAGACAAAATCATTTTAAATGTTGACTGATACTAACCCAATTTATGACATGGGGGAAATAATCTATTTTCCTGACTTTCAATTCCTACGTAACTTAACTATTTGGAATTAATTGGGCCACATGAGAGGGCGTCTCTATTCCCTGGAAGGAGCACAGGGAATTCAGTTTCCATCCCCTCACTCGGTGGCCCCAACTGCTTCCACCAACTCCTTTCGGCAGCACCTGTGTGTCTGGGGGCACACCTGGCACCTGGCCTCATGGGGCACCAGAGCCCTGACCAACCCTGGACTCAGACAATTACGCATGTGGCTTCCACCTCTTCCAAGTGGAGGATGTTTCCAGAAGCCGGTCTGTGTGGCACAGCCAGGGCAGTCCCAGTCACTTACTTGTCTCTGAGATAATTATGCCCGATCTGTCCAGATATGTCCTCGATGGCCGAGAGGATGTGGTCGAAAGCCTTTCAAGAGAAGAAAGATGTGAGCATCTCGGGGCGGCCAACCGGGGAACATGATGTGCCCCCCTCCCTTCCCGGCCCAGCCCCGAGGAACCCACCAGCCCCCCTCACGAGCCCCCCAGCCCCAGGTGCAGCCTCCCCTCCCCTCTAGGCCCAGCCCTGAGGAACATGCGGTGCCCCTCGCCATCCCCCAGCCCCGGACGTACGCGGCCGTGCAGCTTCTCGTTGAGCCGGGGTTCCCGGTGCTCACTCCTCTTCACCTTCAGCCACTGCACCAGTGGCTTGATGGTCAGGCCCTGGAGGAGGGGGTCTCGTGACCCTGGTGCCAGGCAGCCCCCCACATCCTGCTGGCCCCACACAGAGCTGCCTGCCCCGGGGCTCGCAGATGCCCTCCCTGCTCTCCGGATGCCCAGCAACCTGCACCCCTGCTTTGCAGAGGAGGAAGCAGCACCTGGGGCCTCATCCACCAGCAAAGGCTCTGGAAGAACGTTTTTAGGACAATGATGCTTCCTCCCCAGTGGGGCCATGTGAAAACCTACAAAACGGCTCCCAGTTACTAAAATTATAAAACCCAATTCGGGTCTGGAGACTGGAAATGCTTGTCATGAAGTACAGGATGGGCCCAGGCACCCCTTGCGGGCGGGGCCGAGACCCCAGGGCTGGCTGGGCCGGGCAGCACCTGGAAGATGACGGTGAAGAATACTACGATGATGGTAGTGCTGACAAACAGGTTCTTCTCCTTGACCTTCTCTCCGTCCAGAAGGACCACCAGGGCAAAGGCCACGGCCCCGCGCAGACCCCCATAGGACAGGACCACCTGGTCAATGGGCTCCAGCTGCACCATGCGGTAGCGGTTGAGGAGCCAGGTCTGCAGGACCACACCTGTGGGGGGATCACACCTGTGGATGGGACCACGCTTGTGGATGGGGACCACACCTGTGGGCAGGACCACGCCTGTGGACGGGACCACGCCTATGGGTGGGGATCACACCTGTGGATGGGGTGGCACTCAGCTCCCTGGCCGCCCTCCCAGCTGCGGGACCCCAGCCCGTCTGGGACAGCGTCTTGGTGGCCAAGCGTGTGCTGACGAAGAACAGCGGCAATCCTAGATACAGCGTCCCCATGCCACGTCCCTCGTCACCATCCACCCGGAGCCACACGCTGCCTGGCGTCTCCCCCACACGCTCCGTGCATCACACACACGGGTGCTGGGGGATGGGGCTGGGCAGGGGCAGGGCCATCTCCCAAGCCACTGACCTGGTCTTGAGGCACATCCAGGGTGAGTCAGTGGGAAACCAAGTGGTTTCCCTTGGGGTTCCAGAGCCTTCCACCCCAGCCCCGAGAACACCACCACTGGGTCCCCTCCTCTGCCTCGCGTGGGGCTGCGCCTCCATCTCGCTGGGCCCAGTGGAAAGCCCGCACCTTCCCGGAGATGGTGCCCGCCGATCGGTGGTCCCACGGCCGCAACCCAGCCCCGCCTCACCGATGGCCCGGTACACGGAGATGAAGACCAGCGTCAGGAGCACGAAAGCCGTGTTCCAGGTCCAGATGAACGGGTTCACGGCTGAGATACCCAGGAACATGAAGATGATGGTCTCGGCGCCGCTGGCCAGCATCTTCATGGTGTAGCGCACAGTGGTGGCCGACTGCTCCGAGATGTTGGCCTTCACGTACTTCTGACAGCAGATGCCACAGAAGGTGATGCTGCAGGGACAGACTGCGCTTCAGGACATGGCCACCTGGCCCGGCGCCCGAGGGCCCTGCATCCGCTAAGCCCCCCACGGCCTGGCGCCTGCAGGCACAGAGTCACAGTCGTCTGGTTACGGGGGAGGGGCCTCTCCCTCCCGAGCCAGGCTGGGCCGCCAGGGTTCCTGCCCACGGCTCTGCGGGGCCACAGGCAGCTGTCACCATCATGCGGATATGGGCACCAGGGCTGCCTGCCAGCAGGGATGGCAACAAAGGGTTCCAAAGTCCCTCACCGCCTGACCTGTCTCAGGGTGGGTACTGCTGTCAGCCCACGGACAATTCAGTGGAAACGCCAGCTCCTTATTTTAAAATTTAAATAAACCAAATTCTTCGCCCCACACTGAACTCCCAGCCAGCTTGGGAGCACCCACAGAGCGGGCGAGACGACAGACGGAGGGCAGGGCAGGCCTTCCACTTCCCCTTGCTGAGGCTCATGGGGAACTTGGTGATGCAGAGCCTGGGGCTCCTGCCATGCACACCCCCCGTGTCCACGCAGCTGGCACCGCCCTCCGCGCCTGGGTCCCCGTGGCTGGCACCACCCTCCGCGCCTGGCTCCCCATGGCTGGCACCACCCTCCGCGCCTGGGTCCCCGTGGCTGGCTCACCCCACCAGGCCCAGGAGGGCGTGGAGAAGCTCGCGTGTGGGGGAGGGACTCACGCGAGGATGGCCGACAGCGACAGCATCTCAGACGTCAGGTAGGACAGGTAGGAGATGATGAACACGAAGCCGGGCTCGATGATGCGCACGTGCTTGGTGAAGCGCGTCACCAGCGACAGTAGGAAGGCGAAGATCACCCCCACCAGCGTGCCCCCCAGGCTCACCACGAAGAAGGACACTGGGGAGAAGATGCCCTTTGTGGCCGTGTTGGCCTTCTGGGCCCTTCCTTGCCAGGGGCCGCCTGGTGATCCCGCGGAAGTGCCGGGAGCCCGGGAAAGGGGGTGGATTCCTCACTCTCCTGGAGACTGGGCCTGGTCTCAGCACCTCTCAGGAGAGAGGACCTTCCTGTGCCCCCGGGAGCCTGGCCCCAGGCCCCATCCGGCCGTCTCTCCCAGGAAGACCTGGCTGCCCTCATCCCTGTTCCGGGAAACACCCAGGAATCCCCAGGACCGTTTCAAATCGTGTGTGAATCACTCTGGAAGGGGACATGACATGGACAGAGGGCCCAGTGCAGCAGCTTTGAGTGCAAAGCTTTTTCCTGCATGGGCTGCGGGCCAGGCGTGGAGAGAAGACAGTTGGCCCCAGAGGAGACACAGCCGCCCACTCCCCAGTGACCCACGGCTACACACCTATGCCTTTCACGCAGTCCAGGCCAGTCACATTGTCACCTCCCAGCGCCACGAAAGATTCAAACACATTGTACAGGACCTGCAGGGACAGAGACGGGCAGGGCGTTGGGTGGTCCTTGGTCAGCGCCACCCCCTCTCCAGGGCCTGGGCCTCCCCGGACATGGTCTGAGTGTGGAGCCCACGGCACCCGAGGCCGTTGGAAGGAAAATCATCACGGGGCAATGGCCCCCAAAGGGGAGAAGGCCAGAGCCCAGAGGCCAGCAGGACACAGGGGGCAAAAGAATGTTCTGGAGGGAACCGGAAGCTTTGGGAGCAAAGCTGGCCTCTTCCTATCCTCTGCAAAACAGGGGCAGCCGCAAAGCTCACCTGCCATTCGAATTCTGAGTCTCATTTACGGAGACAAACCCAGGGTTTCAGTTTGAGTGACTTCACTGCTGTGCTGGTTCTAGCCCCTGCTGTCTTTGCGTGTTTTTAAACCTTAGTCCAGCAAGACCCCGAGATAAAATGCGGGGAAACCTTATCCACACCCTGGGCTCCACGCCGAGCAAAGCAATGATGCAGGTGGGACCTGCCGGGGCCGTCCAGGGTGGGCCGAGGCCCCTGGGGAGAACCTGGCTCTGCGCCCAGCTCTATGTCTCTGGCTCTGGTCAAGGTGGAAGAGGACCCTGGGGCAGGTGTGTAAGTTGTGTTTGCAAATGCAGGCTGGGGTTGGGGGGTGCCCATGAGGGTCCCAGGGTCTCTTGGGGTCTTCTCGGAGCTGGGCTTTTTAATGAAAATCCAGCTGGGAGGGAAGACAACGTCTTGGCAGACTCTTACTTCTACAGAGACGGGAGCTGCAGGGCTGCGGGGCACACAGGGCTTTCACTGTATTCCTGATTAAGTCTCACTTCCCAGATTCCCCTGAGGATATCTTTGCAATCTGGTGTGTGACACCCACAGGACTTTCCTCTTTCCAGAACCCTAAGGGAACATGAGAAGCTGACGGGTTTCTTAGAGAAGCCGCAGGCACTTTTAGAGGGGAGAGGAAACTGACCCCACCCTTCCTTCCGGCTGTGCCTGCAGGGTCCTCAGGGCTGGGGGAGGATGGGCAGGGGCGGCGCGGGGCTGGGGCAGTGTGGGGGCTGGGGTGGCGCCAGGGTCGGGCCCAGGGCTGGCCTCACTGATGGTTCCTAAGAGGGCCGCTCTGCACGTGCCCTCTGGTCGCCCCATGACTCACTTCCGGGAGGCAGTGGCCCCATTTGATGGGATTGGCTTTGAAACGTCACAATTGCCACTGTGAAGTGGCAACCATGTTCCTCAGGGTTCCTGAATCTTCTCCTGGCCTTGCTGAGCGCTGATGTGGCCTTTGGGCCTCTGTGAAGGCACCATCCATCCCCCCACCCACCCACAGAGCCTGGCAAGCTCCTGGAACACCATCTCCTCGAGGGACCACACACCTCTGTGCTCTGCCATCAGCACCAGCTGTTTCCTCCCTTCACCTCTGTCGTGGGCCAAATTGTGGCCCTGCAATTCCCACGTTAAACTCCCCAGGACCTGGGCATGTGAGTGTTACAGAGGGGAGTACAGCACAGTGAGGTCACCGGGGTGGACCCTGATCCAATCAGACCCATGTCCCTGTAAGAGGAGGAGATTAGGGCACATTCGCGCAGGGACGGCCACGTGAGGACACAGGAAGGCACCGTCTTCAAGCCCAGGACCAGGGTCCCGCAGGAGCCCACCGCACTGACACCATGATCCGGAATAGTGCAAGAATAAATGTCGTCCAACGCACCAGACCTGTGGTACTTTGTTACGGCAGCCCTGGCAGATTACACGGTTCCTATGGCATTTTGTTGTTTGCTTATTCATGTATTTATTTTATTGGAGATGGGAGTCTCACTGTGTCGCCAGGCTGGAGTGCAGTGGCGTGATCTCCACACACTGCAACCTCCGCCTCCTGGTTTCAGGCGATTCTCCTGTCTCAGCCTCCTGAGTAGCTGGGATTATAGGCGCCTGCCACCACCCCCGGCTAAGTTCTGTATTTTTAGCAGAGATGGGGTTTCACCATGTTGGCCAGGCTGGTCTCGAACTGCTGAACTGACCTCAGGTGATCCACCTGCCTCGGTCTCCCACAGTGCTGCGATTACAGGCGTGAACCACTGTGCCCAGCCATTCATGTATTTTTTAGGAACTCAGGAATGGGTGGCAGTAACTATGGGTCCAAAGTCACAGTCGCTCTGGGGACCAGGAGGGTGGGATTTCAACAGCGGCATCATTAACGCTGAAGCTATGGAGTGGGCAGGCCCAGCCACGCCTAGGAACTCAAAGATCCAAAGAAGCCTGGCGAAAGCCGCCAGTGGTTCTGAGCTGGGAGGAGGGAGGTGGAGGGACGGGACGCCCCCGGGAGGGCAGTTTGGCGACAGAGTTCCACGCCCTTTACTGACTGACTGATGAGGGGTGAGACGGGGCCCAGGCCTCCCACGGCTCGGCTGCTCTGGAGCAGTGGTTCTGTCACTTACCACGGTGACTGCGTCATTCAGCAGCGACTCCCCGAAGACGATGATGAACAGGACCTCGTTGACGTGGACCTCCTCAAACACAGCCAGGACGGCCACCGGGTCCACAGCAGCAATGAGGCTGCCAAAGAGGAGGAAGTCCAGCAGCCCGATCTTCAGGTCGCCTGGAAGACAAGCCGGGCCATGGGGCAGCTGCAGGACCCGCCACCAGAGAAGGAGGGCCCAGGGGAGAGGCTCGGCTACGGGTCGGGGGTCTGAGCCTGTCTGGCTGGCTCTGGTGGCATGGGGAGCTGGGTCAGCCTCCTGCATCCCTCCCACAGGCCCCCAGCGCCCTCCAGTGAAGGCTGGTGTCTTCCTAGGGGGCCCATCCCATCCGAGCAAGACAGACAGACAGACAGACCCTGGCCCTCTCCTTCATATTTGGGTGGATGGGGGCCCCAGCTGGCACAGCGCAGCCTAGAGAGAATCAAGCCCCTCCCGCCACACCACCAGGGTTCCCAGCCCAGCAGTGAAGGTGTCTGAGGCAGGTGAGTGCAGGGGGACTGCATGCCGGGGAAGGATGGGGGCCCATCGCCTGGAGTGACATCCCAGGAGGAGCAAGTGGGGCCGACCTAGGACAGGCCTGGAGCCGGGACACACAGCACCATGGGGCACAGCCAGGGAGGGACAGGTGGGAGGGCTGTTGGGGGTGTGGGGGCAGACTGTGGGGATGAGCAGGGCTGCGGTGGGAGCAAGGGACCTGGAAGACGTGGGTCCACGTGGTCCCCAGCTCCCGGCCGGCTTCCCTCCCTGCATCTGCCTGTGGGCTCTGGTGCATCTGCCTGTGGGCTCTGGTGCATCTGCCTGTGGGCTCTGGTGCATCTGCCTGTGGGCTCTGGTGCATCTGCCTGTGGGCTCTGGTGCATCTGCCTGTGGGCTCTGGTGCCCCTCGCTGGGGAGGTTTTACTGAAATGCAGCCTCATCCTTCACAAGTCTTTGCCATTCAACCCAGGGTTCAGGCCTCATGGAGGCCATGTGGGGGTGCCAGGCTCCAGGGGACCCTCAGGGAACTGAGTGTGGCCACATGGCCCCGAGAGCCTGCCCTCGTTCACGGCCACAGGGCTCAGAGGACACTGGCCTCTCTGCTGCCTTCCCGGCCGTGAGGGTCCAGGGACCAGGAGACGTGAGGGTGTGAGAGAGGCCACCCAGGGAGGGGATGCCCCCAACGAGCCCCCCACACTCACACAGCTTCTGCCTCTCTGCTGGGCTGGAGTGGAGCCACCACCCCTCTGGCCTGAGGCTCGGGCTTGTGGGGGGTTTGTCCCTGGAGCCAGACGGGCCCCAGGAGATATCAGAGAGCGGCCTGACCAGGGGTTCCTTTGCTAGCGCCTGGGCGGGGACGGATTGGGGTCGTCTCTGCGGTGACTAAACCCCGAGTTTGCTGTGAGCTCCTAAGCCCCGGCAGCCTCTGGCCAGCGTCACCAAGACCAAAACCACACAGGCCGCTGTGGCTCCAGATATGGCTGCAGCCACATGGGTGCGGTGGTGGCCGAGCGGCTCCGGCACACAGGCTAGGAGGAACAGTGCCCGATACACCAGGCTCTGCAGTCCTCCTCATCTCTCTGGGACCTGGAAGCCAGCAAGTGTGGACGGACCGTGGTCCTCCTCGTCTCCCTGGGACCTGGAGACCAGCGAGTGTGGACCGACCATGGTCTTCCTCGCCGCCCTGGGACCTGGTGGCCGGCGAGTGTGGACGGACCCCGACCTCTGGCCAGTTGAGAGGCAGCCCCCAGCCACCTACAGCCCCCCAGCCGAGCTGCTGAGATGGGAACACCTCCCCAAGCAGAAGGTGTGCTGGGGCCTGGGGACCCACAGGGGACTGGCCTTGGCCACGAGGGCCTATGGGGCTGCCAGTCACATTTCTCACCCGACACTTA
Source organism: Rhinopithecus roxellana (assembly GCF_007565055.1). Classification (NCBI taxonomy): domain Eukaryota; kingdom Metazoa; phylum Chordata; class Mammalia; order Primates; family Cercopithecidae; genus Rhinopithecus; species Rhinopithecus roxellana. Next base: position 13,662,317 of record NC_044551.1, on the reverse strand, counting down.
CCGCCTGGAGGCCTGGGTGCGGCACCCCAACCTTTCTGAGCTGAGTCAGCCCGGCCCCTCCCAGGCCCCACCCTGAGCCCTGGCCGGGGCAGCTGCGGTGCAGACTCACCCATGAGCCCGCTGAGGAAGACACCATAGAGGGACAGGCCGGTGGTGGCCGCGTTCCACACGGTGCCCACGACGGCATACAGCAGGATGGTGCCCAGGTTGCCAAAGAAGAGTCGGTTGGGCATGAAGTAGCCGGCGTCCAGCACAATGGGGGGCAGCAGGTAGAAGAAGAAGACGGTGGGCGTCAGTGTGAAGGACGCGATGTGGTCGGCCGCCCAGACGATGCCGCCCAGCACCAGGCCCAGCACGATGAGCAGGGCACTCTCGGGAACCACGCTGGTGACCTTGTGGGACAGGTGGAACCCTGCCGGGGAGGGGAGGCAGGTCAGGGCTGGGCTGCAGGGGAGGGGAGGGAGGTGTGGGGACCCGTGGGGGAGGGGAGGAATGTTGGGGCAGGGCCTGTTGGGGAGGGGAGGGGAGGGAGGTCTGGGGGACTTGTGGGGGAAGGGACGAAGCTGGGGGACCCACAGGGGAGGGGAGGGAAGTCGGGGTGGGACCCACGGGGGAGGGGAGGGAGGTCAGGGTGGGGCCTCAGGAGAGGGCAGGGAGGTGGTGGGAACCCATGGGGGAGGGGAGGGAGGTCAGGGGGGACCTGTGGGGGAAGGCAGGGAGGTGGGGGAAGCCCACAGGGGAGGGGAGGGAGGTCAGGGCAGGGCCCTCGGGGGAGAGGAGGGAGGTCCAGGTGACCAGGTCCCACGGGGCTCAAAGCTGCAGGCCCCCCCACTTTTCAGGGAGCCCGAGGGCTGGGAAGGAGGAAGCTACAGGGGCAGTTGCTGGAGCCCCCAGAAGGGAGTCAGTTGGAGGAGGGTGCGGGTGCTATGGGGTGAAGGCCTGTGCTGGGTGGACGGTGGGGAGCCTCTGAACTACCGTCCCCCCACCCGGCTGGTTCTGGTCTCCCTGGGTCCCTGATTCGCTCTGTGCCTTGTGCCTCGGTGACCAAGGTCTGAGCTCACGCTGACTGTCCCTGACGTGGCCAGAGCCTGCTCCCACTTGAGGCTGGCTCTGTTTCAGACTCCTCCGGAGGTTGTCACCTGTCACCCCTCTCCTCGTGCCCCCTCTCCTGGGACCACAGCCCCTGGGTGGGACCTTCTAGGAAGGATCTCTGGGTCCCGCCAGTGACCCATTCCACTCTCCACAGGTGAGCTTGAGGGTGGACAGCAAGCCCTGGGGACCCCCCATGGAGCCGACGTGCTTCACCCCATTCCCCAGCACCATCGCCCCTGCCAGGACCTCGGAGTTAGAGGCTCTGCCCTGCCCTGTGGGTGGGGGTGCAGGCACCTATCTGGGCCACGTCTCCTGTGTTTTAATTGGACTCAGAAAAAAAAAGGTGATGAGAATTCCTGCGCTCGGCCTGATTTCAAAATAGTGGGAAGGCTGACAAATGAGGTGCGTCCTCTGGCTTAGGTGATGTAAGGGATAATGAGCTTCTTCATTCCCTCAGCTGCTGGTTATTAAGTCTTCCTTGAAATTTAAAGGAAAGTTGTCTCCTGAGATGGCCGAGACCCCATTTAAGCACAGAGCAGCCGGAGCAGGGAGGCTCCCTCGCAGACCATCCACCTCTGAAAAACGTGTCAGCACAGCTGGAGGCAGCGGCCATGTCCCACCCTTCCTGACTGCGTGGCCCTGATGAGCTCGGCCCTCCCTGCCTGTTTTTCCCCTTGTAATTATGGAGCTCTGGCAGGGCCAGGTGCTGGCCCAGAGGAGGAAGGTGCTGTTTTGGATTTGCCGTCCCTTCCCTGCAGATGGTCTTACACCAAATACCACGGGCGGCATGGGCCCCTCTGGGGAGGGTGGCAGGCACAAGCCCCACACCTGTCCGGTCACCAGCACTGCACTGCAGTCTCCCGACCCCGTCCCCAGGACAGCAACTCTGCCTGCTGCTCCAGATTGCAGAACACCAGCTCTGCGAGGGATCAGGGTTCAGAGGTTCCTGCTTTCAGGATCAGAGGTCCTGCTGTGGACCCCTGTCCCCACCATGTGCCCCACAGGCTCTCTGAGGCCCCCGATGGCCCTAACGCTTGCCCCGACAGCCCCCTCCTCAGCAGTGCCCTCCCCAGGCCCCGACAGCCTCCTCCTCAGCAGTGCCCTCCCCAGGCCCCGACAGCCCCGCCTCAGCAGTGCCCTCCCCAGGCCCCGACAGCCCCCGCCTCAGCAGTGCCCTCCCCAGATCTGGGCTCATGGGGCTGGCAGCCCAGCAGGAAAACAGGGGCCCCTCTCCTCTGGACTCCACGGCCTGGTCCCTGTGGTGGCCGAGGACAGACCTGACCTCACAGAGCTTTGGGAAGAGACATGGGTGGCACCTTCCAGGCCTGCGAGAGGAAGGCTGTGGCCTCTGCTCAGGGCAGCCTGGGGCCCTCTCCACACCCAGGACTCAGCAGGTCCTAGGCTGGCCTGGGAATCTGCACACTAAGGGCTCCGAGGCCTCTGGGAGTCCCTCTGGGGGGTCCCTGTGGTGCAGGAAGGCCTGGGACAGGTGTTCCCACATCTGCAGTCTCCTGATTTCTTTATTAATGTCCAGAGAGAAGTGGAGTTTACCACCTTCTGTTCCTTCCTGAGGGCTGTAAATCCTGGCCTTGGTATCCCGAGCTGTGTTAGGAAAACCAGGGTGGTCTGTGCCCGGTGCCAGCGCCTGCCCACCCACAGGCCAACCTGTGCCTCTCACATCTGTCTTTGGTGACGTCGTCACCTCCGCTGCTGCCCCACGAGTGCCTAGCAAAGCCCGGCACAGCCGTGGTGATGGTGACCCCTGGAGGTTGCCCAGCCCCTGGCGAGACCCACCCAGGCCGCTATTTTCTACACGAAGCACATTTTTTGCCTCTGCCCACGTCCCAGGCTAGCTCCTGTAGGGGTAACCGGCTCACCTGTCCTCCCCTTTCCAGGGTCACAAGACCCAGGAGACAGTGTTTGTTCAATAGGGCTTGTGGAGCAGCCAGTGGGGCACTTGTGGCCCCTCAGTGCCCGCCGGCATGTGGGCTGCTTTGAGGATGAAATCCAGTGACCACAGAGACCGTGCGCCCCCAGGTGGGGGCACCGTGGCCAAAGGTCAGACCTGGGAAGCAGCGGGAGCCTCGGAGCTCCAGGACGCACTCGCCCTTGGTGGCTGCAAACACTTGGCCCAGGGTCTTTTTGTTCAGGGCTTGGGTCTTTTAGCCACAGTCTTCCCAAATCAGATTCACAGCAATCACCACCATTGTGAAGCCGCCCGAGACAACCGCGGGGCCAGCAGGGCAGGGATGCAGGGACCAGCTTTGTCTTCGAAAACAACAACGCAACTCTGTGCCGTGGGGACTCACACCTGGGTGCTCCCCGCACCATTGCGGACCCTCCGCCACACTCCAATGCGCCCGCTGGTTACTGTAAAAGCCTGTTAACCAGGACACGGGTGGGTGAGGGACAGGCTGGCTTCAGACCAAACACTCCTGCTCAGAAGTAAGCCCTGAAAATCCACAGAAAACATCCTCTGACCTTGGTAGTCACTGAGAAAATATACATACACACGCACAAACGCCGCGTAGGCGAGAGGGCGGCGGTTTCCAACATTCTGCCAGCCGGGGTTGGAAAGAGTGTTGGACACGCCTTTTCCCATGTGCTGCGGCATCGGAGGGCAGCTCCTGTAGTCTTCAGGGTGTGTGCGTGTTGAGTTGGGAGCTCACCTGTGTCTGTCTGCATGGGACGTGCCGGTCCCACCTGCCCACCGGGGAGGAGCCGCACCCATCCCCACCGTCCGGGCAGGCGTGAGCCTGAGCCGCGTCTCCTGAGAGGCCCAGCCTAACAGCCTCTGACAACCTGTGGGTGACGCGTGAGCGACCGCCTGTTCTGTGGATGAGTCCAGTTGACTTGCTCCCCTGCCGAGCACTGATCCTTCCTGTTGCCACGAGGTTCTTCGTCAGCTGGAAAATCCAGCCTTTGCTTATGGGGCCAGTGTGGATGGGGCTGGTATGGATGCGGCTGGTGTAGACAGGGCTGGTGCGGACTGGGGTGGTGTGGAAGGGGCTGGTATACACAGGGCCTGTGTGGACAGGGCTGGTGTGTACACGGGGCCAGTGTGGACAGGGCTGGGGGCCAGTGTGGACAAGGGGTTGGTGTGGACACGGGGCCAGTGTGGACGGGGCTGATGTGGACAGGGCCAGTGTGGACAGGGCTGGTGTGTACACAGGTCCGATGTGGACAGGGCCGGGCCCTGAGTCCGTCTGCCACAGCCTGTGTGGCTTCCAAACAAGGGGACAAACCTGGGGACATGCAGGCCTTTAGGTAACTGATTGCCGAGGCTGGAGAGTCACAGCTAATTAAGCACACAATGGCTCGGCGGCCTGATGGTTACGACAGGGGACAGACGCTTTTAGTTCTAATTACAAACCCTGTGCCTGGAGGAGGAAGGGCCGGCGCTGGCAAATCGGACATTTCTGGAGTGGGCGCCGGAAAGGGCTTCTCTCTGGGCCCCGGGGGCCTCAGGAAGGCCACGGCCGATGCATGTCACACCCCTCAGAGCACAGAAGGACGGGGCTTGGTCAGGCCTGGGGCCTCCGCTGCCTCCAAGGACCCTTCAAGGTGACAGAGATTCAGCCGAGTCCACAAAAATGCAACAGCGCAGTCAATCCTGTGGTTTGGTTTTACTTTAACAGGAGCATGTCCCGGAGGATTAAACTCTGCCTCCCAGAAACAGCCCGGCCGGGCGGGGCGGGGGGGGGCGGGGGAGGCAGCGAGGCCAGGAAGGCGGGCGGAAGCACAGGTACCCACGCTCAGGGGCACAAGGGGCCGGGGCGTTCCACAGGCAGGCGCAGACACATGCAGGAACACGTGCACACACAGAGACTCGTAGAGACACAGAGACGTGCAGGACGCGCAGAGACACAGAGATGCACAGAGACCCACGCAGGGTCCAGCCCATTCTCCTAGCAGGGCCGTGGGTCTGAGTTCTCCGCCACCCACCCCTGCAGGTCCAGCGGAGCTCACCAGTGCACTCTGACCTCAGTTGACCTCAGTATCACTTTGCCCGCCTGCGGGGCACTGGTGAGGAATCCCGGTAAATGTGTCGGCTGTCAAGCCCAGGGCAGAGGTAAAGGTGCTCACGGCGTCCACCGTGCAGCCTGGCAGATGTGCCTGCGTGACCCTACGCGTCCCTGCCTGTGGGTGCAGTTCCCAGTGAGTGCTCAGGTTGGTGTGGGACAGGGGAGCCGGCTCCCGGGGGCTGGGTGGGGAGCCCCTCTCCAAGTGAGGCCGGGCCTCTGGGCCGTGAAGCTGCTCCCTGCCAGATGAAGTTCACACAGCACCGAGAACAGCCCGTTCAGGATTGGGCTCTGCGCTCAAGTCACAAGGTGTTTTTAGACATTGTACATTTACAACACTCAAGCAGACCTAGTCGGTTTTTAAATGGAAACATGAACGTTGCCAGCGGTTCCCTAGAGAATCAGGAGATCCTTCCATTCCAAACCACCCTGAGCAACAGCGCTGGGGCAGAATGAAGGCAGCCTCAGAGCCAGCCACGGCCTCTGTCCAGGACGCCGGGATGACCCCACACCCCTTCCTCTCTGGGACCCAGCCACTCCGCCCCCTCCGAGACGGCCCCGCCCCGTTATTAGCAGCCTGAGAACAGATGAATACAGGCAGGTCTCAAGCTGCCCACAGCAGTGAAAAGACCTGGATGCAGATCCCAGCTGCCACCATCTCAGGGCTTTGCTCAAAGAAGCAACAAGCCTCAGCCACCGGAGACCCAGCGGCGCCTTCCAGGGACCACATCGGAACACAGGCCCCAGCAAGACACCGGTCCCAACGTCCTGGGGCAACCTTGTGGCCCAGCTCAAATCAGAGCAGAACTCAAGATGGTCAGACCCTGGAATCAGCAGACAAGGGCCTAAAACAGCTGCTCAAGGATAGAAAAGAAACGTCCTCATAATCACTTAGAGAGGACAAACCGCAGTGGTGCGGTGGAACAGGGCTTGGCACGTTTTTTCTTAAAGGCAGATTGTCAGTCAGTATTTCAGTTTCTTCGAGCTGCCAACAGGAGGATCGCTTCACAACCACTCGCTACCACTGTGGCCGAAAGCCACTGTAATGACACACACGGGTGTTCCAATTAAACTTTACAAAAACCAGTGGCCAGCCCACGGGCTGTAGTTTGCTGACACCTAAAATGGAACTTATCAAAGAGAACCAAGTGGAAACCCTAGAATCTCTGACATAAAAACTCAACGGATAGACTTACGAGCAGACAGAAATGACAGCAAAGAGAGTGAACTGGAAGACAGATCAATAGAAATCATCCCATCGGAAAAACAAGGAGAAAAAATACTTTTTAAAGTGACCGGAGCCTCAGTGGTCTGTGGGGCAAAATCAACAGCCTGTAGCCGCAGCACTTTGGGAGGCCAAGGCAGGAGGATCGCTTGAACCTAGGAGTTCAAGACCAGCCTGGGCAACATAGCAAAACCCCGTCTCAACAAAAAAATTTAAAAATTAGCTAAGCCTGGTGGTTTGTGCCCATAGTCCCAGCTACTCAGGGGGCTGAGGCCAGAGGATCCATTGAGCCTGGGGGGTTGAGGCCACACTCCAGTCTGGGTGACAGACAGAGCGAGGTCCCATCCCCGCCCAGAAAAAGGCCTAATGTATGAGTAGCTAGAGCTCTGGAAAGAAGGGAGAATGGGGCAGGGGAACCTTGAAGAACGAATGGTAGAAATGTCCCCAGTTTGTTGAAAGACACACATTTATAGGTTTGAGGAATTTTGCAAACCCCAAGCAATGCAAATACGGGGAAAATCATACCTATGGGCACGTCGTAGTCAAACTGCTGAAAATCAAAAGCAAGCAGAGAATCTTGCAATGTGTATAATGTGTGTGTGAGTTACTAACAAAGAACTTTCTTCTTGTTCCATGAAATGGGCAAGAAAGGAAGATGTGTCCACTGGAAATCTCATCCACGGCAGTGGTTTCTCCTGAATCGGCGAATCGTCTGCGCGAGGCTGGGGTCTCTGGACAGACACCTGGGCCCCCAGAGCTCTTGGGGGGCTCCCATCTTCACCCGGTGCCTGGATTCTCAGGGTCCCACCCACCCCCACCTTCCTCACACTTCACCCTCTCTTCTCTCTTGCCCTGTAAAATCATTCATTTCAAAGTAGAAATTATGAAAAACCCTCTTGATCAATCACGGAAGTTTAGCACTCCCTGTGTTTTTGCCTTTGGTTTATCAACAACTAAACAAGGGAAGGGAACAAGCTTCTGCGGAAGCTTCCAGCAAGCGACAGTGTCCCATGTGAGGTGCCTGGGGAGGGAAGGTGCCAGAAGCCATCGCTGTGGGGCTTCCTCCAGCTCTGAACCCCGGGAACCCAAGGGGCATGCGTCTCCCCATGTTCTTGCAGCCCCCGCATCCTGTGACCCACTCAGGAGGTGTGACCTGCCCTCCTTGCTTCAGGCTCCCCTCTGTAAAGTGAGGAAATAGCCCCCCGGGGCTGCAGCGAGGGCCCAGGGCGGTAGACATGCAGGGTCCAGGACTGGCTGAACCTTGAGCCGCTGCAGGGGCCATGGGATTTGGCCCTCAGGAGAGAACGTTGTGGGCCTCCTCTGGTGTGTCCAGTGGCAGAGGACAGATCTCAGGCTCCCTAGGCTCATGGCCCCACTGGCTCCTCCTATCACCCCTGAGTGAGCGCAGGGGCTCGGGGTGGGGACAGCAGACAAACCCTCAGCTGCTGGGCTGTGTCTCCCTCGGGGGCTGTGGGCACCGGGACCTGCACCCCTCAGAGCTGTGAGGCTACTGTCTCTAAATGCGGGGGCTGAAGGAGAAGGGGTGTTCGTGCCCAGCTCCTGGACGGCCACTGACGTGGCCCCTGCATGGGGGCCAGGCCAGAGTCTCAGAGGGGGAGGGGAGGGGTGCGGATGGTTGGGTGGCACACAGCGGGGGCTCACACCTCAGCTAGCAAAGTGGCTCCCAGACCCGATGCCTGTGCCTGGCAGAGCAGCAGATGCCTGCAGGGCACAGTGGCCATGTGGGTGCCACACGGAGTGCAGGGCTGAGAAGCAGGGGCCAGCAGCAGCCACCCGTCCCCTGCTTTCACTGCACAAATGGGAAAAGGCCTCAGCATGGCATGGATGCAGTGACCCCTTTAATAGAATGAGGGGACGGCAGCCCCAGTGGCTGGAGACCTGGACAAATGAGAAACAGCAGCCTCCTCAGTTTGCAGCTTCAGAGGCTCTTAAGGGAGGGAGGCCGCTGTGGGAGGAGCATCTGGACATGTGCTGGGGGGTGACCGTTGGAAGCGGTGGGGAGTGACCATGGTGGGGAGAGTGACTGTGGGGGGGGAGAGTGACTGGGGGGAATAGTGACTGTGGGGGGAGAGTGACTGGGGGGGGAGAGTGACTGTGGGGGGTGTGGGAAGTAACCATGAGGGGGAGAGTGACTGGGGGGGTGAGTGACTGGGGGGAATAGTGACTGTGGGGGGTGTGGGGAGTGACCATGGTGGGGAGAGTGACTGGGGGGGCTAGTGACTGGGGGGGGTGTGGGGAGTGACCATGGGGGGGAGAGTGACTGTGGGGGGTGTGGGGAGTGACCATGGGGGGGAGAGTGACGGGGGGGGTGGGGAGTGACCATGGTGGGGGGAAGAGAGTGACCATTATGGGGGGTGGAGTGACTACCATGGAGATGAAATGAATGTGAACCACTGAGGCAAAGGCATGAGGCCTCCTCACTTTGGGGCGGGGTTGGAGTGCAGGTGGAGCCTCTGAAAGGTTGCAAGGAGTTTGCAAATGCCCTGCAGGGGAGCAAGTTCGGGTCTTGCTGACCTTTATCCCTCGGGAGAGGAACTCCAGCGAGGCTGTGCTCTCTGGGGAATTCTTTTGTGCAGGTCGACTGTGTGGGCAGGTTCCAAGCCTGCTCACTGCTCACGTGGCCACAGACGCCACCACTATCAGGGAGCCATCCTCCTCTATCCACCACTATCCTGCTGGCGAAGCCAGGACTTTGTCACGAGCGTCGCGTGGACGCAGGAGCAGGGGGCGGTTGGGAGGACTGATTCTTGACACTGATGCCGCCTGCAGAGGACAAAGGTGGAAAGACGCGCGAAAGGCACGCAGAGCCCAGGGGCCCGGGATGGGGGCTGGAGACGTGCGGGACTGAGCTGCAGAAAGGTGCTGGGGCATGCAGCATGGCCAGGGCAGCCCGCACGGGGCACATGCTTACGTGAGGTGTGCCCTGTGTCTCCATCATCCTCCCGAGGGCCCCCACAATGCTCCCTGTCCTGTGGGGCTGCCCCACCAAGTGAGGCACCACTCCAGAGCCGGGATGGCCACAAACCAGAGCCAGACCCTGGGGGTTCCCCACCCTCCGGGCGCTGCTACCAGGGACCTGTCTGGCCACTTCCCAACAGGCTGTTTTAACCCGTGCAGATCTGGTTTCCTTGTGGAAGGTGATAATCTTGACTTTTCTGGGCAGTCATAAAGATTGAAAATCAGACTCCTTCACAGACAGAGTGGGTTGACTTTGTTCTCAAACCCGAGGAAAACGAAAGATAAGACGTGTTACTTATTATCCTGTTTTTAAGTTTTCGGGTCAGGTCAGAAGGAGGGATCCAGCTGCTTCTCTTTTTTTTTTTTTTTTTTTTTTTTTAAATAATGTCTGGCTCTATTGCCCAGGCTGGAGTGCAGGTATGCAGCCTCCACGTCCCAAGTTCAAGTGATCCTCCTACCTCAGCCTCCCTAGTGGCTGGAACCACAGGCAAGTACCACCAGGCCTGGCTAATTTTTGTATTTTTCGTAGAGATGGGGTTTCACCATGTTGCCCAGGCTGGTCTCAAACTCCTGGGCTCGTGTGATCCTCCAGCCTTGGCTTCCCAAAGTGCTGGGATGACAGGTTGAGCCACTGCACTCATCCCAGGGGGATCCAAAGACACTGGCATCCCATCCCCAACCCCAACACCCGAGTCCCCGCCCCACAGACACCCGAGTCCACGCCCCGCAGACACCCGAGTCCACGCCCCGCAGACACCCGAGTCCACGCCCCGCAGACACCCGAGTCCCCACCCCACATACACCCGAGTCCACGCCCCACAGACACCCGAGTCCACGCCCCACAGACACCCGAATCCCTGCCCCACAGACACCTGAATCCCCACCCACACCCGTGTGGCTGCAGTTCCCGTTCAGCTTCTTGGCACCCGCCCCTCACACCGATGGAGCCAGGGGAAGGGGTGAGGGGTGCTCAGCCTCGGAGCCCAGCTATGGAATCACAAGCAGCCGAGAGCGCGCCCGGGGATGGAGACGCTGCAGGGAGACACAGGCTTCAGCATCACCGTCGCCCTGACGCCGTAACGGGCAAGGCCATTAGAGAGGAAGACCTCCCGGGAGTTAAACGTGACAGCTAAAGTTTAAAACTCAACAGAGGAGTTGAAAGAGGAGGTTAAGAATTTCTCTCAGGCCGGATGTGGTGGCTCACACCTGTGATCCCAGCACTTTGAGAGGCAGAGGCGGGAGAATCATTTGACCCCAGTAGTTCGAGACCAACCTAGGCAACGTCATGAGACCCCATCTCTACAAAATACAAAAACTAGCCAGGCATGGTGGTGCTTGCCTGTGGTCCCAGCTACTTGGGAGGCTGAGGCAGGAGGATCACTTGAGCCTGGGACGTGGAGGCTGCTATGAGCTGAGATCACACCACTGCATTCCAACCTGGGTGACAGAGCCAGATCCTGTCTCAAAAAAAAATAAAAAAAATTATCTCCAAAGATAGAGAAAAAAGACACATAAAGAAAATGTAGGTCCAGGCATGGTGGCTCACGCCTGTAATCCCAGAACTTTGGGGGGCTAATGGTGGGGTGGATCACTTGAGGCCAGGAGTTAAAGACCAGCCTGGGCAGCATGGTGAAACTCTGTCTCTACTAAAGTAAATTACAAAAATTAGCTGGGTACGGTGGTGCATGCCTGTAATCCCAGCTACTCAGGAGGCTGAGGCATAAGAATTGCTTGAAGCCAAGAGGTGGAGGTTGCAGTGAGCCGAGTGCATGCTACCGCACTGCAGCCTGGGCAACAGAGCTAGATGGAAGGAAGGAAAGAGGGAAGGAGGGAAAGAAGGAAGGAAGGGAGGAAGGGAGGGAGAGAGGAAGGAAGGGCTTGAGGGCAGAGTAGGCTGGACACATGTGGGCTGAATGTGGAACCCTGGAACTCAGGCATGGGCAGAAGATGGAGAACCATGGACAGGCACCGCCACAGCCATTCCCAGAACCAAGCTTGAGTTTCCAGACCCAGTGGCCCGCCAGGGACCTGGCACAGCAGGTGAAGTTACCTGTACCCCAAAGCACGTCAGGGAGTGAGAGGAGAATGGGGTGCGGGGAGCGGGAGGAGGCCCCCTGCAAAGCAGCAGGAACGAGGAAGGCCTCCGAGTCTCCCACGGACGCCAGAAGAAGCTGGCGCAGGGCCTGATGATTTGGAAGGGAAACCAGTTCCCGCAGCGTGAATCAAGCAAGGCAAAGGCATCTCAGAGGGGCCGTGGGGGCAGCCGGCGTTGCCCCTCCTGCAGTCAGCGCTCAGCCACACAGCACTCAGCTGGCTTCCCAGGGCCTGAGCAGGGATGTGGGAGGCTTCAGGAGAAGAGGGACTCCGGCGATGTGGAAGAGAGTGTGTCGGGGAGACAGGTGCTGGGCTGGACAGGGGGAGCTGCTGGAGGCCTGGGGGCATTAGAAGCAGGCGGGTCCCCAGGTGCTTGGGCCCCTCGCAGAGCAGCTTGCTGGGAGCAGAGCCACTTGCCGGAAGCTCAGAGAAGGCTGCCAAGAGCAGCGACAGAGACCACTGTTCCCTCCAGGCACAGCCAGATGCTGTGTGGGAAAGCAAACGTGGCCGTACACTGCCACCGAGCTCTAAGGTGTTTGTGTGGGACGGAAGCGCTGGTGGAAAGGCCGGCACCCACGGGACACACCCCGAGAGCCGGCACCACGCTCGGTCCGGCCTGGAGACAGGGGCCGGTGCAGTCAGGCTGTCTCTAAGCCCGGGGTGGAGACCTCATTGGGCTTTACTGTGGTGACCGCGGGGGAGGAGGGCCCAGGGGACAAGGTGGGCATAGACTGCTGTTTTCTCGAGTGAACCCTAGAACCACTTGATTTTTCATCTGACAAAGCTAACCGAGGAAAAGATGAGGCCCATGGATGCATGAGCTCTCTGCCTGGCAGGAGAACATGCCCAGTGCATTTTCAGGTATTTGCTGAGGGCCCGCTACCCACGGGCTGAACAGACTCAGCCTGAAAGGCCCAGGCAGGCTTCCGTGGGTACCATCTTCTGTGAGTCAATGGGTTCAGCTGCCTGGGGAATCCTACGGGGGAAAGGCAAGGGAAATGGAGGTGAAGGAGCCGTGGGAAAGGCGAGGGCTGCTGGGTGCAGGGGTGGGTGGGAAGACGCGCCAGCAGCACACGCAGCTTTCTCTGGGCACTGCTGTGCTCCGAGACCTCCCATGGCTCACACTGTCTCAAAGCTGTGCCTGGACACCTGCTGTCCCACCAGGTCTTCCCGTGTCTCCCCTGGCCTCAGCCCTTCTTCCTGTCTCTGCAGGTTCCACCCTGCATTCTTGTAACCTCCCATCACGATTCCCTCCAGCCTCATAATAAGGGGTCAGTTACCTGCCCATCCACATGTGAGATCCTAAAATATCCAACACGCACCAGCAAAACTGTGAGCCACAAGGAGAGCACTGTGGTCCCATTGGCCTTGCTGGGCAGGGGCGAGAGTGTCTGACTCTTCTCGGATGGCAAGGCTGGCATTTAAGTGGACAAAAGACCTAAATGTAAAACACAGAACTATAAAGTTTTCTAGAAGAGAGCATGGAAGAAAAGCTTCATAACCTTGGGTTTGGTGATGAATTTTTCAATCAACACCAAAAGCATGAGCGATAAAAGAAAAAATGGATAAGTTGGACTTTATTAAAATTAAAAACTTTTTCTCTGCAAAAGAAGACATCTGCAAACCACATATCTCCTGAAGAGTTCATAATTCAAAACACACAGAGGACTCTAGAAACTCAACAGGACAAATAAACAACCTACTGAAGAATGAGCCAAACATCCGGGCCAACCCTCACCAAAGACAGGCAGATGGCAGATAAGCCCCTGAAATACGCACGGCAGCCCGCCCATGTCATGGTGGAGCTGCAAATTAAAACACACAGAGACACCATCATGCTCCGGTAGCGTGGCTGGGACCCAGGACACGGATAGCACCGAAGGCCGGCGAGGATGTGGGGTCACAGGAGTGCGCCCTCAGAACTGCCGGGGGCACAGGGTGGTCCAGCCACTTGGAAGACAGCATGGCAGTTTCCTACAAACCTAAGCAGGCCACGACCACACAACCCAACGGTCAGGCCCACAGGATTGAAATCCTCCATCCACACAAGAGCCTGCACATGGTTTATAGCAGCTTTATTCATAATCACCAAAAAACCCTGGAAGCAACTGAGATGTCCTTCAGTAGATGGATGGATCCAGACAGTGGAATCTCATTCAGTGCTAAGAAGAAATGAGCTGTCAAGCCATGAACAGATACGGAGGAAACACAGATGCAATGAATAAGTAAAAGAAGCCGCTTTGAGAAGGCTGCACGAGGATGTGGGGTCACAGGAGTGCGCCCTCAGAACTGCCGGGGGCACAGGGTGGTCCAGCCACTTGGAAGACAGCATGGCAGTTTCCTACAAACCTAAGCAGGCCACGACCACACAACCCAACGGTCAGGCCCACAGGATTGAAATCCTCCATCCACACAAGAGCCTGCACATGGTTTATAGCAGCTTTATTCATAATCACCAAAAAACCCTGGAAGCAACTGAGATGTCCTTCAGTAGATGGATGGATCCAGACAGTGGAATCTCATTCAGTGCTAAGAAGAAATGAGCTGTCAAGCCATGAACAGATACGGAGGAAACACAGATGCAATGAATAAGTAAAAGAAGCCGCTTTGAGAAGGCTGCACGCTATAGATTTCCAACTACATGACATTCTGGAAAAGGCACAACTATGGAGACAGTGGTTGCCACGGGTTAGGGGGAGAGAGGGATGAACAGGCAGGGCACAGAGGATTTTTAGGGCCGTGAAGTTCTCTAGATGAGACTGTAATGCTGGATCCATGTCATTGTACCCGTGTCCAAACCCACAGAAGTGCAACACCCAGAATGAGCCCTAATGTAAACTGTGGACCTCAATTAATAATAATGATCAAGAGTGGCTGCATCATGACAAAGGTATCCCACCAATGCCGCCTGTTAACAGCACGGGGGACTGGGGGAGGGAAGGGCTGGGGTGTGGCTAGAGGGAACGTTATACTATCAGCTCAATATTCTGTAAATCCACAACTTTACTAAGAAATTTAAGTCCATTTATTTTCTAAGAAAGGGCATCCCCGAAGCTGTGGGGGGCACTCCTTTTGGGGTGGGCTAGAGAAGGCCAGGCTGAGGGGATGAGGACAGCATTCCAGGCAGAAAGTGTGTGCGGTGAGCAGGCGGAGCCCAGGCCAAGGTGCCCCTGGGGGAAGGGCCAGGCGTGCAGAGGCCCGGTGACCAGTCTCCTCCCGACCCACCTATCAATTCTGACTCCACGGTGCCGACACTACTGTCCGACGTCACCAAGATCAGAGCAAATACCCGTCCCACTTTTCACTGGAAGATAAAAGGGGGAAAGGCGGTCACAGAGGTTCCCACTGCAGCAAAACCCAAGATAGCAGAAACTGAGGCTGGAGAATTGCCTCCTGCAGCGACACTGAGACTTGGGAACCTGGACACCAGGAGGGTGAGGGAGGGGGGCGTGCACCTACTGTGGGCTGCGTGGTGTGGGCTGGGACCACTGAGACCCAGCTGCTGAGACTCCAGCAAACCACAAAACCAGAGATGCTGCTGGAACATGACAGTGGCGCTGGTTACAGCCAGGACGCGGCAGCCCCTTTGGGGTTTTGATTGGCAACATTTACCTCAGGCAGTATCTGGGAGCTCCATTTTGTTGATGCTTTTTGAGGAGGAGAAAGGCTGGGAGGAAGGCTGGTGCATGGCACAGCTGCTGTGCCGGGATGCAGGGGCTAGATGGGCCGTCACACACGGGAGCCCCCACCCCCTGCTCTAACAGAGCCCAAGTGCCCCCTAAAAGCATGTGGCCCCTCTGAGAATGCGGAGTTGGATGGGAGGAGAGCGCCAGACGCACGAGTGATGCCCAGGGTCTATGCCACCAGGGTGTGTGGGGCAGAGAATGCGTCAGCCCCATGGGCAGTTGGGTGGGTCCTGACCACGGGGTTCCTGAGACGCAGTGGATGCCAAGACGGCCACGTCTGACTTCCCAGCACACACATGCCGCCTCCATGCAACAGACGTGCTCCTCAGGGGCCCAGGGACAGCTCTGGTGGGCAGACAGCAGCCCTGGGCCCCCCTCGCCTTCTCCCCCTGTGATGTTGGTACACAGTAAGGAGGAACTAGTTCCTAGTTCCTGGCAGCTCCTTCTCAGAAAGCTTTAACTTCCCACAGCCAGCCCTTGTGTTGCGGATTTAGGCTGAACGCAGCTCTCCCATTTGTCGGCACCTCTGGCAACAGGGCTGCGCCCGAGGGCTCCTCTCCCTCCAAAGGCAGGCGGGCCACACACAGCCACTGGAGCTTCTCCTGGGAGCAGCGCTCAACCAACCCAAGCCAGTTCCGCCTGAAGAGACTCCCCCGCTGTGTGCTGGGTGTGGGCGGTGGGCAAAATCCAGAGAAGCAGAGACAATGGCGCCTGGCAAGGCCCCAGCCCAGGCTCAGGAGGGCACCCTGCTTTCTGGGAAGAAGTTACTTCCCTAATCACAGTTGGCTCTAACTAATCCTAAAATTAACCTTCAGATCTTGAGAAAACCAGGATTAAGACAGAATCCTGGAAGTGGCGCTCACATGGGCAAACCCTCCGGGAGGCGTGCTCAGGCAGTCCCGGTTCCGGTTCCCAGACGCTTTACACACACTCCCTCTTCCTCCCTGACCTGCGGTCTCCCAGGCTCTGTGCTGCCAGGGCTGTCAGTCTAGGGGCTCTGTCCCTCGGGGGTTTCTGAGGCCCAGCCTCCGGCCTGCGCCCTCCCTCCCCAGCTCCGCAGAGTCACCCAAGACCAGCGGCCACTGGCTCCACCATTCCTGGGGCCCACCCTGCCCCCCTGAGGCCCATCGGGTCTTGCCTGTCGGGGGCTTTGCTCACTGTGGTCCCTCGGGCAGCCCTGCCCAGTGGGTCCCACAGCCAGTAGGTAGGTGGGGAAGGAGTGCTACAGCCCACTGAGGGCCTGCTGAGGACCGGGTTCTAAGGGGAATCTGTTTTCACTGTCCGGTCAGCCCTGTGTCCTCTGCACCAAACATCTGGGGCTGAATCTGAGGACAGAGCCCCCCGGAGCTGCTGTTCTTCCGCACTTTGTATCACCCCCAAGCTCTTAGAAACAGGTGTTTTCAACTTTCCCATTCAGACTTACAAGAAATCCTTTCCCAACAGAGAGCTCAAACCCTTGGACTTTGGCATGGCAACTCAGCAGGCGGTGAACTTGGAAGTTCCCTGATCCAAGGAGGAAGGAGAAAGGAGGAAGCTGCCGGCGCCCCCGGGCCCAGCTCCTTCCCTCTGCCCTAGCCCTGCACAGTCCAGAAGGGGACCCTGGCTTTGTCCCTGCCCAGGGCTGGCTCCCAGAACCAGATAGGGGGGCCCAGCTGGGATGGCCCAGCACAAAGCCCTCAGGGACGCACTCAAAGGCCGCCCTCCAGGGACCAGGATCTTGGCACGGGTCACCTGGTCTTTCCCTAAGGCAGAGCCTTCCATGAGGAGACATAGGGAGATTTCTCGGCCCCCCACCCCCCACCCCAGAGTCCATGCCATCAAACCTGGAGTCTCGGTCACAGCCCTAACCATCGTCCCCAGCACAGCAGCACCAACGGCCAGGCCCACTCCCAGGATGTGCCCCTCCCGTTTCTGGAATTCCCGCTGCCCAGGGCAGCTACTACAGCCCCTCCTGCTCTGCCCACCCCTCCCTCCTTCCTTCCTTTCAGGCCCCTGTGGACGGTGCACACACATGGGAACCCCTTGGGCACTCCGGCTGCTCTCCTGACTCCGCCTAGGCACGGCCCCAGGCTCCATCTCAATTCTTCCTAGACTGACAAGAAGAGGCTTTGGAAATGGACTTGACACACAGCTAGCCCCGAGGAAAGGCCGGCAATCGGACAGAGCAGGGAGCCCAGAGCTCAGGCTGGTAAAGGCACTCGCCAACGTGAGGGAACCACCCACAGCTCACCCCAGCTCTGAACATGGGCATCACATGGCCAGAGTGCAAGGACCACCTTCCACGCCTCCTCCACGGGGTCCCCTGCTCCCTAGACACACACACCCCCTGCTGCTCCTCACACACCCACACATTACTGCCTGCCCCTCACACACCCGCACACACTCCCCCTGCCACTCACACACCCACACACTCCCCCTGCCACTCACTCACCCATGCACAACCCCTGCCACTCACACACCCATGCACACTCTCCCTGCCTCTCACACACCCGCACACACTCCCCCTGCCACTCACACACCCACACTCCCCCTGCCACTCACACACCCACGCACAACCCCTGCCACTCACACACCCATGCACACTCTCCCTGCCCCTCACACACCCACACACACTCCCCCTGCCACACACACCCACGCACTCCCCCTGCCCCCACACACCCACTCCCCCTGCCACTCACACACCCACACACACTCCCCCTGCCACTCACACACACACACACTCCCCCTGCCACTCACACACCCATGCACAACCCCTGCCACTCACACACCCACACACACTCCCCCGCCCCTCACACACCCGCACACACTCCCCCTGCCACTCACACACCCACACACTCCCCCTGCCACTCACACACCCATGCACACTCTCCCTGCCCCTCACACACCCACGCACACTCCCCCTGCCACTCACACACCCATGCACACTCCCCCTGCCCCTCACACACCCACACACTCCCCCTGCCACTCACACCCACACACTCCCCCTGCCACACACCCACACACACTCCCCCTGCCCCTCACACCCACAAACACTCCCCCTGCCACTCACACACCCATGCACACTCCCCCGCCACTCACACACCCATGCACAACCCCTGCCCCTCACACCCATACACAACCCCTGCCCCTCACACCCACACACTCCCCCTGCCACTCACACACCCATGCACACTCCCCCTGCCACTCACACCCATGCACAACCCCTGCCCCCACACCCATGCACAACCCCTGCCCCTCACACCCACACACACTCCCTGCCACTCACACACCCATGCACACTCCCCCTGCCCCTCACACACCCATGCACAACCCCTGCCCCTCACACCCACACACTCCCCCTGCCACACACCCACACACACTCCCCCTGCCCCTCACACCCACAAACACTCCCCCTGCCACTCACACACCCATGCACACTCCCCCTGCCACTCACACATACACACTTCTCCTGCCCCTCACACACTCACACACTCCCCCTGCCACTCACACACCCATGCACAATCCCTGCCACTCACATACCCACACACTCCCCCTGCCACTCACACACCCATGCACAACCCCTGCCACTCACACACCCATGCACACTCCCCCTGCCACTCACACACCTATGCACAACCCCTGCCCCTCACACCCACACTCCTCCTGCCACTCACACACCCACGCACAACCCCCGCCACTCACACACCCACACACACTCCCCCTGCCACTCACACCCACGCACAACCCCTGCCACTCACGCACACACACTCCCCCTGCCTCACACACACTCACACACCTCCTGCCCCTCACACACATACACTTCCCCCTGCCCCTCACACACACACTTCCCCTGCCCCTCACACACTCACACACTTCCCCTGCCCCTCACACACACACACTTCCTCTGCCACTCACACACACACACACTCCCCCCTGCCCCTCACACACACACACACTCCCCCCTGCCCCTCACACACACTCACTCCCCCTGCCCCTCACACACACACACTCCCCCTGCCCCTCACACACACACACTCCCCCTGCCCCTCACACACACACACACTCCCCCCTGCCCCTCACACACACACACACACTCCCCCCCCCCCCCCACACACACACTCCCCCTGACCCTCATCCACACTTTTTGCCTCAGGCACTTGACTCTGGCTATTCCTTCCCTGAACATGCTTCCCCCAACCCACAGGGCTGGCTGCCACGCTGCTCCTGGGATGGCTTCCTGGCTGTCTTTGGTCCTTGGTGTCCTCCCAGGAGTGCTGCCCCCTGGGATATTTGGGTCTCATTTGAAGTGGGATCCCCACTGCCTACAGGGCGTGGTGGGCACTGAATGTTTATTGAATGACTATTAAACTGGAGAGCGCTCCTCTATTGCCCAGAGCTCTGGCTGCTGCAAAGTCCTGCTTGACTCTGCATACCTAAAAGTTGTTGGTATGCTAAGGGTATTGGCTGCCTGTGACCCAGGTTCCATTCTTTGTCCCAGGAGGGTGCCAGGTTGGGCAGTCCCAGCACCAAGTCAGGGCCTGCCCAGGGTGTGTCTGCATCTTCCCAGGCCTGGCAACATCAGGATGGGGCTGGGTTTGTCTGTCTGATTCCAGAAGGCATAGCTAAGGCATGGCTAAGATTTCAGCTGACAGTAGAGCATGTTTTAGGCCAGGTGAGTGTGGTTTCTCTCCGGGCACATGACCCACTCCTGGGAAAGCTCTGTGTGGGGCACATGGTGCTCACCACGCTGAGCCCAGATCTGGCAGAGCGCTCTGAGCCAGTGCCGCAATTGCTTGTCAATGATCCCACTTTGCAGGTTAAGTCTGCCACTCCTTGGCAGGCGGCGCCTCTAAAGCCATTGTCATCCGGAAGTAGGTGTGCTGCTCACTGGAGGCGCTATGGTAATGTAAGGAAATAGTTTAGCCAAGGAGCTGAGACAGCCTCTTCCTGGGCCCAGTGTCAGATGGTTTTGGATGAAGCATACACATGGTAAGCCAATGTTTATCCCTCCACTCCTTTACTCTCTCATGCGTGCATTCATCCATCCATTTGTCCATCTACTCATTCGTTCATTCCTCCTTCACCCACCTGTGGGTGCATCCATCCATCCACTCACCCATCCATCCATCCATCCATCCATCTATCCTGCCACACATCTACCCATCCATCTGCCCATCCATCCATTTACTCATCTATTCACCCATCCACTCACTCATCCAACCATCAATCCACTCATCCATCCACCATCCATTCACTCATCAGCCATCCACCCATCTGTCCATTCACTCACTCACTCATCCATCCATCCATTCACTCATCCACCCATCCATCCATCAATCCACTCATCCATATATCCATTCATTCACTCATCCATCCATCAGTTCACTCACCCATCCATCCTTCAGTCCACTCATCCATCCATCCATTCACTCATCCATATATCCATTCATTCATCTGTCTATCCATCCATCCATCAATCCACCCATCCACCCATCCATCCATTCACTCATCCATTCATCCAAGCCATCCATCCATTCATCCATCCACCTATCCATCTATTCACTCATCCATCCATCAATCCACTTATCCATCCAGCTATCCATTCTCTCATCCTTCCATCAATCCACTCATCCATCCATTCACCCATCCATCTCTCCATCCATCCACTCACTCATCCATCCATCAATCCACCCATTCACTCATTCAGATAGCCATTTATCCATCCATCCATCCATCCATCCATCCATCCATCCATTCACTTATCCATTCACCCAAACCATCCATCCATCCATCCGTCCACTCATCCACCCATCCATCCATTCACTCATTCACCCAAGCCATCCATCCATCCACCCATCCATCCATCCATTCACTCATCCATTCACCCAAGCCATCCATACATCCACCCATCCATCCATCCATTCACCCATCCACCCATCATCCACCCATCCATCCATCCATTCACTCATCCTTTCACCCAAACCATCCATCCATCCATCCATCCATCCATCCATCCATCCATCCATCCGTCCATCCATCCATCCACTCATCCACCCATCCACCCTTGCATCCATTTACTCATCCATTCATCCATCCATCAATCCACACATTCATCTATCTATCTATTCAGTCATCCATCCACCCAGGTGTCCATTCACGTGCTCAGATCTGCAGGGCCCTGCTGGGGACAGGCACTGGCGACACAGGAGGAATAAGACAGACAATCCCTGTCCTTGTGGCACCAACTTGGTTGAGCCAAAAACCTTGGAGGAGGAGGTGCCCTCAGGAACTGGGAGGAGGAAGGCTCTGAGCTCAGGAAAGGAGGGGCAGGAGAGATGCTGAGTATGAAGGGATGAAGCTGGGGTGAGAGCATGACTTGGGGGAGGGTGGAGTCTGGCACCCCAGGACCTGGTACCCTGAGACCTGGCACCCTGAGACCTGATACCCCGAGATCTAGCACCCTGAGATATGGCACTTCATGACCTGGCACCCTGAGACCTGACACCAAGACCTGGCACCCTGAGACCTGGTACCCAGAAACCTGGCACCCCAACACCTGGCACCCTGACACCTGGTATCCCGAGACTCTTGTCTCAAGGGTGGATGGGGAGAGCCTTGGCAGCTTCATCGTGCACTGAGACTCCTGGGTGTGGGACTCGGCCCAGACGCTGGGCAGATGATGTGCAGGATGGGAACCCCAACTCTAAGCATGCTCCAGTGCAGCCCCTGGCTCCTGGAGAAGCCGGCAGTAGGGGTGGCCACGCTGGGAGAGTTCAGCCATTTCTGCAGTAGACATGAGACTGGTTAGGTGCTGGAGCTTGGGCTCAGACAGGCATCTTAACAAGCCTATGTGGTCACAGGGAGCGCCACACACGCCCAGAGGCGGGGAGCTCCTGGGGTGGCAGGGAGGGGGTTGGGGGGGCTGGCGGCCAAGAGTGACTCACCATCCCTCTCTCTCTCTGGGCCTCTGGCAGAGCTGCCAGGTACCCACAGGGAGCCCTGGTGGTTCCTTCCCTGCCCCAGATGCTATCAGCACTTCCCAACCTTTGCCCCTTTCCTCAGGATTCTCCTGGGTGACACCTTAGCTCCAAATGCCATGGATTGTTTTACAGCCTACAGCTGATTCTCCTGTGGGCAGCTCCTGGAAAATGAGACTTCACCCCTTCAGGGCCAGACCCTCCCCTGTGGAGACTCCTGGGAGAGTCCTTGCTTCCAGGCCTCCTGTGAGGGCTCCTGACTCCAAACCCACTGAGTGCACATCTCCTGCCAGGACTGGGATCCACGGGGCCCTCTCACTGGTCCTCTCCTGGGAGGGCTGGGTCCCCTGGGGACTCTGCTGTCCACCCTGGCCTTCTAGGCTGTCCTTGTCCCCAGACCCTCCTTTCCTATGCTTCTTCAAGGAGAATCTAAGGGCAGTTCAGCTGGAGTGGGTAGCAGATATGGTGGGGGGTAGGCGCTGTGCGCATTGAGGGATTCCTGCCTCCAGGACCAGAGCACATGCAATAAAACCATCCACCCCAGGAGGTGAAGATGACCCCATAGCTGCCCTCACAGCCTGGGCACCGAGTGCCTGGTGGAGGGCTGCACCTTGGAGAAATCCACAGCTTAGGCAGGTGGTCTAGGCAGTATCACACCCCCAGTAGCAGAGGCTCCCTGGGACACCCTGGGTTAGACAGCGGGGGTCCGGGATCGAGTGCCGGGTTAGGGCGACCTCCTGCGCCCCACTCAGACAGCAAGGAGGCACCTGGTGCCTCAGATTTGGGACCCAGAGCAGGGAATCTGGCGCTCAGGGATCTGGGTCTTGAGCCCTGTCCAGTTAAGGAGGAGCTGCTGCAACCCCAAGGCTGAAGCTCCTGCGGAAAAGTATTCCCACACTCCCACAGGGGGGCTGCACCGCTCAGAGATGGGGAGGCTGCTCTTCCGACCCTGCGCCCCAGTGTCCTTCCGACCCTCCTATGGCTGTGCGAGGCACTGCAGACTCCAGATACCCGTCTCGCTCCCACCTGCCCTTCTAGCCAGGGCTCATCAAGACGTAGGGCAGCCTGGGCCTCCCCGCTCAAACCCCCTCAGCAACACGAGCTCCTCTTCCAGAGCCTGTCCCACCTGCCCGCCCCCACCCAGCCCCACTGTCCTGGTTTCCCCGTGGGCCATCACTGCCGCTGCTCAGGTCCTACCCCCTCGAGGCGCCACCTCCCTGAGCCAGCGCTGCCCAGCTCTGGAGTTTGGGTCCCATGAGATGTCGGCTCCCACACCTCCTGTGCGTCCACAACCCAAGGGGTCCCCACGGCCAAACACTTGGGGACAAATAGACGCAGCTGGGCCTAGAATCCACTCCCGGCCCCAGCCCCTCCCCAGTCTCCAACATCTCAAAATTTAACTCCCCCAATTCCCTTTTCGTCGGGTCCTGTTGCTCGTGTGTGGCTCAGAGCTGCAAGGCGAGGTCAGTGCAGGAGAGTCCCCCCAAGGGTTGAGAACAGGATGGAACCAGGAGATCTGGCCCCTGCTGTGTCACTGATGACCCTGTGACATCCCCACCCCTGCCCCAAAGAGGCCCTGCTGTCCACCGCCCTGATGTCCAAGGGAAGCTCCCCACTGTCTTCCCAGAATCTCCCCAGTGCCATTCTCTGCCCCATGGCCAGTCATCTGAGAACCCAGATCTGACCACATCCACTCCTCACCACGACACTAGGCGGGGACCAAAGTCCTCCAAGGCCTGTATCTGAGTTGCTCGGGCCTCCCCCTGCCTCCCTTTGCTTCCCCAGGGACCCTCCTTGGGCCTCCCCTCTGGCTTCTGACACCCCCATCTCCCTCTCCTTCCAGGGGCCCATTCCTGGCAGTCCTGACACCTGCTGCTGCCTGAATCCCACCCCAGGGCCCCCACCCAGTGCTGCCAGGTCTGGCGGTCTCTGCAAGGTGCAGCCTCAGCCCCCAGAGGAAGCCCAGGAAGGAAGGAAAGCCTGGCCCAGGGTCCCCAACGCGGATGGTGCAGGGTGAGGCGGGGATTCTGGTGGGCACCTCAGGCCTAGGGTGACCCTGGTGTGGGGGGCTACAGGCTGGGGGCCCCCAAGGGGCATAGGAGGAAGCCCTCTCACCCTGCCTGAGGCAGACACTAGTCCCTGCCACCTCCACTGCTAAAGACTTCCTCATCCTCAGTCCAGGAGGTCTGTGCTGTGGACTGGCTCCCTGGCCTCGGCCCCTGCCTCCCCGTCTGCATTTTAAAAAGATGCTGTAACAGGCAGGGGAACCCCCAGTGCACACAAATAGGGGACTTGCAGGGAGCCCCTGCCGGAGCCCAGATGCACAGCCTGAGGCTGGTGGGCCAACAGCAGCACCGGTTCCTTGCCCAGGCACCTGGGCCACCTGCTGAGGCCCCAGCCCCAGCGTTCGCTTGGGGCAGCTCTGGCCCGCTAGCCATCCTCTGTCCCAAGCTGCCTGGAGTAGGAGCCTCCTGGGATCAACATTGCTGTGGGTTTCAGGATCCCGGGACTCTTATTTCCCCAACCAGGTTACAAATGGCTTGAAGAAGCCTGGGGCTGTGAGTTAGAAACACTCAGGACGCGTGAGAAATTCAGCAAATGTCTGGAAAAGCAACAGGAATGCAGCTCTTTACGGTTGGAAGAGACATTTCTGTTTGTGTAACTTGAGACTGAAAGAGTCTGGCCAACTCCTGACCATTTCAAACAGCAAAATGTGCCAAATGTGCCAAGCAGTGTAGTAGGTTCCGACCCTGGTCTGGGGGCTGTGGGCATGTGAAGGAGGCTGGGGCAAGTGGGAGAAGTCCCGCTGTGGTGCAGGCTCAGGCCCCAGCGTCTGTGAAGGCCTGGATGTGAGGGTCCTCTGGGAACACAGGCCGTGCCCCTGAGGCTGGCTGCACAAGGAGGACGGTCTGGGCCAGCGGAATCTGAGAAGTCCAGAGTTCACAGGGGAGGGGGTGGGGGAGGAAGCACATGGGGAGGGCTGGGGGCTGCGTTCAAGAGGTGTGGCTGGCAGAGAGGGGATGGAGGGTGGGACAGCCTGGGGGCCAATCAGGGCAGACCCAGGGCAGACCTCAGCTGTCACTGCCGGGGCTGCAGAGTGGACAGTGGGTTGAGGGGATGACAGCGAGTGTAGAGGGCAGGTCTGGAGAGGTCTGCGCCAGTGGGATGCTTCGATGAGCTCTCACAGCTGCGCAGGGCGAGGCTCTTGCCTTCCCAGGTGGGGCCAACAATCCCGGGACAAAGACAGCTGCTCGGTGCTATCAGGGTGGGCCTTTGTAAAGGGCCAGCTCCCCAGGAGATGCATTCTGGGACCGCCCTGCCCCAGGGACTTGCTGCTGGAGCCAGCAGCCTCCTCGCCCTCGAGGACGTCTTTCCAGAACCAGTCCAAGTGTCTGGGAGACCTGAAGGCTTTTCCTGGTGAATAACAAACTCTGAGGCCAGGCAAAGCCTGTCAGTGTGCCCTCCCTACGGGCTCCCAGGCGGGGCTGGCTGGTGCCTGGTGGCTGTCTTTGGACCTTCAGATGCCAGATTCTGACTCTGTACACGGGGCTGAACTGGGAGAGGCCCCAGCTTGTACAGAAATTACATATTCAGGACCGGGCGCGGTGGCTCACGCCTGTCATCCCAGCACTTTGGGAGGCCGAGGCGGGTGGGTCACCTGAGGTCTGGAGTTCAAGATCAGCCTGACCAACATGGAGAAACCCTGTCTCTACTAAAAATACAAATTAGCCGGGCATGGTGGCAGGCGCCTGTAATCCCAGAGAGGCTGAGGCAGGAGGTGGAGGCTGCAGTGAGCCGAGATCGCGTCATTGCACTCCAGCCTGGGCAACAAGAACGAAATCCATCTCAAAAAAAAAAAAAAAGAAAAAGAAAAGAAAGAAAAGAAAAGAAAAGAAATTACCTATTCAGTTTACACCAGCGGGACACGCCCGTCAGAGGAAAGCAGGGTGAGCTTTAGGACTGGGCGTCCGCAGAGCCCAGGTTGAGGCTGGACCTCCCTGATGCCCCAGGGGACCTTCTCAAGGAAATCACCTGTAGGAGGCAGCCAGCCTCAGAGACTCCCCCATGGCCAGCATCGCAAGCCCCCAGTGGAAAGCACAGCAAGGCCAGCGTGAGCCGGGAGAGCAGGCAGCCCAGGCCGGGAGCTGAAAGACACCTGGGTGAGGAGGAGGCTGCAGAGAAGGGAGGAGGCTGCAAAGAAGGGAGGGGGCGGGAGGGCTCAGAAGAGCACTTAGGAGACAGAAAGCAAACACTCAAGGGGCCTGAAGGGGAGGGGAGACCCTGGCATAAATAGGGCAGGCGGCAGGCGTCACTGAAGGAAAAGGCACCTTCTCCAATCAAGCCTGCTGGGCGTACCAGGTTCCACCAAGGCCAAGGTTCTCTCAACTGTTCTCCCTCAAGCCTGTCCCTCCCCTGTCCTGCGTGGGCGCCCCTCCTCGGCCCCAGCATCCAAACCGCGGCCCCCTCCCCACCCCGCCCCAGTCCAAAGCAGCTCTGGAAACCTGCGGCGGCGCCTGCTGCTCTGATCTTGCTTCTCCTGGCCCCACTCGCGTCCCCTAATCCCCTCTCTACACAAGTGACCACCTCTCTGCCACCCCTGGAGAGACCCTCCCCTGTGGGCCAACACATGAAACTCTGATCCCCACGAGCTCCTCAGGAGGCTGACCTTCCTGTCACCTTGCCAGGAGCTACCTGCCGTGGCCACGTTACTGGTTCATTGGCGCAAGTTAAGGAGAAGAGAAATCTGACCGACCGGGATTTTCCAAAAAAAAAAAAAAAAAAAAAAAAAAAGGAGGCCCGCCAATGGGAACGCTGCGCCGGTAGGGAGGATTCTGCTGGCTTTCATGCGGGTAGCACCGCTTTTCCTTTCTGCCCTTGTAACGCACGAAAAAGCGCCATCACTCCAAGGACGTTTCTCTAAAAAGACTGAGTACCCCGAAGGAAACCCGGCCCCAGGGACTCCCTGGGCGCGAGCAGCCTACAGTCTGCGGGGCTCGGAGCGGAGGCCGGACGGAGACCCCACAGGGACCCGGGAGCCGGGAGCCAGGGGCTCCGAGGCTGTGCCCCCACCGGGTAGGGGAGACCCTCAGGACCCGCAGGGGCGGCTTAGCGCGGCCAGAGTCGCTCCCGAGTCTCGCTCTGCTGGACCCGAGAGCCGGACTCTCCCGAGCCAGCGGCCGCCCGGCTCCGACCTGATGATGGGCGCGGCCACAACGAAGCCCCCAGACCCGGCAGAGGCGGCCGCAGACCCCGTGGGCAGATCCGGAGACCCCGGGGCCACTTACCGATCTTGGCCACGCTGGCCACGAGGATCCAGAGCGCGATGACGTAGGGATCCTGCACGTGGGCCCACTCGAAGGTGACCACCTGGAAGCCCCCGCTCTCGCCGTGCGCGTCGCCGGGCTCCACCTCCACGCCCCCGGCCCGCGCCAGCCCGCCCAGCGCCAGCGCCAGCAGCAGCCCCCGGCCGGGAGCCCTGGACCCGAGTCCCCACATCGCCGCCTGCTTAGCGCGGGGCTGGGACCCGGCGAGGACCCGGCGCGCTCCGGTGCCGGTGCCTGTGACAGTCCGATCCCCGTCCGCCGGGGTGGCCTTTAATCCCGCGGCCCCCTCCCGCCCCGGGGCGGAGCCTGCCCGCCCCCGCCGCGCACTCGCGAGCTCAGACACCGCCGCAGCTCCCGGCACGCCCGCCCCGCCCGCGCACGCCCACCCGGCGCTCCCCAGTCCCCACCCTTCCCCGGAGCCCGCGGCCTGGAGGTCCGGGAGGTCGCGGCAAGAGCGAGCCCAGGACTGCGCGACCGCCTCCCTGGGGCTGGGGGCGAGGGGAGCACAGCGCGGGGCGGCGGGACAAGCGGTTCCCCGCGCCTCTCGGCGTCCGCGCAGCTCCTGGGGTGCCCGGGCAGCTGCGGGTGCGCTCGCCCCAATCCGTCAAAAACGCAGGGCCTGGGGCTGCGCAGACCTCACAGGGCGGCCCATGGGTGCACAGGGGACCCTGGGCCGCACGTCTCGCTGTGTCTTCAGCAGGAACCTGCATTCCGCAGCCAGACCGGCCACTTACCAGAAACCGGGGACGCCCAGACCTGGCGTGGTGCGCTGGGAAGTCTCTCTGCCCCTCCCCTCGCCGGCCACATCCCCCACCCCAGGCTCTGACATGGGAGCCCAGGGGCCCCGTGGCCTCCACGCCCCGGCCCCTGCCTTCTGACCTCCACCCAAAATACTTCCATACCCCCAGGGCTTCACACTGATGCGGGGCCTCTGCCCACAGCCCACTCTGGCAGCACTGGCTCCCTTAAGCATCTCAGGCTCCACTATGCAAACCACACCCCTGTTTTCCTCCAAGCCCACCCTGCAGCCTTCCAGCCCCAAACCTGGGAGGCACGCGGACTTCTTTCGCTCACCAGGGGTTTCCAAGCTCTTAGTATATATGTGCTCTACCTTCAAAATTCGCACAAAACCAGCAACTTCTCCGGGCCTGCCTGCAGCCACCTGCAGAGCCTCCTGCTCGGCCCTTTGCCTGCCCCTTCAGTCCCTCCTGTTGGGACCCTCCCTCTCAGAGGAAAGGCTCAACTTCCCCCAGGAGCTCTGACCCCAGCCACTGCCTAACACCCACCCCCATGCACGCCACAGCCCACACCAGCAATTGGCGCCTCTGGAGGCCTTTGCACACCCTGCTCCCTCTGCTCGGACAGCTCTTGCCTGCTCCCTTCCTCGACTCCCCAGGGGCTTGGCTCCAATGCCACCTTCTTGTTCCACCCCCCACCCATTCAGCTCACAACTGTGGCTGCTGAGCTCCCGCCTCCCCTGCTTACTCCACCGGGGCTCAGCTCACCTCTCAGCCCTGGGAGCTGCTGGCTTTGACCTTGAGCTGTCTGCCCTCACCCTGGGAATGTCTGCTCCATGAGCAAGGGGCTCATGCATGCATCCCCTGAGCTTAGAAGAGAGCTGGGCACACAATAGCACTCGCAAGATAGTGGTTGAGTGGATGGATGATAGGTGGACGGAGGGCAGGTGGGCGGTAGCTGGGTGCGGATGGAGGATGTGAAGGGGTGGCCTGCCCCTCCACACCTGTGGGTGCTTCTCGTTAGGTGGGACGAGAGACTTGAGAAAAGAAATAATACACAGAGACAAGGTATAGAGAAAGGAAAGCGGGGCCCAGGGGACCAGTGCTCAGCTTACAGAGGATCCACACCGGCACCGGCCTCTGAGTTCCCTTAGTATTTATTGAGAATTATCTTTACCATCAAAAAGGTAAGGGAGTGGCTGGACAATAGGATCCTTGTAGGGAGGAAATCAGCATTAAGACATATGAACAAAAATCCTTGTAACATGAATAAGTTTAAAGGAAAATGCTGTGCCTTGAGATGCATATGCAAACATCTCCATAAACCTTTTAGCAGTATTGCTCCAGCAAGTCCCACCTTATTCCTAAAGGCAGTTTTCTCCTTACTAAGTAAACAAAGCACACAATGGGTATCACCCGGAGATGTTCCATTGCCCAGGGAGGGGCAGGATTTTTAACCATCAAGCTTCCTTCAGGTACTTGTTTAACAAAGACACATCCTGCACAGCCCAATATCCTTTTAACCTTAAGTCACCACACCACATGTCTCTTGCAAGGACAAAGTTGGGGGTAGGGTCACAGATTAACAGCATTTCAAATACAGAACTAAATGGAGTCTCTTACGTCTACTTCTTTCTATATAGTCACAGTAACAGGCTGATCTCTTTCTTTTTCCCACAGGATGGATGTGTCTTCTGATGTCTGAGTGTCTGTGGGGGCTGCGGGGGCTTGAAGAGGACAGTGCTGAGTTGGATGACTTCATCCTGCGAGGGCCCCAGTTTCATGCTGATGGAAGTGGCCTGTGTAGCACAGGGAAGTTGCCTTCAGATGGTGCTCACCTGGTGACTCGGCCGCTGAGTGGCATGGAGGGAGGGTAGTCCTGGGCTGGGCCGCCGTAGGGTCTGGACAAGGCGGTGGGGGAGTGGAAGTGTGTGACTGGCCACTTGGATGGTCTTATGAGGTGGGTGCACTGGAGTCATTCTTGGCCTGTGTCCTTGCCCCACCTGCCTCTGTCCCCCACTCCACTACCAGCCTCTTGTCCCAGAGAAAAAGCCAGCAGGACAAGAACAGGATTCCCTCCAGTCATGGTTCCTGGGTGGAGCCTTTAGGAAAGACATCCTCTCTAAAGATGTTGCCCTTGCATTCCACAGGAAGGCCAAACTCCCATCGGACCAGTGTGTGCCATGATGCCCGCTGGCCCCCCAACCCCCCAACCAGCCTGTCCTAAGAGCCAACAACCTTTCTCCACAAAACTGTTCAAAGGGCAGAACAGCAGTCACTGCCTGGACGTACAAATCCAGAACGGACACGAGTGCCAGGCGCTGGCCATCAGGTAGTGTGCTGCCCATACCACCACGGCCCCCCACAGCAGGAAGGGCTGCCTGATGGAGAATAGAAAGACAATGAGCCCCTGAAGTGGCGTGGCCAGAGCAGGGCACACCCCACTGCCCACAAGTCCCTGCACAGGTGAAAAGTGTGGCTTTTTTGGCAGCATCTCAATCTGTGAGCATTTGGAGGAAGAAATGCATCTGCATTCCAAGGTTGCTGGAGGGCTCTGGGCAGACGGACGCTGCCCCAGCCTGCAATGGGCATGGCCTCATGCAGAAGCCAGTCTAGGGGATTATACAGGGTGTGCACATCCACTCCTCTACCTGCGGACTGGGGCCACGAACCCCTCCCTCTAACTGGGTCGTGGTTTTAGGCAGGGCTGTGGCACCCCACCACTGCAGGGCCACCATCCATATCAGATGAACTGTATGAACCATGCCCCTTGGAATTGCAGTGTACCACCTGCACATCCTCATGGCCAAACAGACCCAGAGACTTGTGTGTGCGTGTGAGGGGGGTCTTGGGAAGTGTCCTAAGGACATTCCTGTCCTGTGGGTGGTGATGATCTGATAACTGCCCTACCACCTCCTGCCTCAGGCAGGCACGCACAGCATTCTGGATCCTTCCACCGTGGCCTGGACCCCTTGTGGTCCCAGGACCCTCTGCAGGTATGGGCGTATGGGAAAGGGCTGTGGCTGTAAAACGTATTTAAAAATGTGGAAATAATGCAAAAGCCAGTCCGAAAATAACTGTAATCTTATACCTAGCTGCCACAGCATCTGAGCTTCAGGATTAAGAAAATAAAACTGAATACACCTAGTCCGTCACATTAATTTCCTGCCATGAATTTTACCGTATGGCTTGTGAAAGTGTCTTGTGGATGAAGAGGCGCATCCATTCATGCTGTCGTTAACAATACTCAAGAGAAGAAAGTTAGGTTTTTAAGTAACTTCCAATGCCTGAAGCCAGGCAGGAGACAGGCATCACCGCCCACTCCAAGTTTATTTTTCTACCCAAACTTGTCAGGTGCCAAGTCTTCTTAAGGAAGGTTTTATTCCACTGGCAGCTGCACCTGCTGGACTTCCCTTCTTCCACACCTGCTGTGAGCCAGGCACATCGCAGCTTCAGGCAAGAGGCCCCTCTGGGGGATGCCCTTCCAGGAAGGAGACCCCCATCATGCCACCTCCCGTCAATGCCACACTTATTGGTTGTTGGATCCGTGGGATACAAATGTCTTTCTCAAAAGCAGATTAGAGCTCAGCCCTTCCCTTCCCGGGGTGCCTCTGAGGCCTCAGGTGGGACCTTTCCTCTTCTTAGGAGATGGACAGACTCTTGACTAGCCTGGAGCTGGAGGCCCTGCAGGACTTGAGGCCCCGGGCTCTGGTCCGTCCTGCCCGGGTTGGGCCTGGGGTCTCCTCACCCATGGAAACTCACCTTTCCTAGCTTCCTGAGGGTACCAGCCCGGGTTGGAGTCAGACCCCCACTGTGAGACCTCTGCCGGGGTAGCTCAGGGCCTGCGTCTGAAGTGGCAGCTCCGCCCCTGGGTTGAGTGGGGAGTTCAGGGGCCGGGGGCTGCGCAGGGAGTGGCGAGGGGCTGGGGGCGGCGCTGCAGGAGTGTCTCTGTGCCCCGCGGTCCACCCCAGGGCGATCGCGCTGGGGACCTGGCAGGGCTCGGCCGGCTGTAGGGGGTCGTGCGCTCCCTCCCGGCACCGTCCCTGAGCGCGGCCCCCGCCGGCCCGACCCCAGTCGCCCGGAGCCCCTTCGGTGCCTGTCGGGGTTGCGCGTCCTCCCTTCCGCCCTCGGGGACAGCCCGGCTGGCCACACCACCGAACTCTCCACGGGCCCTTCTCCGCATCCGCAACCGCATCCGTCCCGCTGAGCGCACGAACCCTCTCCGCTCCTGTCCCCCCGCCCCGGGCGCCTCTGCTGCGGTGTCTTCGCGGTCCGCGGAGAGGCGACCCCTCCCCCGTGGACGCCCCTCTCCCGGCCCCCGCCCCGCACCGCGCCCCGCTTCCCCGCGCCCCTAGGTTGAGACCTCCCGTCTCTTCGTCCCTCCCCACCCGTCGCCTCGCCCCGTCTCCCGCCACGAAAGGCGCTGCGGACCTGGCGGTCGTGGGCCAAGCGGGCGGCCTCCCCCGGCCCGGGGCTCC
Source organism: Rhinopithecus roxellana (assembly GCF_007565055.1). Taxonomy (NCBI): domain Eukaryota; kingdom Metazoa; phylum Chordata; class Mammalia; order Primates; family Cercopithecidae; genus Rhinopithecus; species Rhinopithecus roxellana. Next base: position 13,629,724 of record NC_044551.1, on the reverse strand, counting down.
GGGATCCAGGCACCATAGACCCGGAGGGACCGCGCCGCCCCGGGCAAATCCGCCCACCCCATCGCCCAACACAACGGGAAACAGAAAACCGAATCCAGCCATGTGCAGAGACCAGCCCAGCTCTCTGGGAGACCAAGGCGGAAGGATCACTTGACTCAGCCGGGAGTTTGAGACCAGCCTAGGCCACATAGTGAGACCCTGTTTCTAAAAAACATAATAAAAACCAATAGCCGGGTGATGGCGCTCACCTGTGGCCCCAGCAACACGGGAGGGGAACCCTTGGCAAACACAGAGTAAAAGCAGATTCCTTTAAGCTGATAGGTAACATCTGTAAGGCCGGCAGGTGCTGGCACTCAGGAAGGCTCCTCTGAGGCGGGAACGTTGGCCACCTGCCCCCACCCTCAGCCTCATCTTAGGAGCAGGTGCTGGCACTCGGGAAGGCTCCTCTGAGGCAGGAACCTCCGCTGCCCGCCCCTACCCTCAGCCTCATCTTTAGAATGAAAGAAACCACCTGCCTGTGGCCAGCAGGGAGGCCGCTCCTCGCATACTCTCAAAACTGGCAAGAGTTAGCTCAGCGAGGCTGCTGGCTACAAAGCCAATATTCCACCATTAATTGGGTTTCTATGCACGAACAACACACTTTTTAGAGAATGGAAGCTAATTTAACAGTACTATTCATGCAGCATCAAAAATATGAAATACCTAGGAAAAATAATCTAGCAAGGGGTGCGGCAGAAATTTGTAGGATAATTCAACAGTGAAACCAAAGGGACATGAGCTTTCTTTGTGGAAAGGTTTTAAATGATGGATTTAGTTAATAAATACTAGGTGGTTTGGATTTTTTGTGTCCACTTTGATAAATCGTATTTTTTTGACTTTTTGTGTTCATTTCGATAAAGTGTGCTTTTCAAGAAATGTGCTCATTGCATCAAAAATTCATGTTTATTGATGTAAAGCACATAATGTGATTGTCACCTCCCCTATGTCCATAAGACTCTATAGTGATGTCTCCCTTTTGTGCCTCCTGGTGATGACTTTTGTCTTCTCTTTTTTAATGATCAACATTGCTAGGAGGTTTATCGACTTTATTCATCTTTTCACAGAATCAGATTTTGGTCTTGTTGATTTTCTCTAACTTATGTCTTTCTTCTCTTTCATCCATTTTACTATTATTTCCTTCCCTCTGCTTTGTTTACCTTTATGTGATGTCCTTTTTCTAGTTTCTTGAACTGAAAGCATAAGTCACTAGTTTCAGCATTTCCCCTTTTTAAATGTGTAACTTTTTCAATAAGCTGTGGATTTCTCCTTGGTGACTAGTTTTGCATATCCTAGAGGCTTCCATATGCTGTGTGTTCCTCATTGAGCTCAAGACATTTTCTGATTTCTACCGTGACTTCTTCTTTGACATATGGGTTATTTAGAAGTGTATTGCTTAATCCACAAGTGCTTAATTTCTAAACATTTGGAGATTCTCCTCTTATCTTTCTGTACTGAATCAACTGTAATTCCACTCAGCCCAGAGAACACAGGCTGTGTGACCTCAGTCTGCTTATGTTTGGTGAAAGGCGCTTTGCAGAAGGAATCTGGCCCTCAGTCCTCTTGCGTTTGGTGAAAGGTGCTTTGTGGGAGGAACCTGGTCTGTGTGGGTGAATCTGCCTCAGCCTTTGATGCAGTTCTGTGTTCTGTGCTCTGCTCAGACTTAACAGGATTTGCAGGATGCAGGGACACAGCATTCTAGGTGTGCCAGTTTGTTCCCATTAAGTCTGAAAATCTTTATCTTCCAATGCCCTTTCTTAGTTAATAACATCCAGACAGACAGCTGATGGCAGCCCCCCAGCATCCTCACGCTGCAGCTGGCCTGCCTGTGTGGGCCGCAGAGTTTCTCCCTCTCATTGCCCTCATGCCCGCCACGCTCAGGGATGTGGCCTGTGCACCCCGTCACTGCTTCAGACCTGCTCAGAGGAAAACGAGCTTGCTCCGCTCTGTGTCCCTGAATGTGTTTTCTTCTGCCTCTCGGACTCGGTTCATTCCCCACGTCGTCTTTATTATTTGCGTCCCTTCAGCAAATATTTGCTTGAGCGGTGTTCATTTCTGCACGAGGCATAGACATACCCTCTGAATGCAGGGAGTGCACGGGAAGCAGACCCTCGAGGGGGATGGATGTCAGAGGAGCTGGTGAGCGTGGAGTCACCAGGAAGGAGAGATGCGGCCGGACTGGATGCCACATTCCACCACCCAGGCCGGCTCACCTCTGCAGGGCTGCGTTCCAAGTCATTGTTCACACAGAATTTGGCTGCAGTGGGTGTCCTTGAGTCTCTCACACTTGAGTAATCATCCAGGTCTCCTCTGGCTTCCTCTGAGGCCCCGGCCCCCCTGGGGCTCCAGTGTGTGTCCCCAGCAGACACGGCCTGGCCTGCCTGGCTCGGCCTGGCATCTGCCCCCAATGGGCGTTTGCCCCTCCTCCAGGAGATGTGCCCTTGGCCTCCCTCTCCTCCCCTCCAGGGACCCTCGTTCACTGCCTGGAGACACAGCAACAGCCCTCGCCACTAGCCTGAGCCTGGTGCTGGTGAGGGTCCTCAGGCCCACCCCAGGTCCTCAGACCCCTAGAAATACCTGGAAGTCAGGTGGAGCTGCAGGAGCTGAGACCTGGAGCAGGTGGCCGGCTGAGCTTGCACTGCCCTCACTCGGCATGGACCAGTCTTACTGTGCCTTGGAGCACCCCCCACAGAGTGAGGGTGGTGAGTCCCTTGGTCACAGGGCCCGGCACACTCTACGTAGTCGACACGTGTGTGCACTGGGTGTGCGGCAGGCAGGCACCATCACTCTTGCCGCTGTTCACCGGCGGGCTTTCCCATTGGCCAGTGGAGGTGGCTCTGGTTGGGGTCACCTCTGTGCTTGCCCCATAGCCCTTTCACTCTGCCTCCATAGAAACAGCTGGAGATGGAGAGAATTGCTCTCTCAGGCAGCTATTCAGTCAATCTTAGCTCATGCTGGATCCCAGATCCATCCCTCCCCCAGGAGCGCTCAGCTCTCCACTCTGCCCCATCCTTTGGCTTCAGCTTTGACCCAGACAGGCCGGGAGATCCCTGATATTTCTGGTTAGATGCCTGCTATGGAGAGAAGAAGAAAATTCTGGAGCTGGCTAGGCCCAGGTTCCCACCAGCCTTGGGCAAGATCTCTTGGACATTGATGGGCCTCAGTTTCCCCATGTGGCTGTGGTGGCACACGCTGTGAACAGCTCTGAGCTGGACCAGGGCCTCAGTTTCCCCTATGTGGTTGTGACACATGTGAGTGGCTCTGAGCTGGACCAGGGCCTCAGTTTCCCCTATGTGGCTGTGGCACATGTGAGTGGCTCTGAGCTGGACCAGGGCCTCAGTTTCCTCATGTGGCTTTGGCACACGCTGTGAGTGGCTCTGAGCTGGACGAGGGGCCTCACCCGTGCCATGTACCTCAGCGCATCCCTGAAACTGTCAGAGTGACCTGAGTGACCTGTGTCAGGCAGTGACCGCTCGGCCCTTGCACCTTAGACCTCCTGGATGGAGAGGACACTCAGCTCACAGGGCGGCCCGAGGAGAAGCCTCTGGAGCTGTGGAATGGCTCAGGCTGCCGGACTGGGGTCAGGTCCCCTTGGGCCTGAAAACAGCCGCCATCTCAGCCGGCCAGGAGCCCCACCTTGCCTGGAGTTAAGTGGTATCAGGCTAGGCTCAGAGCATACACGGCCTGAAAGCCATGACAATGGGCTGCTGAGCTGGGCTTTATCTGGGCTGATGCTGGGGGACTTAGGGAGGCTCTCGGGTTCAGAGCCAGGGCCCCTCCCGGCACAGCTCAAAGTGCATCCTGTTCCCGGATACCCCCATTCATGGGCTGAGCAAAGGGCTCGGGGGTTGGCGAATTTGCCCCATCTGTGGGGGCGAACACAGCTCTGTTGGCACAGTCACTACTGACAGCATTTCTTCTCGAAAGAATCCAAGAGATTTCTCCAAAGAACAGCAGCTTTGTTCATGGGAATAAGTTCAGAACTCCTACTGGTGCGCACTGAAAACTGGTCATTCATGTTCTCATGCATTTGCCGCTATAGCCACATTCTTGAGTGTGAGCAAAGGCTGGGCTTGCTGTCCCTCCAGACGTTTGGGGAATTGGGGGCCACGCTGAGCCCCAGGGTGAAGCAGAGCCCTGGCGGTACTAGGGGACCCACTGCAGGGGCAGGCCCATGCCTTCAGCTGGGTGAGTCACAGCCTGTCCCCCTCCTGACGCAGCCTCAAAGGGCCTGAGAGGTGGGCGCCTGTGGCGGCAGGAGGAGGGCTGGTTGCTGCCTCAGGATGTGTGGAGGGCTTAGCTCCTCTCACGACTGTGGAACCTCCATCTGTTTTGCTTTGAAAGTGGAGCCGCCTAGACTGGCAGGGCTCGGAGCAGCCAGAATTGGCCCCGGTCACCCTCGAGGCCCAGAGCCGTCGGGTAGGGGAAGGGCTGGCTTGTCACAGCCATCTTGGCCTGTATGGGGCTCTCCCTGCCTGGGGAGGCTGCATGGCCCCGCCCGGGGTTCTGTTCATACTGCTGGGCTGGGGACCAAGGTCGTTCACGGGCAGAATCTCTGACCCGAGTCTCAGCACCAAGGCCCCCGTGGCCACCCCTTCACCAACGCGTCAACAGTGAACCAAGGGCTCCAGGGTCGGTGACCTTGTGGCCAGGGGATTCTGACCTCCTCGGGGTCGCCAGGCCCAAGCCCCCTCCCGGCTCTGACCACCGCGAAGGAAAAGGCGTTGCCTAAACCTGGAGACAGCGCTGGATGCCCAAGTGCACTGCTCCTGAGTGGAAAGTTCCCACAGAGAGGAGTGCCTGCAGCCGGGGGGACGCGGAATTCCTAGGCAGAGCGCAGCACTCATTTGCACACATTAGCCTTTCAGATCTGGACACCGCTCATGCCAGACCGGGTCGGCACAGAACAGCTGCTGGGGCAGGACTCCGTGTCCCTGAGCTCAGAGTCAAGGGCCTGGCACTCAGGGTCCCCCCAGGCTCCCTTCTGTCCCAAAGCCTCTCCCTTTATAGTCCCTGGACCCCACCCGCAGGTCCACAGGGAGGTGCAGGGCCGTCGCCACCCGGTCACTCTCGACTTCACGCAGTGTCTGCACCGGATGCTGAGCCATGGCCTTCACTGTCTCTGGCCTAACCCCTCTGCGAGTGCCAGCAGCCGGGAAGAGCAGTTGTTCACAGAGCTGCGTGGGAACTCACCACACCTGTGCTGACCCCAGCACAAGCCTCAACCTCCTGCAGGTGGGGCTGGCTCAGCACAGGGTGGGGGGTGACTTGCCAGAGCCCGGGCAGGATTTGTCTCCCAGCCGGGTGCACCATGGCCCCATCCAGCCTGTCCCGGCCACTGCTCTGTGACCTCCCAGCCCTGTGGCCCTGCAGAGGCACTTGGGCACAGATGGGGCAGGCCTGAGGCGACACTCAGAAGGAAGCTGGCTGCTGGGACACTGCTGGGGACCAGTGCTCTCCTCCCTGTCTGAGCGGGGCCAGGTGTCCCCTTCAGGCCTGGCCTGTGACCCTGGCCTGTGACCCTGTAGCTCATGCACGAGGACATCCTGAGTTGACCCCACCTGCCCCAGTCACCCGCTTGTCCAGACTCCTGCGAGAAAACCCAGAGTGGAAGTGAGGACTCGGGTCAGCACCCCCATAGGAAGGGGGGCCCGTGGTGGGCGTGGACCTGAGGGAATGGTGTTCCTCAGCAGTGCTGTGGGTGGTGCAGCCCCCTCTGCATCCCCTGGTAGCTAGCAGGACCCCACAGGCTCACTTCCGGCCCCCAGCTGTCCCTGGCTCCAGTCCTAGCAAGGCCCCTGTCTTCTTGGGGTGTGTGTTGGATTTTAGGTGTACAGAGGCCACAGATGGGAGTAAACTAGGCCCTGAGGATGGCTTGGAGATCTGCAGTGGGGTGGGGCCCTTGTCTTCAAGGCACATCTCCCTGTGGGAGGGCCCTGAACCAGCCACCGGCAAGGCTGTGTGGACAGCCGGAACCACCAGGCTGGACCCGAGCAGAGGGCTGGTTTCAGCCACCTCCTGTCTCTGGCCCTCACTTCACCCTTGCCCCGGCCTCCCCAGGGGCAGGAACCCTCCTCCCAGTTGAGAACCTAGAGGCCTCCCCCTTGGGGGTCGTTGTGGAGAACCCAGAGGCCAGTGAGCCTGAGGCCTCCTGTCCCTTTGCAGTTGGACATCATTGTGGGCCGCTGGCACACACCCTGCAGCTGGTGCTCGGTCCCGAAGGCATCTGTGCTCCCCTGTGGGCTCCGTGACCCTGGCAGCACCCAGCAGTGCTCAGGTCTGCCGTGTGCACACAGAACCCTGTGCTTCCCGCTCACCTCGCATGGGGGACTTGTGTGAGAGGTGTGGACTGTGGGGCCTGAAATATGCTCCGGGGACGGCTGCAGCCAAGGCCCCCTTCCGAAGTCCCGCTGCCATTCCCAGACTGCACCATCCTGGATGCCATCGCTGGGGCCCCACCCCCGCCCACCCCACAGGACTGAGCCCACAGGCCCCTCATGCGCTCCCCGCCCCGCCCACTCCACAGAGACCTTGCAGGATGCAGCTGTAGCCCCACCACGCACTCCCCCAGGCACAGGCTGTCCTAGAGTCAATCAGGCTGTGAGGGAGACTTGTGGTGGACATGAACCCTGACTCTTCTTCCCGGAAAAGGAAGCCGCCAGGTTTATGGGGTGTAATACGGAGCAAGAATCAGTGTACTGGAGTGCTCTGAGTCACCGTTTAGTGGCCACTCCCCACCCGCAGCCCACCTGGGCAAGGTGAGCCAGAGGCACAGGTGACAGCTTTGGGTGGAAGACAATATGCAAATCAGGACATTTTTCCTCGTGGTTCAGAAGTGCTTCCTTGACAGGGCCTCAGCCAAGCCCCAGGCAGACGCCGGAGCCACAGATCCAGAGGCCCGAACAGCCTTTGCTGCCAGGAAACGCCCCCTGGATGTTTAGATTTCGGGAATAACATTTTCAAAAATCAATCTGTGATGTGTCTGTTGTTTTGTCTGTGACAACGAGGGCGTTTTCCTTGGATGTGTGCACAGGGTCCCGGCAGCAGAGTGATCCCTCGGCAGAGACAAAGTTGCCTCTGTCGCAGCCCTAAAGAGCCGAGAACCCGCTGGCTTGCCACTTCCTAGCCAGGCCTTTTCTCCCTGAGCGTTCTGTGTTAGGGATTCTGTAACTCTGACCCCGCACAGGTGGGTGATGCTTTGCTTACGTCGGCTCACGTCTCCTGGACGAAAGCCCGCTCAACAGCGTCTGCAGGGCGCTGCCCACCCCACTGCGGGAGAGGCACCTTCCCTAGCACGGCCTTGTGTCTATGGAAAGCCGCTGAGAAGTTGCGTGGGGTCCGGCGCTGCCCACCGTTCTCCGGCCACGCTGGCCACCACTGGGCTCCCGGACCAAGGCCCATGGACCGTGCCCCATGCCTGTCTACCGTGAATACACTCATTGTTCTGTCTCTAACTTCCCTATTTAGAGACTGGGTATTATACACGCAGAAAAATAATAACAGCTGACGGCTTCTGGCCCCTTGTGGGTCCCCACCTGGGTTTTATCTGATACCTGTGGGAACCTGGTGCGGCTAGCCTGGCATTCACCTTCACTCCTAATCCCATTTTAAAGCAAGGAGGTGGAAGGCTTCAGTGGCCGGCCACGGGTCACGCGGTCACAGAGCCAGGCCCCGCTCCCTGCCAGGCCCCGCTCTGCCAGCCTCGCTGTGGACATTCTCACTGAGTGGCAGCCGTACCTGCATTGGCCCGAGGGCCTGGGGGAGTCCCATCCCCACACTGGTTGGCTGTGCTGCCTCTGGGGAGTCACTTGGTCTCTCTGTGCCCAGCGTCCTCGTCTGTCAGGTGGGGGTCACACTGCGCCAGCCCACCACTCCCAGGGAGGTCCGGGACCCAGGGCCAGTGAGTGCAAATGTGGACACAGCTGTCCTGCACAGGAGAATGTAGCTCTGCGTGGATGGAAGGCTGTGATGGTCACAGTTGAACCACTGCCTAGGCGTGGGGTCAACACGCAGGCAGTGGGCTGAGCCAGAAGGAATCCACTCAGCCCATGAGCTCAGGGTTGGTTGGTGGGCCAGTGGGAGGCTGGTGATTTTGGAGGAGAATAAGGTCACGGATGCTAACAGTGTATTAGTTCACTGATTTACCCATGGTCCTGGGTCACAGGCATTCCACTAGTGGCCAGCACACCATCAGCCAGGTTCTTGGCGTGAGGCGCCTGCGGGTCTCACCCCCTTCACAGGGAAGTCCCCAGATTCTCCTCCAAAGCCCAGAGTCACCGACGGCAGAAGCAGGGCTGAAAGGGCACCTGGATGGCCCGGTGGGTGGGCGGCTGTCGGGATGGGGGACCCTGGAACCCCACTGGCCTTGGGCAGCCGTCTTGGGGATTTCAGGAGATGCACAGAGGACAGCGGCTGGGGACGCTCAGCTCTGTCCCATCACCTGTGCCCGCCTGACGATGCCGCCTCAGCCGCCTAGGGCTCTCTCAGGGAGAACGTCGCCAAGCACCAACGGCTCGAGTGAATAGCCGTGCCTCTGGGAGATGGCGTCCCTGACTTGGCTGCAGCACCAGGCTGGCCAAGGGACTATTTAAACGTTTGCTGAGGAGCACAGTTGCCATTTCCTTCATGCCACACCTGCCCCAGCGTGTGTGTGTAACGGCATGCTTTGGGCTGGCAAGAAGGGCACGGGCACTTGTGTGTTCGCTCCAGGGTCTTCCTGAGACCCTGCTGGCACAGGCCTGGCTGCAGTTAGCTGGAGGGAGTCGGGGAAGCGGCCGGCACAGGACCAGCATCTGGCCTGCACTTGTGCCTCCTGAGCCCAGCCCTGCATGCGTCTCCCAGCCAGCCTGGAGCTCAGGAGACACAGACAACAGGCCAGGAGTCACAGCTACACGCAGGACAAGGTGTCCTCGGTGGGCCCAGGTGATTGAAATAAAGCGTGTTGGCATGTGTGCATGTGTGTGCATGCGTGTGCATGGGTGTGCGTGTGTGCACGAGCGCATGCGTGTGTGCGCAGATGTGCGTGTGTGCTTGCGAGTGTGCGCACTTGCATGTGTGCATGCGTGCACGCATGTGTGCATTGTGTAGTGTGTGTGTGCATGTGTGCATGTGCGTGTGTGTGCGTGTGCATGCACATGCGTGAGCATGTGTGATGTGCATGCCCGTGTGTGTGTGCGTGTGTGTGCACGTGTGCGTATGTGTGCACGTGTGTGTGTGCGTGTGCAAGTGCACGTGTGTGTCCTTGGAAGAGACACCAGCTCTGTGTGTCTGCAGCTCTAGAGCAGGGACCTCGGCTGGGAACCTGGCACCTGTCCCATGGGCTCGCTGGGACAAGCGCTGTGCCCACGCAAAGCTTTCCCTCTCCTTCCTGCGTCAGCTAGCCTGGGAGGGGCTGTGCACAGAAGAGCTGGCCTCCGGGCTCTGTCTGCTGCCTCGGCAACTGCAGCCCAAGACTCCTGGCTTTGGAGCAGTCACTGCATGGATGGGGGACCAGAGACCGGAGGGCCCGGCTGGGAAGAGGGGCTCTCTGGCTGGCTGCTTTTCTGGAAATGAAATCCTTTGCACCCTGAAAGGCAGACTCGCACCACTGGTGCCCCTGCCAGCCTGCTGACCATGCGTGGATAGCCGCACCTGGCCTCTCAGATGAGCTGGGAGGTGAGCCCAATGATGACGCCTCTGCCCTCTCCAGCTACAGTGATGGGCCTGCAGGAAGGGAGCTGCCTGTGCCCGGGAACTGCCTTACTTTGCCTATCCCTGACTCCCTGACCTTGCCTCCCAGTGCTGTCTGTGAGCCAAGAAAGAAAAGCTGCCATGTCGGGGTGCTGGCCTTGAGGTCGCTGTGTGGACGAGCCCCCCATGGCTGGAGTCTGCACAAAACATCAATAGTAATGGGATCCCCGGCAGAGCTGTCACTGAAGGGGCCACCAAAGCCCCTTCCCAAATGGGGTGGGTGCAGGCATCAGGGCTGCACCAGGACCTGGGCACCGGGGCTCCCTGCAGCGGGTCCTAGGTGTGTGGCCGAGGTGTGTCTGCTGTGCCCCCCCAGCCCCTCCCCACCCGTGACCTCGGCATTGATCACAAAAGGGAAGGCTCTTATCAATCAGTGCTTTTCTGTCCTTCTCATTAAATCCTTATCAAGCAACAGCTCCGCACTGGGCGACACTGTGGGGTGTGAAATTATTCATTAACTGGTGCTAATTAATGTTTATGTAGACATGATATTGGGCACCACGCACTGCCAACAGCCACCCAGAGGCTTCCATTCAAGGGGGCTGTCCTGGCTGTGTCGGCAGCTGCCTCTGCAGAGCCCCCGCCTCCCTGACGGGCCAGGCTCCCCCTCTGGGCCACTCGCCTGCTCTGGGAAGCTGCCCTGATGTCCCCTCAGCACCCACTCTGAGAGCACGGGGGCACTCCCCTCCCCTAAATCCGCTCGTGATCTCCACACCAAGCCCCAGCCTCCCTCCCATCTCCACGGCCTCAGCCTCTGCTCTGCGTCCCTCCCCTGCGCCCCTACTCCCTCCACCCAGAGAGGCCCAGCCTGGATGCCCACGCCTCCCGTCTTCTCACTGATCTGTCCCCACGACATGGCTCTGCCAGGGTCACCGAGGCCTCCATGCTGCCTCATGGCAGGGCTGGAGCTGGGACGGCCTCTCTGGATTCTGGGCCCGTGGCTCTCATCCTCTGCCTCCTTCCCAGCCCTTCACCCTGGAGCGGGGTAGTCTTGGTTCTCCTGACTTTCTGGTCATGGTCTCTCAGGCCTTGGATCCTCCCTGACTCAGGGATATCAGCTCGGAGCCACCTCCTCCGAGAAGCCTCCCAGGCTGCACCCACTTCAGGCACCCTCTGTCCTAATGCCCATCTCCCTCCTGGGCCTGCTGCCCCGTCCTTCTCTCCAGGATGGCTTTGAAGCCATCCCAGACGTGCTATGATTTCATCCCCAATAATAATAATAAAAGCAACAATGTGTGCAACTGAGGGGTCCTAATGTGCAGTGCAGGGCGTCACAGGAGCTTGGACCATGCTCAGCCTTGGACGGACACAGCCAGGAGGGAAGCATCCCACTCCTCTCAACATTCGGTGACCCGCAGGCTCTGCAGGACATGCCAGCTCTTCTGCACAACCTCCTGGTGCAGCAGGGAGGTGTTGAGGAGTCAGGAAGGGTTTGGTCCCCTCCTCCACTCCCTCTGCACCCCTCCCCCACTCCCTCTGCACCCCTCCCCGTCGAGTGGGTTGCCTGCCTCCTGGGTTGGGTCCTGGTTCCTCTGGAGGGGCTGCTGTGCCCACTGCCCTCCTTGCCTTCTCTTCTGGCCTGGGGTTGGGGAGGGGGTTGGCGAGGGCGAGGTTTCCCATCCATCTTGCAGGGCTTGCCTGGGGCCACAGGGCTGCGCTGGCCTGGGGGGTTCTGTGCGCTTTGGGCTGGGGTGAGGCAGCTGCCCTCCAGGTCACTGAGGATGGGGTGCTGCCCTTCCCCCAGGGGCAGGTCGCGTGGGGTGCCCCGGACAGGTCAAAGAAGGGGCTCTCCTGCCTGGGGCTGGCTGGGGCCACCTGGGGGTGGGTGTGGGGGGACACTTGTGTCCAACCCTGGGCTGCCTGGTAAGATCTGAGGGTCTGGGATGAGGTCAGGGCCTGCAGCCCCCACTGATGTCTGCACAGACACAGCCCTGGTGGGAAGCAGGTGCCCTGCTGGGACCCTTTCGCCTCTGGGCCCCACCACTTTCCCCAGCTCCTCACAGACCCTCCTGCTCATCACAGGGCCTGGTGCAGAGGCTTCGAGGGGGCGGGGCCTGGACAGGGCCTGGGGCGGGGCATGGGGAAGATGGGCGTGGCAAACCCGGGGCCTCTTGAGGATGACACTGGGGTTGGGCTGGGGCTGGGGCTGGGGCTGGGGCGGGGGAGGGAGCATCACCCTCAGCTGCAGGCAGGGGACGGGGCTGCCAGTGAGAAGCTCAAGCACAGGCCCTCGGTGGGGCTGGGAGAAAATGGCACAACCTCGGTGCCTTCCTAGGACTCTGGCTGCGCTGCTGGAGTCGGCGCCGCCAGCTCTGTTTGAGGATCTCAGGTGGAAGGGGCAGGTCAGGCGTCTGAGGCACCGACCTCAGCTCCCAGCCCTGGGCAGAGGAGGAAGGAGCCTGAGGGCGGGGAGAGGCCCCTTTTCCCATCTCTGGGGCGTGGGAGGGGCCTGCACTGGCTGACACCTGCGGTCGCTCACTTTTCCAGGGGGTGAACATCGGGCCTGGTCCCACGTGCAGGGCAAGGACGACCCTGAAAAGCCCCTGAAAAGCCGGCGTGCCCACAGCATCTCTGAAAAGCCGGCGTGCCCACAGCATCTCTGAAAAGCCGATGTTCCCACCGCATCTCTGAAAAGACTGCGTGCCCACCACATGGCGTTCCCACTGCATCTCCTCAGGTGCTTTATGTCACCAAGGTCATGCCTAGGCCCTGCCTTGACAGCCCTCAGTGGCCCCGGTGTGTCCCCTGGGAGCACAGCCTCCATGGGTGGCCCGGCTCCGACCCTGTGGGTCCTTCCTTCTGCCGAGGGCACTTTCCAGGCTTGGGTGCACAGGGCTTGGGGGCGTGGCTCCCGCCTGGGACCCACTGAGCCCTGAGCTGCACCAGGCCTCGACCTCGGGGCTGGGGTCTGGGTCATCCTCTCAGGGAGGGTCTGGGAGACTTCAGGTCAGAACATCCCACAGACCCCACGAGTGACATCCCAGCTCCTCAGGCCAAATCTCCTGGACCCCAGAAGGAGCAGCTGTGTCAAGAGAAAGGCTTTGGTGACGCTGCTTGCTGCAGGGACAAGGACTGCTCCATGTGGCAGAGCCAGTGCGAGGAGCTCGGGTGCAATGGGGAAGCTTTGGCAGCGGGAGACAGAGGCACGGGACAGCGGGAGGGAGGGTCTGGTGTTCTGAGTGCTCAGTGGAGGACGGCTGAACGTGCCTAGGCGGTGACAGAAAAGCCATCAGGGCAGAGGGACAGGCCGAGGCCCTGGCATGAGAGGAGCAGGCGGGTGTGCGGGGTGCAGGGACCTGGGGAGGACGCAGAAAGGTGTCAGCTGAGGGCCCTGGTGTGTCTGGGGTCCCCTGTGGAGGAAGGTCCAGGGGAGGAGCCTGCTGCAGGGGGCTGGGGAGGGTCTCAGCACCACAGCAGCGGGGGCTTAGGCTGGGCTGCAGGGCCAGGTGGGTCCGGTAAGTGTGCTCAAGCCGCCTCATGGAGGGGAACAGGTGGAGTGCTGAGCAGAAGCCAAGGTGCCACCGCTCGAGGGGCCAGATGCTGCTGTCCCAAGAATGGTAAAGTGGGGAAACAGGACAACAGTGGGAGCTGGCGTTGGGCTTAGTTGGAGAGGCCCAAGGAGGAGCAGAGCCTGGGGTTGAGGCTGTAACGGAAGCCAGAGGGAGCCAGGCTAGGAGGAGGGTGCACGGGTTCTGGGGCATCACCCTGTGGGCATTTGAGGTCCCCAGGACAAGGGCAGGACACAAAGGCCAGGTCTTGAGCACAGGCCTGGGACAGCAGCTCTGGCCCATGAAGGTTGTAGTGCCCTTAGAGCCCGGGGGGCTCTGGGCAGGGCCCACGGCCGAGTTGCCTGGAGCCTGGGGTGGGGGGTCCAGGACAGACACTGGGAAAAATCACCCATGGGGATCCCTGCCTGGCCCCGCGTCCCTTGGTGGCTCAGAGGAGGCCCAAGGTTGCACCCAGGCTCAGTCGTCTCCTCAGCCCCATGCGGTTTACCACATCCTCATCAGTCAGGGGGCGACGAACTGCCAGGAACCACTGGCAAATGGGACCGTGGGTGGGAGCCTGTCCATCCTCTGAGCCCACGGTCCAGGCCACCGCAACAGCTTTCCAGACCACAGGATCCTGTCGGGGATTTCAGAAGATCTGGAAATCATTTTACAACCGTGTTACCTCTAGTTGGCCTTGCTCATTGGAAGGAGGTGAAGGTTTGGGGAAGTAAATGCAACCGCGAAGCCCCACCCCTGTGCTGTGCCCAAAAGGCCGTGGGAAGAGCCGGCCTCACTTCCACTTCCACTCCTCGTTTAATTTTCATAGGCTTTAAAATCACACAGGCAGAGTCGGGAGGGCGGGCGCCACCCTAGCAGAGGGCTGGGTCAGATGCAGGTTCACAGATGGAGCCTGGCACCTCCATCCCCGAGAGCGAGCACACAGCGCCCCAGGCCCCGCTGTGCATTCCTTGGGCTAGGAGGACAGGAGCAAACGAGGACACAGCAGCTTCCTGCTCTCACACGCTGAGGTGCCGGGGCCAGGCCTCTGCACACCAGGCATCCCCTCAGGAGAGCTCAAGGCAGTGCACACCCCCCAGGGATCTCCTTCCTGCCTCCAGTCAGGCTGTGGGACCTGAAGCTCTCTAGGGGCCTTGTCTGGCCTGGCTCTGAGGCGGGTCCTGGATGTCACATAAGCCTGGTGAGGCACAAAACCCAAACAGGGCCAGGAGACCACCAGGGAGGCCAATGCTCTTGGGGTGTGGGCTGGAGGGGCTGAGCCACTGGAACCAGCGTCCCCGCCTGCTGGCCATGTTGGGGTGCCCACTGGCCATGTTGGGGTGCCCGTCTCCTGCCACCTGCTTGCAGATCAGGGGATTGTCATTGTATTTCCCCCAGGTCCTGTGCTGCTCAGGACTCCCCGACCCACCGGAGGGGAAGAGCGGCCGAGGACAGCTCTGAGGAACCTGGGCAGCCTGGGTCCTGCCCTGCCACCTTCAGCCGCATCTCCTCACCCGGTCCCTGAGTGAGAGGTGAAGCCAGCTGGACTTCCCGGGTCGAGTGGGGACTTGGAGAACTTTTCTGTCTTACAAGAAGATTGTAAAATGCACAAATCAGCACTCTGTAGCTAGCTAGACGTTTGTAAAATGCACCAATCAATGCTCTGTAAAAATGCACCAGCCAGCACTCTGTGGCTAGCTAGAGGTTTGTAAAATGGACCAATCAGCACACTGTACAATGGCTCAATCAGCAGGACATGGGCGGGGACAAATAATGGAATAAAAGCTGGCCACGCCCACCAACCAGCAGCGGCAACCCACTCCCGTCCCCCTCCACACTGTGGAATCTTTGTTTTTGCCCTCTCCACAATAGATCTTGTTGCTGCTCACTCTTTGGGTCTGCATCACTTTTAAGAGCTGTCACACTCACCATGAGGGTCCGTGGCTTCCTTCCTGGAGTCAGTGAGACCACAAACCCACCGGAAGGAACAAACTCTGGACACATGAGGGCCTGTCTGTGCATGAACGCAGCTGTATGTGCTGTGAGAAAAGCAGCTCTGTGGGACAGGAGTTCTGGGTGTGGGGGTCCCAGCCAGACGACCTACTGGGACCCGTGGGCCCTGCTAGCCAGGCCTTACTCAGTGCCACTCAAACTAGCCAGTTAGAGGCCCTTTCCCACCAGACATGCTGCCGGACTCGTCTCCCCTTCTGGGCTGAGGGCCTGAGGCCTGAGACTCCTAGGACCTGTGGGTCAGCACTGGCCAACCACCTCAGTGGACAGAGCCTGGAGGCTGGATGCGGCCAACGGCCTGAGTTCCGGGGGGCCTTAGGCACCCTGGTGCCCCTTTCCATGGGGTGGGCCAGGCCCACTGGAGACTGTGAGGTGTTGAGATTTGCAGGACACACGGCGGGGCGGAGGGCAGGCTCCTGGTGACCACAGTGGCCCCCTGACCCCTGACTTTACAGAATGTGGCAACTTTGTGGAGGGGGAAGAGGGAAGCTGCCTCTGCCATGGCCTCTGGCGGTTGGCGTCCGTGCCGCGTCCGCAAGTGGGTCCTGGGTGCTCACGGGACTGTCCTTCAGCATCCTAGGTGGGGCCTTCCATAGAGCACTCACTTATCTGCCTCAGGCCTTCGTCTCATACAGGCTCTTCCAAGGGGTTTCGCTCCCCTAGGGCCCAGCAGCTGAAAGCACAGCAGCCTCCCTGGCTCTTCTCGAGGCCAGCGTCCGAGGAGGGACTGCTGGGGCTGCAGGGAGCACAGGCAGGGCCTCCACCCTGGCCCACCCGCACAAGCAGCCCTGGAGCCTGGGGGAGTGCCTACTACCCCGCAGGCTAGCTCCTGTTCCAGCCCCAAGCTTCCTCTCCTCCTGTCCTGGCCCCTGCAGGTCACGGTGGCTCTGGGAGTTCCGGGAAGGCCCGGGAAGGCCCGGGAAGGAGGAGGTCAGGGAAAGTGACTTTGCCTGTCCCTGCCGGGGTCTGGAGCAGCTGCCAGGGCTTATCAAGGGGAGTCTACCCTGAGGTCACACCCGTCCTTGTGTGGTCCCAGCACTGACATTGGGTAGTCCTATGACCGTGCCAGCCAGGGGCTTTGTTCAGAAGTGGTGCTAGCGCAGGCTGTGACTCCAACACCAGCTGCCCTGCCCTGTGAGGCCAGCCCTGGGGTCTCCGGATGGCCTTTTGCCGTCCTCTGCCCTTTACCCGACTGGAGGCTGAGGCTTGGATGTCTTAATCCCTGAATGGCCTTGCTCTCGGCTGGGGCACCATATACTGGGGCCAAAACCGGGTTAAGGATGGGGCGAGCGACTCAGAAGACAGCCCCTCCTACCAATAAAGTTCACGGAATTATGGGGCTTGGACTTTGTGACACTTGATTATGTCTGTTGCGACACCCACTTCCTGTTCCCAGAAAACTGAGGCAGGAGAGGCCACCCCACAGTTCGTGGGGCTTGAATGACCAGGAACGGGGTTCCCACCTGCTGCTGCCTCTGCCCAAAGACAGGATGGGGGCTGGGAAGCCTCGTGTTTAAAACCTGGACTCAGAGGGGTGAGGGTCCCCTCAGAGTGCACCTGGAGACCCCCAGGCAGAAGGGAAAATCAGGCCCAGGCCCAGGTGGTAGAAGGGACTCTCCCCAGGCGGTCTCCAAAAAGCCACGAGGACCTCACCAGACGGGGGGCCTCCCTCCTGCCCACACGGCCCTGGGGGAGCAGCAGGGCAGCCTCTGGGGGGAACAGGTCAGTGCCACAGCCCCTGCCCCCGAGGCCCTGCCCACCCTGGCCCTCCAGGACATTCTCCAAATGCAGGGTGAGGGGATGGAGCTACCTATAAGTGCAGGTTGGAGTATTCTGGGGACTGGACGTTTCCATCACAGAAAGAGGGCTCTTTTGCATCTATGACAACCGAAGCGGAGGACCCTCTTTCTCATCAGCACCGTGGGGTCTCCTCTGTGACCCAGGCTCCCCTGGGGGTGCTGGCTGGACCGTCCAGACCAGCAGCCCATGAAGCTGCTCTCGGAGGTGGGAAGGGGCCAGGCTCTTCCTCTGGACCACGTCAGGAGCCGGGGTCAAGGCTGCTCCCCTTCCATAACCAAAGCGGGCAAACTAGGCTCTGGCCAGTGGGAACCAGGCGTGCTGCTCTGGAGTCAGAGTTGCTTCAAAGTGGGGGCTGCAGCCTGGAGGCCTAGACAATGGCTGCCGGCTGACCGGGCAGTGGACAGGATGAGTACTGGGGGCACTGACCGGGCAGTGGACAGGATGAGTACTGGGGGCACTGACCGGGCAGTGGACAGGATGAGTACTGGGGGCACTGACCGGGCAGTGGACAGGATGAGTACTGGGGGCACTGACCGGGCAGTGGACAGGATGAGTACTGGGGGCACTGACCGGGCAGTGGACAGGATGAGCACTGGGGGCACTGACCGGGCAGTGGACAGGATGAGTACTGGGGGCACTGAGGGCAACACCGGGGCCTCAGGAGCAGCTGTCCAAAGATGGCTCTGTCCTGGACCCTCATCGCAGGCCAGCCCCCCTCCTAGAGACCCAGGCTGCAGCCTGTCCAGATAGCGTGGGGCTGGGGGTGCAAACTGTGCAGTCCTCAGAAGCCGCAGACCTGAGTCCACTGCCCCCTCTCTGGGGGTCTTGGCACAGGAGATGGGCAGGGCCACAGAGGCCAGGCAGCCAGGCCCACGACCTTGGGTGTGGTCTGTCCAGGACAACCCTCCCACGGCGGCCCACCCCTGGACCACCTGCCACTATGAATCCAATGCAAGGCGGTTGTGACACTCCCTGCCTGCTCCCAGGTAACTGAGACAGGAGAGGCTACCCCACAGCTTGTGGGGCTCGATGGCCAGGAACGGGGTTCCCACCTGCTGCTGCCTTTGTTTTGCTTGCCTGAGGCTGAGGCACCAGGTTGGAGGAAGCCCTGGCTCTGTGGGAGCATGCAGGAGCTGGCGCCCCACCTGCCTGCTGTGTGTCAGGGCTGGTGTCATGCCTCCCACCAAGAAGGGGGCTGGAAGTGCGGGACAGTGGCAGGACAAACCGCCAGTGCTGGATTCCACGTGGGCTGTGCTCTGTGGGTTCATGCTGTGTCTGCCCAGTGCAGGCAAACGAGTCCAGCCCTGCCCAAACAGGCCGCCTCGCACTGGGAGCAGAGCCTCGCCAGGACGCTGCACATGGCGCCTCCTCCCTCCCGTCTCCACAGGTGCCGACTCGCTGGTGCTCATCAGCCAGAAATGTACAGTGAAGAGGTTTCCTTGGCTTCCAAGGAATAAATACCACTTTTTGTCCCACTTTAATATGCCACACAATAATCTGTCTTTGGATTGGGATGCAGTTGATGTGAGACATCTTGGTAAAGTCAGGACTGTCTCCCTCAGTTCTGGTAGCTTCAGATCCCACTGCTCTGAACCAGCAGAGAGACTCCAAGTCACAAACCTCCCTGGGAGCCACGAAGCCGTTCCCTTTCTCTCACAGGAGCCCGTCCATTACTCGTGTTTGAGACACAACCTCCTCAGCATGTCTCCATGTCGATTCCCACTGCCCTGAGCCCTGGACAGGGGAGCCGCGAGGGCCTCTCACCCCCAGGCAAGGCCAAGCCAGTGTGAGCAGCAGCCAGGCTTCTGCTTTCGAGGGTGCAGAGACACAGCAGTAAGGAGACTGGACGTTGCTCTCAGAGAGCTCCTGATCTCTGCCCCACACACCACAGATGCGTCAGCTCCCATGGGCCCCAAAGAGAGAGAGCACTCGGCTTAGGGGAGGCTTCCTGGAGGAGGTGATGCTAGGGGAGAGTCCTGAGGGCGGGATTAGCAGGCAAAGGAGGAGGGAAGAAAGTGGCCCAGCAATCCGTTGATTTTAAACGGTGACTCGTTTTTCTGCACCACTCACAGTGGCAGAAAGAACGAACTGTGGTGCCAGCTTACCATTCTCCAAATGCCCAGCAGGTTCTCATGCAACCTCAGGTGGAATCATCCATTTCCTATGGGCTGGCAATGCCGTCTCTCTCTGTAATATGCCATTTTCATGTACACCTGAGTCTAGTTCTAGAATTCGGTTTCTCTTCCCTTGATCCATTTTCACCTTCCGGTACCAATCAACCTGAAATTCTACCGGCTAAAATGGTCAATTATGCAAACCCAACAAGTGAGAAGTTATAAATAAATGATACTTCAATTTGAGTTTTAATGACATGGAAAAATGTTCTCTGTGTGATGTTAGGGAAAAAAATCAAGATCTACGTATGTAAATTGATGTATCTTGTGATTGTCTGAGGAATATTCTACATGCACAGAAAAGTGACTGGGCTGAAATGTAATTGGGTCTTAACGATGCTCTAGATAGTAAGATTTGGGATGGATTTTACTTTATTAACTTTTAGTTTTCTATAGCTTCTAATTTTTTTTAAATAGTGAACACACATGGCATACACACAAATGAATAGAGAGTTATTTTGAAAAGTGAGACTGGGCGCGGTGGCTCACACCTGTAATCCCAGCACTTTGGGAGGCTGAGGCAGGCAGATCATGAGGTCAGGAGATCGACACCAGCCTGGCTAATACGGTGAAAACCCGTCTCTACTAAAAATACAAAAAATTAGCCGGGCGTGGTGGCGGGCACCTGTAATCCCAGCTACTCGGGAGGCTGAGGCGGGAGAAAGGCGTGAACCCGGGAGACGGAGCTTGTAGTGAGCTGAGCTCGTACCACTGCACTCCAACCTGGGCAACAGAATGAGATTCCGTCTAAAAATAATAAAAGAAAAGTGAGTTCAAACCAACTAGAAAACAATACAGGAAACAAAGGTTTTCAAGACACTGGACATCAGACAACATAGGACAGTCATCCCTAAGATGGGGGAAGCAAATTAACAATGTGCTATGGGATTATATTAGGTTGGTGCAAAAGTAATTGCGGTTTTTCGCATATGTGGGAAGAATGCATGGCTGAAATAGCAGGAAGGCTGGGAGGAAAGAGATGGAAGACGCTGCTGTAGGGTTTTTAACTAGTATAATATCAATGAAGGTAGGTGGTGATAAACCAAAGATGTATATTGTAAACCCTAAAGCAATCATTTAACACAACAAAGAATAATAGCTAAAAACTGAACAAAAGAGATAAAATAGAATCTTAGAAAAATAATCCAAAGGAAAACAGAAAAAAAAAAAGGAGAAAGAGAATGAACACAGACAGGACAAATAGAAACAAATAGAAAAATGGTACATTTATTTTTACTTTTTGAGACAGAGTCTCACTCTGTTGCCCAGGCTGGAGTGCAATGGCACGATCTTGGCACCCTGCAACCTCTACCTCCCAGGTTCAAGTGATTCTCTTGCCTCAGCCTCCTCAGTAGCTAAGATTACAGGCGTGTGCCACCACACCCAGCTAATTTTTGTATTTTGAGTAGAGACAGGGTTTCACCATATTTGGCAGGCTGGTCTTGAACTCCTGACCTCAAGTGATCTGCCCACCTCAGCCTCCCAAAGTTCTGGGATTACAGGCATGAGCCACCGTGCCTGGCCTGAAAAATGGTATATTTAAACTTAGCCTTATCACCAATCACATTAAATGTAAATGATCTAAATATCCCAATTAAAAAGCAAAGTTGTCAGGTTGAAAAAAACAAATGAACCAAAACCTAATTGTGTGCCCCCTTCAAGAAACACACTTTAAATATAAAGGCACAAATAAGCAATAAATAGAAGACTGGGCAAAAATACACCATGCTAATCCTAATCAAAGAAACCTGGAGGTGTTAAATTAGTATCAAAGTTGGAAACAACTCAATGTGCCTCACCAGGTCTGGGGATAAGTAGATTGTGGTATATCCATACAATGGTACACAGTTGAGCTCTAAAAAGGAATGAAATACTGATACATGTAAAACCACAGATAAATGTCAAAATTGCTTTCTGAGTGAAATAAGGCAAACTAAAGAAAGGTAGTTAGTGTATTATTACATCTCTATGAAAGTTATAGAAAATGCCAATTAGTCAATAGTGACAGAAAGCAGATCAGTGGCTGCCTGGAGGTTGGGAGGAGAGAGGTGTTGCAAAGGTGAAGGAGACATCTTTGGATGGATGGAAATTGTTCTTTATCTTGTTTATGGTGGTGATTTTACCAGTGTGGGCACATGTCAAACCATCAAATTGACACTTTATGTAGTTTATTGTATGTCAATTATACCTTAGTAAAGCTGTTAAACAAAAAGTGGATGCATGGAAAGTTTTATAGATCTTGTTAAAAAAAAAAAAAAGATCATATTCTAAATTTAGGTGATATTCAGTTCTGAGTGGCCCTCAGTTGGTTACCTCACCAGAATCCATGGTTTTTCATTCCTGTTCTAGAGCAAGCCCCAGAAGCTGGAAGATTTTCATCAAGAGGCCAGGCACGGTGGCTCATGCTTGTAATCCCAGAACTTTGGGAGGCCGAGGTGGGTGGATCACCTGAGGTCAAAAGTTTGAGACCAGCCTGACCGAAGTGGTGAAACCCTGTCTCTACTAAATATACAAAATTAGCTGGGCATGGTGATGCATGCCCATCATCCCAACAACTTGGGAGGCTGAGGCAGGAGAATTGCTTGATCCGAAGAGGCAGAGGTTGCAATGAGCCGAGATAACGTCATTGCACTCCAGCCTGGGCAACAAGAGTGAAATCTTGTCTCAAAAACAAATAAATAAATAAATAAATAAGATACATAAAAAAGATTTTCGTCAAAAGATGTCACATCCAGGACCCAGGCTTGACCAGGAGAAATAAGGAGCTGCTGGGTGGGTTGTGAGGGGACTCAGGGCAGTGGACCCAGGAGAAGTAGCTACAGTGGCTGTAACTTCAGACGCAGAGAAAACACCGTATGATGACAGAGAGATTTCTGATCTCTCAGTGACAGGTGATGGCGTCAGGCAGAGAAAAACGAAAACTGCAGCTACAACCTCACATCTCTAACAAGCCTACAACCTCCCATCTCTAACAAGCCCGCAGCCTCGCATGTCTAACAAGCCTACAGCCTCGCATGTCTAACAAGCCTACAGCCTCACATCTCTAACAACTGTACAGCCTCACATCTCTAACAAACATGCAGCCTCTCATCTCTAACAAGCCTATAGCCTTGCATGTCTAACAAGCCTACAGCCTCACATCTCTAACAAGTGTCACATCTTTAAGAAGCCTACAGCCTCCCATCTCTAACAGGCACACAACCTCCCATCTCTAACAAGCCTACAACCTCACATCTCTAACAAGCGTCACATCTCTAACAAATCTACGGCCTCGCATTTCTGACAAGTTTCCTTTTGGATCTGGGATCGCTTGGACAGTCTTTACAAAGTATTTGATTACAGACTGAACTACAGGCAGTGGTCACACAGTTCAGGGAATATGAGGAGTCAGATAACATGGGGAAAATCGGTGCCGCATTCTGGGATTCCTGGCCATTTCCTTCCTGGCTGAGAGCCTCGTATGCAAATCTCCAAACATCACACCCCGGGCGGAGTGCACAGGAGAGCCAAGTGAGGCGCTGCCCTGTAAGCTGCTTGCCAGGTTTACACTCAGGGTGATTGTAGCATTTTTATGGCAAGGAAAATAAACAAGCCATTACCTTTCACCAAATCGCACTGTTTTATTCATTTAGGGTGTACACACCCATATGCTTTTCAAAGGAATTTTGGGCAGATTGTAAAATTATGCTCAACTTACAACAAGGCGACTATAAATAGAAAAGCAGCACTGAGGTGCCAGCGCTGGGGGTAAGTACGGGATAAACCAGGGGTGGGTCACGGGATAAACCAGGGGTGGCTGCTGGGTCACGGGATGAACCGGGGCTGGGGGGCGGGTCACGGGATGAACCAGGAAGGGTCACGGGATGAACCGGGGGTGCGTCACAGGATGAACCAGGGGTGGGGGCTGGGTCACGGGATGAATTGGGGGGTGGGTCACGGGATGAACGGGGGTGGGGGCTGGGTCACGGGATGAGCCGGGGGTGGGGGCTGGGTCACGGGATGAGCCGGGGGTGGGGGCTGGGTCACGGGATGACCAGGGCTGGGGGTGGGTCACGGGATGAGCCGGGGGTGGGGCTGGGTCACGGGATGAATGGGGGGGTGGGTCACGGGATGAATGGGGGGGTGGGTCATGGGATGAGCCGGGGTTTCTGAGGTCACAGGGTGGCTTCCTTGCCCCATGACCTCGCTGAGGCTGGTTAACTGTAGAGTAGCCTCGACTTCCTCACTGGCGCCCGGGCTGGTGCCGCCTCCTCACACTGCAGTCCTGTGAATGTTCCAGGCAGCCACAGCTCAGGTGGTTCAGGGTGTGGTGGGGCCACCCAGGACCCCTCCCCATGGGGACCAACCCCTGTTCCACAGCTGGGGAGGGCTAGTGGCTGATACTGCGGAGATGAGGCTCTTAACAGTTGCTTCTGCCCTCAGGAGGGTAGCCTGGCACCCTCTGGGGGAGGAGCCTGACTCACCAGCTGGCCCGTAGTGGGCACATCAGGCCCTGGGCCTTGACACCAAGGGGGTGATGGGCTCCAGAGTGCCCATCACCACTGCCCAGCCCTGCCCTCAGGTGTGAGTCCCTCGAGCCCCCCCATAAACCTCTGTGCGCCAGAACCTGACGGGGACACGAACACAAGGGTGAAGTCGACAGTCACGCTCCCTGGAATGCCTGTGCGCACACGGGCTCCCTTTAGAAAAGAAACCGGCCACGTGCAAGGTAGTTAAAATGCAGAGCCTCTCCTGAGTACAAACAAAATCCAGGTGTGTGTCCATACTGGGCTGCGCAGAGGTCACAGGAGTTGCAGTGTGGGCCATGGGTAGCTCCCTCCCGTACCAAAGGCCGGCGTGAAGAGAAGAACACAGGCAGGCAGACGGCAGTGAAAAACAGCCAGAAATGGACGGGGGTTCGGAGGGGCCGAAGCCTGACCCAGGATGCACCTTCTTCCACCTGGGGTGCTGGGGCTGCCAGGGAGGGGTGGGCCGAGAGGTGGGGATGGGTACACGGAGGGTCCGGGGCTCTTGGGGTCTGGCTGGTAGCACTGGGAGGAGGTGACAAACAAGGCTTGTGAGGACTCAGCGCCCAGAGCTGCAACTCCGCAGACTGCAGCGGGGCCTTGGATCCACATGTGCTTCTGGTCTCAGCAGGCCTGACAGCCACTGGGTTCCAGGCAGGCCTGAATGGTGAGGATGGGGCTGGGCTGCAGCCACCAGATCCACGGCTTCCCTGGAAGATGACGGGTCAGCCGGACACTCTGGTTGAGTCAGGGCCTTTCTAGGTGTTTCTACACCCTGGACATATGAGTCCCCGGAGGGGCGAGTCTAAGGAATGCCTAGACACAGCACAGGCGGGTGAGGGGAGCGGAAAAGTGTCGGCTCACGAGCTACCATCTTTTTTTTTTTGTGGGGGGGGGGGGGTGGAGTCTCGCTCTGTCGCCCAGGCTGGAGTGTAGTGGCGCTATCTCGGCTCACTGAAAGCTCCGCCTCCTGGGTTCACACCATTCTCCTGCCTCAGCCTACCGAGTAGCTGGGACTACAGGCGCCACCACCACGCCCGGCTAATATTTTGTATTTTTAATAGAGACGGGGTTTCACCATGTTAACCAGATGGTCTTAATTTCCTGACCTCGTGATCTGCCTGCCTCGGCCTCCAAAAGTGCTGGGATTACAGGCGTGAGCCACCGTGCCCAGCCACGAGCTACCGTCTTAATGCAGAGTGTCGAAGTCTCTCTCCTCGCTGTGCCCAGCCTGGGGTGCCAGGCCGGGGTCTTGGCCTCTGGAGGCTGCTCTGCCAGGGCAGGACTTCCATGTCTCTGGAGCTTGGCCCTGTGGGCGCGGGGTAGCATCAGCAGGGGTGGCCCTCACGCCCCGGGGCTGCCTCTTTCTGCCCTCGGTGAAGGCGGTCTGTGCCACTCTGGGCCTCCGCCGTCCCGCCAAGGAGCAGGCAGCAGCCCTGTGGGACCCAAGGAGCTGCCGTTCCCCTCTGTGCCTCTCTGCTGAAGACTCTGACCTTCTACCTTATTTCTGATTAAGTCTAAAAAAAGACAGGAAAAACCAACATGAGCACATCACGTCACCGAGATACCGGGCAGCGGTCAGGGCTGTGAAGTCCTCGGCTGTGCAGAATCCAGTGGGGAGAGCAGTGGCGAGGGTGGACCTGTGTGCAGAGGTGGCTGCCTGCCCCTGCCGCCCAGCAACCCCCAGCCCAGCCAAGGTCAAGGCCAGTGGGAGGAGCCGCGGGTTTCTGGACAACACCCAGCAATCAAGGTCCCACTGAGGTCGGTCAAACCACACCCTCAGATCCTCTAGCCATACTCAACAGCACTGCCAGGAAAATGGATGGAGCTTGATGTCTCGGCCAGCACCTTCACCTCTGCCCCAGACGAAACACTGTTCAGATGACTCACCCTGCCAGGCTCACCACCCTACCCGGACCAACACCCTACACAGACCACCACACTGCCCGGACCACCACACTGCCTGGACCACTCACCCTGCCCGGACCACCACACTGCCTGGACCACTCACTCTGCCCGGACCACCATACTGCCTGGACCACTCACCCTGCCTGGGCCACCACACTGCCTGGACCACCACACTGCCCGGACCACCACACTGCCTGGACCACTCACTCTGCCCGGACCACCACACTGCCCGGACCACTCACCCTGCCCGGACCACCACACTGCCTGGACCACTCACCCTGCCTGGGCCACCACACTGCCTGGACCACCACACTGCCCGGACCACCACACTGCCCGGACCACTCACCCTGCCTGGACCACCACACTGCCCGGACCCACTGCCTGGACCACTCACTCTGCCCGGACCACCACACTGCCTGGACCACTCACCCTGCCCGGGCCACCACACTGCCTGGACCACCACACTGCCTGGACCACTCACTCTGCCTGGACCACTCACCCTGCCTGGACCACCACACTGCCTGGATCACTCACTCTGCCTGGACCACTCACCCTGCCTGGACCACCACACTGCCTGGATCAGTCACCCTGCCCGGACCACCACACTATCTGGACCAGTCACCCGCCCAGACTACCACACTGCCCAAATCACCACACTGCCTGGACCACTCATCTGCCCAGACTGGCACACTGCCTGGACCACTCACCCTGCCTGGACCACCACACTGCCTGGACCACTCACCCTGCCCGGACTACCACACTGTCTGGACCACCACACTGTCTGGACCAGTCACCCGCCCAGACTACCACACTGCCCAAATCACCACACTGCCTGGACCACTCATCTGCCCAGACCAGCATACTGCCTGGACCACTCACCCTGCCTGGACCACCACACTGCCTGGACCACCACACTGCCTGGACCACTCACGCTGCCTGGACCACTCACCCTGCCTGGACCACCACACTGTCTCGACCAGTCACCCACCCAGACTACCACACTGCCCGAACCACCACACTGCCTGGACCACTCATCTGCCCAGACCAGCACACTGCCCGAACCACTCACCCTGCCTGAACCACCACACTGCCCAGACCACCACACTGCTTGGACAACCCACATTGTCACCCACGATGATAAGTGCAGGAGTCATGAGGGCCATTTCTGTAGTAAATGGGGGTTGGTTTGAGAGGTCTGGGTGATTTTACCTTCCTTGGAAAAGAATTTCCTCTCCATCTGGCAGGGAGCTGGGCTGCGCAGACCCCTAAATCCAGTGATAATCAAATACGGTATGCCCTGAACCCCAGGAATCTTATTTAAATGCAATTCTATCCCAGCAGGGCCAGGTGGGCCTGGGACTCTGCAATTCCCGCAGCTCCTGGGACACCGTTGCTGCTGGACCGTTGCACACTGAGCCACAAGGCCTGGTCTGGGCAGGATGGTGGCGACCCCTGCGGCCTGGGTCCCGGAGAGGGCAGACCTTTCTGGTCCTCCTGCCACTTTCAGGGTGTGAGTCGGGGACCAAGGACTCAAAGGCCCACGGAGGTGCTGAGTGTTCGGCAGCCTGGACGCGGCTTCACCTCTAGTCTGTTTCCTCCAGCGCCTGGGATGCTGAGCAGGCTTTTGCCTTTCCACCCCCTTTTCTGGTGGTTCTCATGGAGGATGGGCCACCGCGGCTATCAACAGGATTCATGAGGGGCTTTGTTTCCTTGGAGGGTGGCAGGATTTTAATCACAGATCCCATTCTTTGGTGGTTATAAAACGGTTTGGATTTCACGTCTTCTTGATTGACAGCTTATATTTTGCGAGGAAATTGTTCGTTTTGTGTGTGTGCACACATATATGTGCATCTGTACATGCGTTATGCACGTAGGACACACACACAGAGATACTGAGTTTCTGTCGAGTCCCTTCACTCCCATTTCTGTTTCCAGCATCAACCATTTGTGCTTCTCCTTTTTCATGCCAGCGTATCGTGTCGTCTGTTTCATTCTTTCAAAAACCAGCGAGGCTCCATGAGGCTCCACTGATCCTCACCGTCCTGAGCTTCAGGGAACACAGCAGACAGAGATCTCTTCCTCTGCGGGGCCGCCACGTGGTGCATTTTAATTGGTGGAATCTTTATTACTCCTCTGTGGGAATAATAATCTCAGCTCACTGCAGCCTCGACCACCCTGAGCTCAAGTCATCCTCCCACCTCAGCCTCCCCAGTAGCTGGGACCGTAGGCATATGCCACCACGCCTGGCTAATTCTTCTTCTTATTTATTTTGTAGAGACATGGTTTCGCCATGTTGCTCAGGCTGGTCTTAAACTCCTGGCCTCAAACGATCCTCCCACCTTGGCCTCCTAAGGGGCTGGGATTCCAGGTGTGAGCCATCATGCCTGGCCTTGTCCAGCTTCTTTTTTTTTTTTTTTTTTTTTTTTGAGACAAGTGTCTCACTCTGTTGCCCAGTCTGGAGTGTAATGGCACAATCTCGGCTCACTGCAACCTCTGCCTCCCAGGTTCAAGCGATTCTCCTGTCTCAGTCTCCTGAGTAGCTGGGACTACAGGCGTGCACCACCACACCCAGCTAATTTTTGTATTTTTAGTACAGACAGGGTTTCACCATGTTGGCCAGGATGGTCTCAATCTCCTGACCTTGATCTGCCTGCTTGGCCTCCCAAAGTGTTGGGATTACAGGCCTGAGCCACTGTGCCCAGCCTGTTCAGCTTCTTAAGCTGCTTGTTTTGCTTATTAACACGGCCTTCTCATTTTCTCATGCAGTTATTAAGACTGTGAACATCCTTGAAGGGTCACTGGGCTCTCACTGATCACGTCTATAGTCTCCCTGGGAGGCAGTGCCCACGTGGGGTCTGCCCTGCAAGGCCTTGCCCAGAACTGCCTGCCCTCTGTGACCAGCCATCTCTCTCTGCCCCACCTTTCCGTCAATCATCTATCATCTATCACCTGTCTGTATCCATCTGTCCGTGTCTGTCCTCTGTCTGTTTACCTCCCTCTGTTGACCACTTACCTGAGCATCTCCCAACCAGTTTCCCTCCTGTCTGTCCATCTATCATCTGTTCATCTGTCCATTTACCCATCTGTCTATCATCCGTCTTGATTTCTGTATCCATGAATCACCCGTATCTTCATCTTTACGTATATCTGCCTCTCTCTCTATCTCTATGTCTCTTCATCTCTATGTTTATCTATCATCTGTGTACCTCACTGGCTGTATAATCTTCTGAGGCAGGAACGTTCTGGAAGGTGCTGGGCTTACTTAGCCATTCCTCGATCCTTGGCTGACCTGTCAGCTGTCCGGGTTTCTACCGTGACACGAGCTGCTGCTTTGGTTGATGTTCGGGTTCTCCGCCTCAGCCTGCAGCCCTGCACCTTCCTGTGGCAGAAACTCGAGGTCTGGGTGGAACGGCCCCGGCTGGCCCCGCGGCGCACGCAGCCTGGAGAGGAGTCGTGTGGCCGGGGCACAAGGCGATGTGTTGTCTTCCATAAACCCTGGACGTGGAGGGCGTGTTTCCTTCTTGCCCAAACCTCTGTTTAAGGGACATTGTTCATTTTTGTTTCCACGAGGCTCTTTTACAAGGTACGATAATTCTTTGAAAAAAAACTGTATTCTCTGCTCATCTGTGAGGTTCCAGAAAGGGGAGAAAGCCATCCCAGCTGTAGGTCCAGGGTCTCTGAGTGACCCCGGAAGAAAGGCGGCATGAGCATAAGACTCCAGACGGGGTCCCCAAACCCGGGAACAGAAGCCCTGTTCTCGAACCCCAGTTCTTCCTCTCTGGGGTCTGGGGGAGCAGACTCAGGGCCTCAGTTTCCCCATTAGCAAGATGATGTTCCTTGGAGTCCCTTCCCAGCATCGCGGCTGTGGCTGTGCCGTTGGCCTTTAGCCAGTTCAAAGGGAAAGACAGGAGGAAAGCAAATGCTTGTGCTCAGTGTTTTGGTACATGAAGAAAATGTACCAGCTGCCCAGAGGCCCTGCAGACCCGTACCCGGGACACAGTCCTCTCCCAGATGGAAGAGAGCCCAGGTGTGTCTGCTCCTGAGAGGTGAGAACACAAGGCAGGCAGGGCAGGGTGGAGATGCCCCAGCCACTGGTGCCAGGCTGCATATGCATGGCTGGTGGGTGCCAGGTGCCTCCCCACACGGATGACAGGATGGCGTCAACACAGGCCCCCACAGAGGTGCACAGCTACATTTCCATGTGGGCCCAGCAGCCCCGGGCTGGGTTGGAGGACTCCAGACTCTTGTGTGCCTGCCCCGCAAGAAGAACAACCCCAGGGGGCGCTCCACGTGCAGGGCTGGGTTCCCAGAGTGCTGCATCCACTTGCTTGCAGCACGCCCGGTGAAGCAGTTGCTGCTCCTGCACTATTTTACAGGTGAGGGGACAGCCCTGGGCCACCTCTGTGACCCAAGTGATGGGTGCAGTGTGTGACTGGAGGGTTCTCTCTGTCCCTGATAACAAGACATTGAGCTCTGACTCTGGGCAGAGCTGGTCCAGGGGCCTTTAAGCAACAAGGCGACCCCTCCCTGGATGAGGTGTTATTTCACACACTTTAAAGATTACCCAATAGCTTATAATTCACTGGCTAAAAGCATACAAGTTTGCTAAGACAGTAACTAAATATCACCCATGTAATCTCCAGGGGAGGAGGAATAGCTGAAAAATACCGTCAATAAAAAGTTAAAAACTAAAAGGATAGGTCTAACAGTAAATTAGTTTCCAGCTTTCAACACTTCTCTTTAAGAAAGCATACTGTAAAAATGAGAGAAAAAAGATCTTGACCAGAGGCATTTGCCACTCATAAAACTTAACAAAAAATTGTATGCAGAAAAACAAAACTCTGTAAATCAATATGAAAAAGACAAGCAACCCACATTTTTTGTTTGAAGAAAGAACATGATGTTGTTTACCAATGCCTGAGCCAATGTAACACTGTCTTAGTAAATGGTTGATAATAAATCTTGGCATCTGGTGTGCTCTTTGCACACTCATCCTGGCTGTTCTTGATCGTTTATGACTCCTTGTAAAATTCAGGACCAGCCTGTTCATTTCTATTTGAAAAAATCCTATTGGGATTCTGATTGGAATTGTATTACATTTATAAATTATTTTTGGAACTTATCTTCAAAGAAGCAACAAAGGATTCACAGCTGACTTTCAATGAAACCAGGGGAGCCCGAAGAAGATTGAACAGCATCTCAGCAGTGGGGAAAGGAGAGAAAGCTGCCAGCCCGCAGTCCTGTGCCCACGGAAGCACCCCAGACACGAAGGAGAAGTAAAGGCATTTTCGGATAAGCCAAGGCAGATCCGTACCACAAGACATAACTAGGGCATTCTTAGGCTGAAGGAAACAGCCCTGGGTGAAAGCGCAGAGAAGAGCCTTGCCGAGGGGCCAGAGAGTGGGTGACGTCATGCCGTAAAGCAGCACCTCAGTCCGTGGGGACATGAGACAGGCGTCCCCAACACCGTCACAGCCAGCGTATCGCCTCGGTCCATGGGACACAAGACAGGCGTCCCCAACACCATCACAGCCAGTGTATTGCCTCAGTCCATGGGGACACGAGACAGGCGTCCCCAACACCGTCACAGCCAGTGTATCGCCTCGGTCCATGGGACACGAGACAGGCGTCCCCAACACCGTCACAGCTAGTGGCACAAAACAGGGAGGGAGAGAGACTGGAGACAATGGGGAAAGCAAAGCTGGCCTGGACATCCCAGTGGGAAGTAAGGGGCCTTAGGGGCCACAATCTTACTCTCTCTGGTTTCGGTGTCTAATGGAAAACCCCATAATAAACTGCAAAACTCACCTAATGAGCCACCACTTCAGACTCATCATATTGGAAAACATTTGAAAATCTAAAAAGACTAAAACATGGGCAAGAATATGAAGTAAAAGGGGCTGATAGGGGGTGAACAGTCACAGCTGGTTTGAGGAGGGCCTGGTAATCTCACTGCAGCTGAAGGGCATGCCTTCTGCAGCCTGGCACTTCTTCCTGACAAAGTACCATAGGCCAGGTGCTTGACACCATGAAAGTTTATTTCCTCCCAATTCTGGAGGGTGGTGTCCAAGACTGAGGTGCAGCAGGGCTGGTTCCTCCTGAGGCCTCTCCTGGGCTTGCAGACGGCACCTTTTCCCTGCATCCTCACAGGGCTGTCCCTCTGTGTGTGCCTGTGTCCTCATCTCCTCTTCTTATAAGGACATGGGTTGGACTGAATTAGGGCCCACCCTCATGTAACTTAGTTATATCTGCAAAGACCCCATCTCCAAATATAGTCACATTCTGTGAGGTTCTGGGGGTTAGGATTCCAACACAGGAATTTTTGGGGGACATGATTTAGCCCATAACAATGTCCAAGAATGGGATGCATAAACATGTACAATTTCCATGCATGTACAATATCCATGCGTATATAATGTGCATGCATATGCAATTCCCCTGCATGTACAGTACCTAAGCCTGCACAGTATCCATGCACGTACAACACCCATGTGCACAAGGAGACATTTACAAACCTCATGCAGCATTGTCTGTAATAACCAAAGATTGAGAACAGCTTAAGTGTTAACTAACGGGACAGTAAGTAGTGTAGAGGTCACGCAACGGAATCCGCGTAGTGATTACTGGAAAGCAATTGGTGGAATTTTAAAAGGCTGCATTGAACAAACAGGGTTCAGTCCGAAGGAAAACTGAAGAAGATACATTCAGCACATGGTTGAAAAAGTGTTTTAAATCACACAAGAACAGCACCACATGTTGCTCAGGAATTTATTCAAAAGTGTGGAAAAGACGAAAATGATGAACAGCTAGTTCGGCAGACAGTG
Organism: Rhinopithecus roxellana; assembly: GCF_007565055.1. NCBI lineage: Eukaryota > Metazoa > Chordata > Mammalia > Primates > Cercopithecidae > Rhinopithecus > Rhinopithecus roxellana. The sequence goes on along the minus strand of NC_044551.1, from coordinate 13,597,250 downwards.
TGGGTATGGGGACCCTAAGAGCTTCAGCTGCCTGTGGGGTGCAGCTGCTGGGCTCCCTCAGGCGTCTTGCCCCTGGGCAGGCCTGGAGACCTCCCCACGACCAGGCTCAGAGGGGTCCCAGCATGCCGGGAGCGCTGGGTGAGCTGCAGGCCCAGGGCCGTCCCAGGTCTGGGGCAGCAGCGGAGCCGTGCCTGGATCTCTAAGGACGCGAGAGATCCTTGGGCGGCAGTGCTCAGCGCAGGCTCTGACTCATCAGGGACTGGGTGGGAGCAATTGTGATAAGATCTCATAGTTAGCTCATAATAATAATAATTAAAAGCTAGCAAAATTCGTCTTAAGAACGTTTTTGAAATTTTAAGTCCTTTGTCAGTGCTGTGGGAGGTCTTAACACGATTAAGGAAGAAAACGTTTTCTAGATATAACTGCTATAGTTCAAGTGTTCATGTCCTTCCAGAATTCATCCGCAAAGCCTGATTTTTAAAAGGGGCTTAAAATGTGTTTAATCAGGAGTTAGGCTAGAGCCAGTTCTAGCTGAGGCTATAGTTACATTTTAGTCTGTAAAGGAGCAACAAACCATTGTGGGATTTGTATTTAAAAACCTTGCTGTGAATCGGTACAAATACAACCTTGCCTTTGGGACTAGATAGAATTTATTGATAAATACACAGGTAAGGGTTTATGAGCCAGACATTCATGTACTTGAAAAGAACAGTCCTGGAAACGTGGATGAGGTGGCATTTGGGGATTGGGGACCCACTGGACCGAGCACAGAACACTGAGGCCTGTGCGTCCCTCTGCAGCCCCCAGAGGACCCCACAGCAGAGGGTCGTCCATTGTCAAGGAGACCAGATGCCCATCACAGCTTGCTCAGTGAGCCATCAGCAAAGCGGCTGGGTGTTGGGATGGGGGTGACGTGTGGCTGGGCAATGCCCCCGCCAGGGCTGACCTGGCACTGCCACTGCTGAGTGTCCACCGGGTCACACAGAGGCCTAACCCGAGCCTCCAAAGGTGAAGCGTCCTAACGCCTGTGAGGAATGGGAGGTGCCTGATGCCGGCTGATCAGCCAGCGAAACTTCCCCTTATGGCAAGGGCTGTGCTTTGCCCTCAAAATGAGTTCAGACGGCACGTTCCTGGGTTGGAAGACTCAACACTGTAAAAATATGTTCTGCTATTGATTCCGTGCAATCCCAGCCAATTTTTTGCAAACTCATCCCAGACCTGATGGAGACAGACCAAAGTCCCTGAATGCCCCGAACATCCTTGTAGACAGGGAGGCAGGGGAGTGTAGCCTGCCTGGCACTGCACCTTGTAAAACCACGGTGTGGAGACCGTCCCACGCTGGCATGAAGTTAGATGAGTTGAGAACTGAAGAGAACAGAGAACCCTCCAGGAGGCCCACGGGCGTGTGGACACAGGATTTGTAACAAAGACTCTTAACAAAGGGTCCTGGGAAGGGCCGTCTTTTCAAACTGAGGGTGCTGGCACCACTGAGTGTCTACACAGGAAAAAGGATCAGGCGCCCAGGTAGGAAGATTTCTCAAATAGGACATAAATTACATTAACCACAAAGGAAAAGGTTGATGAATTTGATTTCGTTAAGAGTAAGAAACCCTGTTTAATCAAAAGACATGATTTTATGGGAGTGAAAGTTGAGCGAGAGTCAGGGAAGGCACATGATGGCCATGGCACCGGAGGGCAGTGAGCGCCCAGGCCACCCAGAGAACGCCCAGAACAAGAGAGAGAAGTGGAAGACTCAAGCGGGCAAGTCACAGGAGCGTCCGTAAGACGAGAACGGGTTCGTTAGCGATGGGAAGACGGAAACTAAAACCTAAAACCCACGAGACACCATAGAATGCCCACAATTCAGACCTGCTGGCACCAAGAGCAGCGTGCAGCATGGCGTGGAGGCTCTCACACCGAGGACGGGAATTGGTGACACCCCTCGAGCTGGGCAGGATCTACTCAGGTCCAAGGCTCACACGCCCAGCGTCCAGCGACCCCAGCTGCTAGTGACCCTTGCACACACCATAGGCCATAAACAGGAACCCACAGCCGCTGGCACGAGGCAGGACATGGCTCCACGGCTCAGGGAAACCAGGAGACAGCACCGGTGCCCGCCTGGCCCACCTGCCCTCCAGCCACTGCCCCTGCAGTCCTGCACCCCAGCAACGCTTGCCTGTGGCTGAGGGGCTGCCTCCCCGAGGGGCCTGGGAGTGAGGTTGCTGCAGCTACCTTCTGCCAGCAGCCAGGAGGCCTCTGCAGCCCTGCTGGACCCCTGGAGAGTCCGTCCCAGAGGCAGCATGGCTGCAGGCGGAGCCTCGTGCTCCCCTCCCGCGGTGGCTGTTGTCTGAACAGCCGCACCTGTAGCCATGGTTCAGGGATTCCTGGGGCCTTTTCCCCCCGGGTCTTCCACCTGTCTTACGGGGTTAAGGAGAGGGCTGTCCTTGAGCATGGGTGTGCCCCACCATCCTCCACTCACAGTGGAGTCCTGAGGCCTCCTAACTGCACCCAGCCCTGAAGCCGTCGTCTCTGGCTGCAGCCCTCCTGGAAGCCACAGCCTTTCCCCACTTCCCTATCCTGAAGCTGTTCACCACTTCTAGGCCACCCTCCCTTCCTCTTCCCTAAACCCTAGGTCATCGTCAAGCCGCCCCCGCGCCCCCATGACAGGGCATCCTCTCCTCACTCTAGGGTTTCAGCTCCTGCCTGAAAGTAGCTCTCCACGTCGACCCGCACCTCAGTTACTGGCAATTTCAAAATGTGCACAGAGCCCCCCTCCAACTTGGCTTCTCAGGTCCCCGAGCCCCTCCAGGGGTCCTGTCCTCCACTGCCTGGCCCCTGGCCCCGTATTCACACCCCAGACACATCACAGCAGCTCCTGTACCCGCCTCACCTTGGGGGGCCTTCTGCTCCCTGAGTGCCGTGAGCCGGCCCTGCCGCTGCTGGCCCCTGGCCCTCCTCTGGTGCCTCCTGCCCCTGCGGCTCTCCCATTTCTCCTCTCCATCATCTCAGCAGCCCTTTGGCAAATAGACCCTTGGTCTGTTGGGGCCCCTCAGGCATCGCACAGGCTCACCTGTGGGTGTCGCTGCAATGGCAAAGCGCTCACCTCCATTTCCACACCTGCCCCTCCTACTGACCCGCGTTGCCGGTTGACCCACGGTTGCCTGAGGGTCAGCGGTCCTAACATTTAGAAAGACTACATGGCGCCCGGTGTCCGGGTGGGGCTGGAGCCGGGTCCTCAGCCCCCAAACCCCTTCCTCCTCCCACCCTGGTCCCGGGCTGAGCAGTCCTGAGTGCAGACGCTGGTGCCACAGGGTCATCCCAGCTGGGTGAATTCTTTGTGTAAAGAAGAGGTCCTCAGCATCAGCTCTAACTGTCATGCCCTCTTTGTTTATCTTCATCTTAGTCAGAGTCCTTGCTGGGCGATCAGTTCTTTGTTAAGGTTGATACCGAGCCCCAAATCTGATTTGCCCTGAGAGATGAATGATTTTCTCTGCAGTTACTGGGCAGCTTTCTTAGGACTAGAGAATGGTGAGTGGTTGACATTAATCTCCGCAAATCAAAATAAAAATGGAAACAAATGTACCACGAGCTGCAAGGCAATGGCTGGCCCTCCCCCCACACAGGATCACAACCTCTGGTGGCCATCTGCACACAGCCAGGTGGGGCCGGGCCCCAGGGTCCCTCTCTGACGGCAGCCGATGGGCTCCCTCGGGCCTGCGCAGTGCAGCCTGGACGGCATGGGCTTGGGTGGCCATTTCACCACAAAGTCCCTTCAGAGGCTCAACAGGTTTTGAGGCACAGCCTCCCTCCTCCAGACCCTGCTGGCCGGCTGTATGGACTGAGAGCTGAGGGCATCTGGGTCTCTGAGGGGTGGCCGTGTGGACTGAGAGCTGAGGGCGTCTGGGTCTCTGAGGGGCATCAGGGACGGAGGCCCAGCGGTGGCCTTGGTGGCTCACTTGCCACAAGAAGAAGATTGAAAACACAAGGGACCGGGAAACCAAACCAGAAAACTCCTGTTGACCGAGCCGCCCCTTCCGGAGGCCAAACAGGCATGGAAGCCCCGAGCCGGCACAGGTACTTACCCAGCAGAGAGAAGAGGGCCACCAGGGTCCACACAGCCACAAAGAAGGGGGTCCGCACGGAGAGCCACTGCAGGCTGACCACCTGGATCCCGCTGCTGTTCTGGGCAACGCGGGGCTCTGGCCCCAGGCCCCGGCCGACGAGTGCACAGGGATGGGCTGTGCCCACCAGCAAGGCCAGCAGCATGAAGGCACAGAGTCCAGACCCCCCGGGCCGCATGCTGGGGGCGCGTGGCACCGACAAGGCACCACGTATCCGCCTGGCTGTTCTCAACTTTTGGGGACCTGGTCTCTGCAGGGAGCCACCTCGTTGGTCCCTGGTGACCCCTAGAACTGTGCCAGCTCTTCCTGCCTCACCCCAGCGCCTTCCCTCTGCTACCCAGCCTTGTCCTGGGCAGCCTATGGCCCCCAGGCTGTCAGCAGATAAGCGCTCTGTGTGGCCAGAGGGCCTTCCTGGGAGCTGGACCTCCCCAGTGGAGTTCAAAGCCCTTGCCTGTTTTCCTGTGCTGGGAACAGAAGCGGCCCGCCCATCCCCGCTTTGAGATTAGGTTCTGCCTGTCATGTAAAATAAAAGCTGATGAAGAAACAGGGTTTAATTGGTTTCTTATCAGGTGTTTCGTCCTTGTTTGGAATTCTGCGTGGATGGGGGAGCCATGGGATTACACCCAATAAGGTCACCTGCAAAACAGCAGTGCAGCCTCCGTGGGGTCTGCACCCAGGTGTGCGCTCCGCAAAGCCCCCTCTGGCTTCAAGGCAGCAGTGTGTCCTTTGCCCCAGGCCCTCCTGCTGTCCCCACGTATCCTCTGGCTCCTGGGCCTCACCTCTGCTGACTCCTGAGAGGTTCTTCCTCCCGCGCACCTGTGCCCAGGTGGCCTTGCCCACTACAGGTGCAGAGCCCCTACCTTAGCATCAGAGACCCCAAGGCTGGTGGGGGTGGGGTGTCCTGCAGAGTCAGCCCAAGCCTGAGGTGGGAGGCCAGGGCCTGGTGTGGCCTTGTGGGGAATCAGAGCCCTTGTCGGCAAGGGCTGTCTACACAGCAAGGGAGCTGAGCCCAGGCCAGATGAGAAGGGCGTCTCCAGCCGGGGATGGTCACCTAAGGGGACTGATCCAAGATGCAAATGTGTCAGAGGCCTTGGGAGCTGGTTTCATTGTCAGAGTTTCAGAGTTTGAAAAGAGAAAACTGTCACAAACTCTGACTTGGATTTGGTTTGGAGGCATCTGTGTAAATTTAGGATTTGCAAAATGAGTAGGTGTGTATAGAAATAAATACAGCCTGCTCCACGTCCCCAGGTTCCACATCGCAGATTCAACCAAGGATCAAAGATACTTGGAAAAGAATAAAAAATAACAATACAGGAAAAATATACAATATACAAATAAAAATAACAACACAGTGTAACAACTATTTACATAGCATTTCCATTGTATTTGGTACAATAAATAATCCAGGGACGATTTCAAGTACTGGGAGGATGTAGGCAGGTTACTTGCAAATCCTACACCATTTTACATCAGGAACTGGAGCTTCTGCAGGTGGGTTAACCTCTGGGGTCCTGGAACCCATCCCTTGAGGACTGCAAGAGATAAGCATATAGGTGTCAATGACAGTCCCAAATCATGGCCCCTGCAATAAAGCTGGAACCCACGTGCCCATCCTTACATGATAAAGATGTGGAAGACTTTAGGGGTCCTTTGCAGCATCTCAAGGTGCCTCGTGACTGTGCCGGAGTAGACCAGTAACTGTTCTGTGAAAATGCTTGACAGCAGCAGCTGACTCCACGCGGACCTGGAGCTGCAGCTGCGGTCAAGGGCACTTGCGCACAGGAGTGTGCAGCGTGGGAGAGGCTCGGCTGTGCCTCGGGTGCACCTGCCACAGGCTCATAGCCTGATCCCGACTCGAGGAAATGCCTGACACACCCAGAATGAGGGTCTTCACCCAATAAGTGCCCTGCAACCATCTTGGGAGACGAAGAGGCCAGGCCGCAGAAGACCATGCTTGGTTTTGATGGGACAACTGGATTCGCTCCGAGGGCTCTGAGGTCAGCAGGCGGCTGCCAGTCACACCGATGTCCTGACCTGGGAGTACGCAGGACAAGGAGGCACCGAGCAGCAGCCTACCCCCAGATGGTCGGAGAGATATTGCTGTGCTACTCTTGACACCTTTCTGTAAAAGAAAAAATTTAAATAATACATTACTTAAATAAATTAGAAGTTTATATTTAAAAAATACACACAACTTCTGCTTCCAGCTACAATGCAGAAAGTCTCAAGAGATTATTTTCACCAAATAACCTAAACAAGCCACATAAGCTATAAATTCACAATTAAAAAAAAAAAAACCCGCCGGAAAGCTGAGGATACACAGACACCCGAGTGAATTAAGCCACCAGCAGTGAGGAGCCCCCAGGGGAAGGGCGTGCCTGATCACTGCCCTGCCAACTGATGTCAAGAGAAGATCCTAAAGGCAACCAAAGAAAAAAGACACAGGGGTCACTAACAATGTTGGAGGACGTGGCGCGTAGACAATGGGGTCTGAAAATGAAAACGTGGCTTCTGCAAGCTGATGAAACCAGACACCACCAATAAAGAAAGCCCAAATCCGCAAACCCAGAATTTTATACAGAACTAAAACGTCCTTCCAACATGAAGGGTAAATACAGATATTGTCAGACGATAAAAAGCATTTGTTGCCAGCAGAATTCAAGTGTGGAAATCATAAAGGAAAATGTTCAGCTGAAGGAGAACAGCCTTCGGCTGGGAACAGAGAAGGGCCGGGTCCCTATGCGGCAAACTCAGCGCCAGCGATTACTGACCGGCTGAAGCAAGCGTGTCCTCCTCCTGGTCCGTGGGCCACATGGGGCCCAGGACGGCTTTGAATGTGGCCCGAGACACGTTTGGTAAACTTTCCTTAAAACGTTATGAGATTCTTTGGTGATTTTTTTCTTTTAGCTCATCAGCTCTCGTGTTAGTGTGTTTCATGTGTGGTCCAAGACAGTTCTTCTTCCAACGTGTCCAAGGGAAGCCAAGAGATTGGGAACCCCTGGGCTAAAGGAACTTCAGTGACAGTGCTGGGTTGTCACGTGACGTTTGTACGATGCCAACAGCAAAAATGGTAGAAGGGTGAACGGGCATGAGCCATCCTCTCCGGCACAGCCAGTCTTCCCTGACACCGTAACGCTGGTGAGGAATCGCTAGGATAACCGAAGACTTCAAATCTACATGAAGGAAACTTTAAAATGCGGCTGAGAGGGCGAGAAATATGTGACCAAATCTAAGGCCATAGAATACCTGGACAGAAAGACTTTCTTCAGAAAGATCAAGTTACAGCTGACTCATTCTATAGGTTTAAGTTCCCAACATATGGTCCAAAAGAGTATTTTTAAACTACATCAACTCTTTTTGAAGTTTAAATAGGCCAGACAAAGGAGTTTCTGGCTAAATAGATCATTGGCAGGGCGCCTCTGGAAGAGAAGCAGCCATCGGGGGTCTGCCTTGTCACACTCAGGCCTGTTATGGAAACAAGGGTTATGCCTCGGGTGGCTCAGGCTGCAGAGGGTAATGAACGTCTAGAAAAAGACCCCAAAACACCAAGACTTCAAGTTAGTTGAGAAGACATGGTGGGAGGCAGGGTTCATTCTGTTCGTATAAAACAAAGAGAAAGCGTGTGTACCCCTGACAGCTCTGGAAGGAGCGTGTGCACTGCTGACAGCTCTGGAAGGAGCGTGTGCACCGCTGACAGCTCTGGAAGGGCCCGTGGAGATCCCACGGTCGACTGTTCTGGGAAGGAGCTATGTGGCCAGGAGACCCATTCATGTCTGTTTTCTATCAAACACGTGTGTTGTTGTTACACGTTAAAAAACAAACCCCCCAAAAAACAACAAACAAACAAACGACAAAACAGGTGCAACATGACTTTTTAAAGCTGGGCCTGAGAGTCCCGGGGAGAGCCGGGCCTGGGTTCCTGGTGGGACGCTGAGCTGCAAAGCCGGTTGGTGGCTGGCGGGGCATTCTCCCTCCTGGGCCCTGTGCCTCCTTCAGAGCAGAAGCCTCCCCAGGTTCTCCTGCAGCTTCTAATCCTGGCGCCTGGCATGGAAATCGTCCAGCGACAGGAGGGGCCCCTGCTGCTACTGGTGAGACTGTGTTTACAGCACTGTTGGAAGGCCCAGATCCTGGCCAGGATCCGAGAGGCCAGAGGCCCCTCCCCACCTCCTGGGGTCTCCCCAGGTGGGAAGGGAGCAGAGGGGCTGGCGTGGAGCCACATGTGGCCCGGCAGGGTTTGACCCTGAGTGCCGAGATCCTTCACGAATCCAGGCTCCGCTTTCATCAGAGGGCACCGTCCTCCAAGGGAGCTCCCCGACAAGAGGCGTTATGGAGGGTCCACAAAGGTGACCCCTGTTGCTTGTCATGAGCTTCTTTTTATTTCTGTTTGGCTCCTAGTATATTCCCGGGTGTGTGCATCTGTCACCACAATGCATTTTAGAACATTTCATGCCCCCTACCTGCCGCCTCAGCGTTCACCTCCTCCCACCTCCCCAGTGCCCGGGCGATTTGCCTCCATGGATTAACCTGTCCTGGATGTTTCTGTGGCAACACCGTAGGTGTGTGGCCTTCGTACCTGGCTCTTCACTCAGACGACATTTCCAAGATTCACCACCTCGTGTCGTGTACCAGCGCTGCATTGCATTGTGTGGGTGTCACGTTTTCATGCATCTGTGTATCACTCTCTAGGCATTTGGGCTGTTTCTGCTTCTTGACTGTTATGAATGATGCTGCTATGAACATTCGTATACAGGCTGACGCCTGAATGTGAACTCACTGCTGATAGGTGTGTACTTAGGAGTGGATTTTGTACAATCTATTGATGACTTCCAGTCCTCCACAACACATTTATTCTCCTCAACCACTTAAAAGAAATTTCCCCTTCCCGTAACGTTGTTTCACTTAAAAGGAGTGAGATACTAATTTGACTTTAAGTGGTCTTTATTTATCCCTTCAAGATGAGCAGTTATTCCGATTAGGCTGGAAAATAGTGACCAGAAATATTAGGCCAACTGCATTCTAAGTAGTGTATTTTTGGTCTTAGGAACAGATAGGGTATCCCCTTAAGAGGCCTGGGTTTTGCCTAATAACACTGAAAAAAGGAGACCTTGTGGTCTGCATGGTGATCAGACTGACAGCCAACTTCTCACCCACAACAACAGAGGTCAGGAAGCAATGCAACAGCAGCCTCCACGTGCGAAGGGCAGGTGACATCAACATCGGACTGTCAGTGAAAGCGTCATTCCAGTGTGCAGTAAAATAAAGGCACTTGGGACACATAAAGACCAAAAAGGAGACACAAAACTCACAGACCATCCCTGAAATAAGTACGAGACGTGCCCTTCACCAAGGAAAGACACCCCAGGAGGAAGGCATGGAACAAAAGAAGCAAAGACATGCAGAGAAAACCCAGCAAGCTGATCAGCAAACATAAACAGCCATTGGTTATTTTAGGAAGAAAACTTGGGCACAGGAAAACAGCATGGGGAGTTTTCCTCTCGAAATGGCAGGATGGCTCGTATCAGAACAACCTTTCTGTGAACAGTAATTATAAGCTCTGGAAAAACTATAAAACACTATTGGAAGCTAATGGAGAGCAAACAAAGATGGCAGAGACTCAGTGTGGCAGCCCTTGAAAGCAGGAACTTCAGTGGGCAAGCTTCACGTACAGCTCACACCTGATGGTGCACCCTGGTCACCGAGCTGGGGTGGCGTCAGCAGAGCACTGCAGTCTCACTGGCTGGACACATAGGAGGCCAGAGAAGGAAGGGTGGAACCCCATAAGGAGGGAGCCACAGACAACAGGGCCCTCAGCACTGTGTGTAAATTGCATCTTAATCCTGTCCTGGACTGAGCACCCTGGGTGAGATGCTGAGGGTCCCTGCAAAGAGGCAGCAGCTACTGCCATGAGGGAAGGTGGAACATGGCCACAGTGCATGTGCACATGGCCTGCGAGGGTGAGAGTGACATCTTTCAGCACAGGAAACATAAGCCAGAGTCTCTGTGTCGTATTGACAACAGTCATATACTGTGGCTGACAAAAAAGCTTCTAGACATGAAAAGAAACAGGAAAATGTGACCTACATCTGAAAGAAACAGCAGTCAACAGAAATGTGCCTCAAGATAATGAAAGATGATAAAATTAAAAGACAGACTCTTTAGTATGTTCAGGGAATTAAAGGAAAATATAGTCACAATGAATGCACAGAGAATCTTGGTAGAGAGATGCCAGTCATCTTTTAAAATAACCCATGAGAGGAAAATAGAATCTCAGGACCCTGAACTTATGGTGCTCAAGGGAAAGTGAAGCTTTGGAGTGCATTCTCATGGAAACTGCCGTCCTTTTGTTCTGAGAGAGACAGCAGTGATTTCCCATGCTCTCTCTCTCTCATGTAAAACTCAGACTCACTGAGCACTGATCAGAGCCTCACAGAACAGAGCCATGTGCCTCACTGCCCACTCCCCTCTTTTTTTCTTTCCATCCTGTCTGCTCTTTCTCTTTCAATGTTGACATTCCCCAAACCTTCTTCAGAAACAGCACAGGACACAGACCCCAGAGGGACTCATGTTTCTTTTTCCTGGGCATGTCCTCAACCTTGCTAAATAAACCTCTAATTGGTATCTGTCTCAGGCAGGTTTCCCAAACCAAATGGAAATTCTGGAACTGGAAAGCACCACAGACCATACAATGGGTCAGAATATAAATATCAAATGTTTCCAATAACTGAAATGATAGAAAGGATGTTCTCTGATCACAATGGAGTTAAAAGAGAAATCAATAATAATCATACATCTGGGGAAAATCACAAATATTTGCAAATTAAAGAAAATATCTAAATGGTCTATGGCTCAAAAGAACCACAGGGGAAATTTGAAAATATTTCAAACAAATGATAGTGAGCACAAAACATATAAAAATCTGTAAGATTGTGTCCGGATTTGGTTCCTTCCAGTGGGGTCTTTGTCTTGGTGACTTCAAGAATGAACCTGCACCTCAAAAAAAAAAAAAAAAAAGAATGAACCTGCGAACCTTCTTGGTGATTGTTATAACTCTTAAAGACGGCGTGTCCAGAGTTTGTTCCTTCAGATGTGTCTGGAGTTTCTTCCTTCCAGTGGCTTTATGGTCTCACTGACTTCAATAATGAAGCCGCAGACCTTTGCAGTGAGTGTTACAGCTCTTAAAGGTGGTGCAGACCCAAAGAGTGAGCAGCACCAAGATTTATTGTGAAGAGCAAAAGAACAAAGCTTCCACAGCATGGAAGGGGACCCAAACAGGTTGCTGTTGCTGGCTGGGGTAGCCAGCTTTTTATTCCCTTATTTGTCCCCACCCATATCCTGCTGATTGGTCCATTTTACAGAACACTGATTAGTCCATTTTACAGAGTGCTGATTGGTGCTATACAATCCCTTAGTTAGACCACAACACTGATTGGTACATTTTTACAGAGTGCTGATTGGGGCATTTACAATCCTTTAGCTAGACACAGAGTGCTGATTGGTGTGTTTTTACAGAGTGCTGGTTGGTGCATTTACAATCCTTTAGCTAGACACAGAGTGCTGATTGGTGTGTTTTTACAGAGTGCTGGTTGGTGCATTTACAATCCTTTAGCTAGACACAGAGGGCTGATTGGTGTGTTTTTACAATGCTCTAGCTAGACAGAAAAGTTCTCCAAGTCCCCAATTGACCCAGGAAGTCTAGCTGGCTTCACCTCTCCAGATGAGCTAAAAATAAGTTTAGAGGGGAGACAATAGCTCTAACTGCTCACATTAGCAAAAGATTTTCAAAGAAATGATCTAAGATTCCACTTTAAGAAGTTTTAAAAAGATAAGCAAATTGAATCTAAAATAAGAGGGAACTAGAAGGAAAAAAATTACAAATATGAGATACTAATGAATTATAAAACAGCTAGAGAAGTCAATAAAGACAAAAGCTGTTTTTTGAACAGGTTAGTAAAATTGATAAAACTATGACAAGACTGATGAAAGAAAAACTGCAATAATCAATTACCAATGCCAGGAGAAAAGAGAAGACATCACTACAGACCCTACGGATGTTAACAGGAAATATCATAACATCACTAATTATTTTCTGCTGATAAATTTGAGAGCTTATGTAATGAATTCTTCTGAAAATAAAACTTACCAAAATTGACACAAAGTGGAATAGAAAACTTGGATATTCCCATATCTATTCAATAAATGAACTTGTCATCAAAAACTTTTCCAGAAAGAAAACTCCAGAGCTAGATGATTTCAATGATGAATTTTATCAAATAGTTGATGAAACAACATAATGCCAATATTTAATAAAACATTTCAAAACTTGGGAGAAGGAAAGAGAAGAGAACCATTCCTAGCTTTTTATGAGGCCAGCTTAACTCTGATGTCAAAACCTGGCAAAGACATTATAAGATATGAAAGATATGAAAATTACAGATCAGCATCCATCATAAAGATAGATCCAAAAAATTGTAAACAAATTATTAGCAAACTGAATCCAAAAACTTAAAAAAAGATAATACATCATGACAAAGTAGGGTTTTTCCAGGAATGCAAGATTAGTTTGGTGTCTGAAAACCAAACCAATGTAACTCACCATATTGAAGGAATAAAGGAGTAACCATATGAAACATCAATAGGAGCAGAAACAGCTTCTTTTTTTTTTTTTTTTTTTTTTTTTGAGACGGAGTCTTGCTCTGTCGCCCAGGCTGGAGTGCAGTGGCCGGATCTCAGCTCACTGCAAGCTCCGCCTCCCGGGTTCACGCCATTCTCCTGCCTCAGCCTCCCGAGTAGCTGGGACTACAGGCGCCGCCACCTCGCCCGGCTAGTTTTTTGTATTTTTAGTAGAGACGGGATTTCACCGTGTTAGCCAGAATGGTCTCAATCTCCTGACCTCGTGATCCACCCGTCTCGGCCTCCCAAAGTGCTGGGATTACAGGCTTCAGCCACCACGCCCAGCCAGGAGCAGAAACAGCTTCTAAGGAAATTCAAAATCCATGTGAGGCAGAAGCTCTTGGCAATCGAAGGCATCATGTAAAACCTACACCCACATCATACGCAATGGTAAGACACCAGACGCTTCTCCCCTAAGACCAGGGACAAGGCAAGGAAGTGTACTCCATTTCCACAACACCATTTACTCCAGGTTGTAGCTGGACAACAAAGGGAGAAAAAAGAGGAAGAAAGATTGATCGGGAGAAAGTAAAATTATCTCTAATCACAGATGATGCAATTATTTACAAGAAAAATTTTAAGGAGTCTTCAGAACTACTGGAACGAATGTGAGATTCACAGGGTCTCAGAACATAAGATCAGGACACAAAAATCAGTTTTGTATCTATATACTAGCAGCAAATAATCTGAAAATAAAAATTTAAATTATTCAGTTTATAATACCATCAAAACCATAAAATACTTATGACTAAATTTAGCAAAAGACATCATCTATAAAATGTTGCTGAAACAAATCAAAGACCTGAAAAAATGGAGAGACAGCCATCACAGATTAAAACATTCATTACTGTTATGACGTCAAATTCTGCCCAGATTCAAATACAGTTTCCATACAGTCCCGAATATGATCCCAGCGGGTGAGCAGAGAAGGGCTGAGTCCAGGATGGGGAGTCTCAGGGGACCTTAATTTTTAAAAACCAGTCCTTTGAGAAGAACAACTCATGGTGCCAGGCAGCATTGTAGCTCCTCACGGCTCAGCCTGGGACCCCTGGCACCCCGGGACTGTGGCCACCGCCCTCACATAAGGACACCAAGGCACCAAGAGGTCCTGTGACCTGGCCAGAGCTGCACAGCCAGATGGAGGCTGGGCTATGCGGGGACACCACAGCATGCTCTGACTTCACACACACAAATGTCACCACTTACATTTTTATTTCCCTGTCACTGTCTTGCTTCTCAAAGGACTTAAGGAGTCTCATGGCAGCACAGGTAGGCAACTGTATTGAGTTCTCTGGCTGATCTCGGCCTGTGGCCTCTCTGTAAAGATCCAGGGTCCTGGGGGCAGCTGTGGCAGCATCTGAGATGGTCCTGGCGTGGGCTGCCTCAGATGCTGGCCTTGGCTCAGGCGTGGCACTGGCCTTGGCTTAGGGGTGGTCCTGCCCTTGGCTCGGGGGTGCCCCTGGCCTTGGTTCGGGGGGTAGTCCTGGCTTTGGCTCGAGGGTAGTCCTGGCCTTGGCTCGGGGGTGCCCCTGGCCTTGGTTCGGGGGTAGTCCTGGCCTTGGCTCGGGGGTGACCCTGGCCTTGGTTTGGGGGTAGTCCTGGCCTTGGCTCGAGGGTGACCCTGGCCTTGGTTCGGGGGTAGTCCTGGCCTTGGCTTGGGGGATGGTCTTGGCCTTGGCTCGAGGGTGACCCTGGCCTTGGTTCGGGGGTAGTCCTGGCCTTGGCTCGGGGGATGGTCTTGGCCTTGGCTCGAGGGTGACCCTGGCCTTGGTTTGGGGGTAGTCCTGGCCTTGGCTCAGGGGTGGTCCTGGGTGATCCCTCCACAGCCCTTTTCCTGATGTGGCTTCAACCTGCCCAGTCCGGGTTTGGCCCCAGCTGCCCGTGAGCTCCAGGGTAATCCCTGTGCTGGCTATGATAGGGACATCTGCCCCAGTGGCCTCCAAGTCCTCCCCTGCCCAGGACTCCTCACTTGGTTCCGGGGAGCGCTGCATACCCTGTGCCTCCAGGCAGAACAGGGTCGTTGGCTTGCAGGTGACCTCAACCCAGCCTGGAGCTCCTCCACAGCAGCGGGGCCACGGCCCACTTGTTCCCTCACACCCAAGGCAGAGCTGGGTGCACAATAGGTGCTCAAAGGTGGCTTCACTTTGCAAATAAGAATCTTTGGCAAAGCCCCAGGATCCGTGCAGGGGCCCGCCAGAGGTTCACCGCATGAGAGCACAGGTGTTAGCCCAATGCGTGAGCATCCTTTTCACATGATCCTTAAGTTGGTGGCAGAATTTCCGTCTCCGATAAGCTCTGCCGTGTTTTGAATTTCGTCCTGCCTCCCGGTGTGTGTTTTAAAGATCTCTTTACATTTGCTCTGCCCAGGTAGCGCATTCATGGAATGCCAAGACCAAGGCGTTTCCTTCTTTGCTCTTAATTCTTAAATTCAGCTGGTATTTAATATTTTCAACTTTCAGACATTCACATGGGGATCTTTACTAACCTAGATCAGATTCATTTGTGTTCCTGGTTCCTACAGAATTAGAAAAACAGGAAGAGAATGAACAAAGTAACCGGGGCAGGTTCCACAACCCTGTCTTCACATTTCAGCTGTGGACGGCAGGGCCTGTCTGCGTGGTGCAGACCCGAGCTGCCCAAGTCACCTCAGAAGGCAAGAGGATTCCGGACTTTTGCAGCCACAGCAAGGACACGGGTGGGCGGGGAAGCATGGGATTTGAGGAGGGTGAACACACAGACACCATGCCTAGTTGTAAGTTTTCAGCACGTTTACATCCAAAGTCACTTTGTAAATTAGTAACTTTGTTATTGGAGGTAAATGTTCAAGCTGCTGGTTGGACCTGGCATTTTGTTGTTGAAGCTCTAGATGGAGGCACAAGCAGCCGGAATTCAGGGACAAAACCCTCTGCCATTTTCAGTTCGTGAGGAAAACGAGCCGCAGACAGACAGGGAAATGCTGCTTGGTGCAAAAGGAAAAGAAAATGAATACAGAGATGAGCACATACCAGACCTGTTTCTGAAAGGAAGAGTGAACAGCAAAACCTTGGCAGGGCTGACGTGGCCAGAGGCTGGGCAGCTGCTGCTGGTTTCTCTTCATGCCTCTCTAGGTTGAAGCTCCTGGTATCACCCACCTGCATTTGATTACTTTCTTTTTTTTTTTTTTTTTTTTGAGATGGAGTCTCGCTCTGTCGCCCGGGCTGGAGTGCAGTGGTCGGTTCTCAGCTCACTGCAACCTCCGCCTCCCGGGTTTATGCCATTCTCCTGCCTCAGCCTCCGAGTAGCTGGGACTACAGGCGCCCGCCACCTCGCCCGGCTAGTTTTTCTTTTTTTGTATTTTTTAGTAGAGACGGGGTTTCACCGTGTTAGCCAGGATGGTCTCGATCTCCTGACCTCGTGATCTGCCCATCTCGGCCTCCCAAAGTGCTGGGATTACAGGCTTGAGCCACCGCGCCCGGCCGCATTTGATTACTTTCTAAAGACACAAGCAGAAGTTTTATAAAGAGTGAGGTACTGGTCTACTTTTTGTTTTCTCTTTTGTACTTCTCTGAGTAAAGGACACTGAGCCAGCATCCCCACAAATGCTGAACGTATACTGAGCCAGTATCCCCACAAAGGCTAAATGCATGCTGAGCCACCTTCCTCACAAACGTTCAGTGCATGCCAAGACACCATCCCCACAAACTCTGAATGCATGCCCAGCCAGCATTACCACAAATGCTGAATGCAACACACACCTCAGTTGGTAGAAGCCATTAGTCTGCATTTCCGGGACAATGGGAAAAAGTGGGTGTGGCCTGGGGATTGGCTGATGTGAGGGAATCGTGCTTGTTTGGGGCCTACCATATTGGGCTCCATAGGAAACAGGACTTATTCTTTAGAGACATCTGCTCTGCTGAGTTCCCGAGGGGTCTGATGACATGCTGTCTACAAGTCGACCTGGGACCCTCCACCAAGAAATAGGTGAAGTAAACACGGTCAAATGTGAGTGTGTTAGAATGGCTGGGTGCAGGGTGGGCTGGCTCCCTCTGCCTCCGTGTATGTTAGAAACTTTCCATAATTAAAGCTTTCTGGCTGGGTGCAGCAGCTCATGCCTGTAATCCCAGCACTTTGGGAGGCAGAGGTGGGTGGATCACCAGAGGTTAGGAGTTCAAGACCAGCCTGGCCAACAAGGTGAAACCCCGTCTCTAGTAAAACACAAGGCATGGTGGCAGGCGCCTGTAATCCTAGCTACCGGGGAGGCTGAGGTGGAAGAATCGCTTGAACCCGGGAGGCGGAGCAGTGGTTGCAGTGAACTGAGATGGCACCACTGCAATCCAGCCTAGGGGATAGCATGAGAGTCCATCTCAAAACAAAAACTTTCTTTTGCCCTCTGTCCAGTGGATGCAGCCAGACCCTGGCATAGAAGCTGCCTCCCTCTGTCCCCCGGTTCCCTTGCGTCAGGAATTGGTTCCTTCCAGTGGGTTCTTGGTCTGACTTCAAGAATGAAACCGTGGACCCTCGTGGTGAGTGTTACAGCTCTTAAAAATGGTGTGTCCGGAGTTTGTTCCTTCAGATGTTCAGATGTGCCAGAGTTTCTTCTTTCTGGTGGGTTTGTGGTCTTGCTGACTTCAGGAGTGAACTTGCAGACCTTCAGGATGAGTGATACAGCTCATAAAGGTAGTGCGGACCCAAAGAATGAGCAGCAGCAAGACTTGTTGCGAAGACCAAAGAACAAAGCTTCCACACCCTGGAAGGGGACCCTAGCAAGTTACAGCTGCTGGCGCAGGTGGCCAGATGTTATTCCCTTATTTGGCCCCACGCACACCCTGCTGATTGTTCCATTTTACAGAGTGCTGATTGGTCAGTTTTACAGAGTGCTGATTGGTCCGTTTTTACAGAGTGCTGATTGGTCCGTTTTTACAGAGTGCTGATTGTTCCATTTTACAGAGTGCTGATTGGTCAGTTTTACAGAGTGCTGACTGGTCCATTTACAAACCTTTAGCTAGATGCAGAGTGCTGATTGGTGCATTTACAATCCTTTAGCTGGACAGAAAGGTTCTCCAAGTCCCCACCTGATCCAGAAGCCCAGCCGGGTTCACTTCTCACTACCTTCTGCAGTTTCCCACCATTGGCAAGGCTGCACGTTGACCAGAGAGCCTGGGCTGGCCACCACCGCATCTCATCCCCTGCCTTTCCCCACCACTTTCCTTCACCCACACTCACTTCTTAATTGTGCGGCTCTCTGTGTTTATTTTGCCTCCTCAAATGCTTTTGACAGCTAAACAAAAGTATGTGTTTCCTATGTCAGCTTTACCCAAGAAGCACCCACGACTGGGGATCACTCTGCCCTTGGCACACGTGTCTCTGGCGGCGGGCAGCCCGCCTGTTCGGGGCCGGCAAAGGCTCCAGGTGTTGAAGTGGTAAAATCATGAAGCTGCCCAGCCCATCTCTTACCCCTGCTCTCCTGTGCCGCTTCCTCCTCAGGCCACCCCACCCAGCAGCCTTGCTATAAAGATTTTCCGAGGGGCCCAGCAAGACTGTGGCTCTCATTCAATCACTTCGCGTTGCCCACTCCTGTTGCCTTTGGACACTTGTGGACAGACAGTGGGAGAGGCAGTCCTGAAGGAAATTCGAGGTGCTGACACCAGGAAAAAGGCAATGGATGCTGGGCTGGCGGACACAGCATGTGTATCGTGATGGTGAGGGGTGAGGAGGAGTCACTCCAGTGTGAAGCACATTATCCGAGAACTCCACGAGTGAGGGCAGGGCTGCGGGGGACTGGGGCAGTGTGTGGGAGGTGGAACAAGCAGGGGATGTGTCAGGAGCTTTCCCTGCAGGCAGGCAGTAGCAACTGACGAAGGCTTGCAAACAGAAGATACAGTCATATGTACATGCTGGGGAGGTCACTCTGACTGCCAGAAGCTTATAACATCAGCAAGTGTGCAAAGCTTGGCACCTAGTAAACCTTTAATAGATGGATGAACAGAGAGGCGAATGGGTGGGTGAGTGGGATGGTAATGAATGGGTGGATAATGGATGCATGGATTGCATGGATGATGGATGGATGATGAATGAATGAATAAATGGGTGGGTGGGTAGATGAATGGATGGGTTGATAAATGGATGAATGGGTGGGTGGATGGATGGGTGGATGGATGGGTGGATAAGTGGGTGAGCGGGTAGATGGGTGGGTGGGTTGGTGCCTGGATGGGTGGTTGAGTGGCTGGGTGGATGGAAGAATGGGTGGGTGGGTAGATGGCTGGGTAGCTGGATGGATGGGTGAGTGGATGGGTGGGCAGGTGGATGGATGGGTGGCTGGATGGGTGGGTGAGTGGGTGAGTGGATGGGTGGGTGGGTGGATGGATGGGTGAGTGGGTGGATGGATGGGTAAGTGGATGGGTGGACGGATGGGTGGGTGGCTGGGTGGGTGGATGGGTGGATGGATGGGTGAGTGGTTGGTTGAGTGGGTGAGGGGGTGGGTGGATGGATGGGTGGGTGACTGGATGGGTGGATGGATGGATAGATAAATGGGTGGGTGAGTGGATGGATGGATGGATGATGAATGGGCAGCTGACTGGCGGGATGGGTGGGTGGGTGAGTGGCTGGCTGGTTAGGTGGGTGGATGGATGGGTGGGTGGATGGGTGGGTGGGTGGATGAATGGGTGGCCAGATGGATGGGTGGCTGGCTGAGTGGGTGGGTGGATGGATGATTCGCTGGATGGGTGAATGGCTGGTTGGCTGGGAGAGTGGGTGGGTAGATAAATGGGCAGCTGGAAGGGTGAATGGGTGGATGGATGGGTGAGTGGATGGGTGGGTGGCTGACTGGGTGGGTGAGTGGATGAATAGGTGGCTGGATGGGTGAGTGGCTGGCTGGTTGGGTGGGTGGGTGACTGAATGAATGGGTGGGTGGATGAGTGGATGGGTGGGTGAATGGGTGGCTGGATGGGTGGGTGGCTTGATGGATGGGTGGCTGGGTGGGTGGATGGGTGGGGGCAGATGAATGGGTGGGTGGGTTGATGAATGGGTGGCTGGAAGGGTGAGTGGGTGGCTGGATGGGTGGGTGGATGAATGGGTGGCTGAATGGGTGGGTGGGTAGATGGGTGGCTGGATGGGTGGGTGAGTGGCTGGATGGGTGGGTGAGTAGATGGATGGATGGATGGATAAATGGGTGGCTGGATGGATGGATGGATGGATGGAAAAGTGGGTGGTTGGATGGGTGGATGGATGGATGGATGGGTCGCTGGATGGGTGGGTGGGTGGGTGGATGGATGGATGGATGGATAAGGGTGGATGAATGGGTGGCTGGATGGATGGGTAGGTGGATGGATGGATGAATGGATGGATGGATGGATAAGTGGATGGATGGATGAATGGATGGATGGATGGATAAGTGGGTGGATGGATGGGTGGATGGATGAGTGGCTGGACGGGTGGGTGGGTGGATGGATGTTAAATATATGGGTGGATGGATGGATGAATACATGGTTGGGTGGATGGATGGATGATGAATACATGGGTGGATGGATGGATGAATACATGGTTGGGTGGGTGGATGGATGGATGGATGGATGGATAAGTGGGTGACTGGATGGGATGGGATGGGATGGATGGATGGATTGATAGATGGATAGTGGGTAGATGGATGGGTGGCTGGATGGGTGCGTGAGTGGATGGGTGTGTGGATGGATGGGTGGCTAGAAGGGTGAGTGGATGAATGGATGGCTAGAAGGGGGAGTGGATGAATGGATGGCTAGAAGGGTGACTGGATGGATGGGTGGCTAGAAGGGTGAGTGGGTGGCTGGATAGGTCAGAGAGTGGGTGGGTGAGTAGATGAGGGAATGAACAGGTTGAATGGTTGGACTCAGGGATGGATGAGAAGTCAGTGAGGCATGAGGAGATCATGGACTTTGACAACATGCTGATTTGACCCTGGCTCTGTTACTCACTGGCTGTCCCGTCTGATTTGACCCTGGCTCTGTCACTCACTGGCTGTCCCATCTGAGACAGATCTGCAGCTCTTGGGTCTCCATCTCCTCATCTGGAAAATGGGATATTATTTCTGCCCTGGCAGGACTTGATGTAAAGGTAATGGGGTTATGCAGAGCCTGGCACCCAGCAGGTGACTGAACACAGGGGCAATGGCACTCCAAGAGCGCTCTGCTCCAAACGCAGCACTAGGGGGTGGGGCATGGGGGGGAGGTCAGGGTGTGCCCCCACTCCCCCCATCAGCTTCAAAGGCAGGACCCTCAATCACACAGAACTCTAGGGAAACAGCCGTGGCCGAGGTCCCCTCCATCCAGAGGTGCTGAGGCTGCGCCCCTGAAAACACACATACTGAAAGTCAATGTTAGAAGTGGTCTAAATCTCATCCTGAAAAAACTCATCAGGCGTGGCATCTCATGCCTGTTATCCCAGCATTTTGGGAGGCTGAGGTGGGTGCATTGCTTGAGCCCAGGAGGTTGAGGCTGCAGTAAGCCAAGATTGCACCACTGCACTCCAGCCTGGGTGACAGAGTGAGACCCTGTCTCAGGGAGAAAGAGAGAAGGAAAGGAAAGAAAGAGGGAGAGAGAGAAAGAGAAGGCAGGAAGGTAGGAAGGAAGGAAAGAAGGAAGAAGGAAGGAAGGAAGAAAGAAGGGAGAGAGGGAGGGAGGGAGGAAGGAAAGTAGGAGAAAAGGAAGGAAGGAAAGGAAGGGAAGGAAGAAAGGAAGGAAGGAAAGAAGGAAGGAAGGAAGGAAGGAAAAGAGAAGGAAAGAGGCAAGAAGAAAGAAAGAAAAAGAAAGAGAGAAAGAAGGAAAGAAGGAAGGAAGGAAGGAAGGAAGGAAGGAAGGAAGGAAGGAAGGAAGGAAGGAGAAAGCAAGCTCCATGCAGTATCATTAGGAAAAGAAAAGGTGAAGCGTAGTTTGTTGTATGAAATCTTTTGTGTAAGATGGGAGGAGGGTGATGAACTTGCTCAGGCGTTCACTTGCATTTGCAAAAGTAATTCTGGAAGCCTGAACATGAAAGCAATAGGCACAGAGTCCGGAAGGTGTGAGAGCTGGCAGGGGATGGGGCGGCAGTGGGAGTTAGGCTGCTGACTGCATAACTTTTTACTGTTTGATTATCAAGTCACACAAATGCATTGCCTTTTGTTAAAATCAAAGAAAATTAAAACCGCATCTTCCATTTGAGGGAGCAGTTAGCAGGGGTTGAGCCACTGAGGCACAGTTCACTGCACTTTCTGCGGAGCCCTTGGGGTCTGGGCCCTTTCCTGGCTAACCTTGCACCACCCCCTGGGCTTCTGCTGCAAGGTGGCGGGGGTGGGGAGGGCAGCGTGTGAGGGTGCGGGCAGCTCTGACTCACTGTTTAGAATCATTTCTCCATTGACACCTGAGCCTGGTGGCCCTCACCTTCTGCGTCCATCCTGAGCTGCAGCAGCTCAGTGGGTGCCTGCCCCTTCTCTGCAGCTCCCACTGGCCCAAGCGCCCTGTCTGTGCCCGCCTTACAAGGTGCTGAGCCCTTTGGCTCTGCAGGGACAAGCAGAGCCCCATAAATGCTGAGCTGACTATGGGCTGCACACTCAACAGCATCTTTTTGTCAAAGATCCTGGTTTCATTGGCCAAGTGGTGCCCAACAGGCCCCCTGGCCCTCCTGGTGGATAGCATTTGTGGTACAGGTGCTGGCTGAACATCCTCAAGCTGGCATGGTGCCAGGCCTTGGGGGACAGAGTCCTGCCCATCCCTGTAGAGACCTGATCCCGGGGCAACCAGACCACAGGAGGTGCCCTGGACAGCCCGACTGGGTCAGAGTCCCTGGAGACTGGCTGGGCACCATGCAGAGTCTGTGGCACCTGGGGCTGCTGTGTGGCCTCCGGGTGCTGCAGCTTTGGGGACAGCTTCACCCCTGAGACCCACAAGGCAATGACATCACTCCATAGGTGTTTTTAGAAAAATTAGTAGACTTTATTTTTACAGCAGTCTTAGGGTTATGGTGAGCAGGAAGACAGAGATTCCCATGTACCCCTCCCTTATTAAATCTTACATTTGTGTGGAATGCTGGTTAGACGGATGAGCCAATATTGGTAAATTATTATTAATAGACATTGCACCTTATGCAACAGTACACACTATTCTGAGCTAATGGGTGCTCTTACTTCCTGGGCCTCCCAAGGCGGCAGCTTCTCAGGGTGGGGTGGGGCCCTCTCAGTACCCACCTTCCTGGAAGAGTGCCTTGAACATGGAGACACAAGTGTTGAGCAGACTCACCTGATCAGGATGCCAGGCACCCGGCTCCAGCTCTGCCCCCACCTGCTTGTGAACTTGCTCTTCCGGATCCTTCCAGGCCACCTTGCAGTGGACAGAGCAGGCCCTGACACATGGAGGTGGTGTGTTCCATACGTGGAGGTGGCACGTTGCATGTGTGGAGGTAGCATGTTCCACGTGTGGAGGTGGTGTGTTCTATGTGTGGAGATGGCATGTTCCATACATGGAGATGGCATGTTCCATGCCAGGAGGTGGTGTGTTCCATATGTGGAGGATCTGTGTTCCATGCATGCAGATGGCATGTTCCATACATGGAGGTGGGCTGTTCCATCCATGGAGGTCCTATGTGCTATATGTGGAGGAGGTGTGTTCCATGCATGGAGGTGGCATGTTCCATACGTGGGCTTGCATGCAGAGCTCTGCACAGTTCACAGAGACTCAGGTGCATCCCTCGCTAGTTGACTCATCTGGACAAGGCAGTGAAAACCAGGCCCTGGATTTATCAAGAGCGTGGGAGTCGGGGGTGCGGCACAGACCCCTCCGGCCTCAGCCTGTCTGTCCTTCCAACATTTGTCAGGCAGCAGACATGGCTGTTATGGGAAAGATGGAAGCATGGTCTTGCAGTCACCGTGTCCAGTAACAACCTCATTCCATCATATTTGCTGGAGAACACACTCCTGTGAGTTGCCCCAGAGCACAGCGGTGGGTACAGCCGAGATTCTAGCCTAGTTTTACATCTTGCCCCAGCAGCCAAGCCTCCTGATACTAATTGTTATTTTTGTCAACTGTCTTACATTGTTTTTATGAACACATGCTTCACACACGTGTCTTCCTGCAGAACACCTGCCAGTGCTGTGCTGTGTTTCTGCGACACGTCAAAATGTTGTGTGGGCAAAAATGAAGTGGTGACAAAGATGTTCTGTTGAGGTTTCCTATGAAATCTCTGGGGGAGGGCGCAGGTGTGAGGCCTTCTGTGTCTGTAGAGGCATCAGGGTCAGAAATGATCATGATATTTTCAGTCTATAACCTTCCAATAAAAATGAACACGGAATCATACCTGTCCCCAAATCCACAGAATGCCCCAGGCTGCTCCCTGCACAGGTGCGGAATGGAGCCCAGGCTGTGCCTCATTCTCTGAGCAGCAGCCCTGAGGTGGCAGTGGACCCACAGTCCATCCAGGCTGGAAAGTAGAGGGTGTGTGTTATTCTCGGCACCCACCACTCCCACAACTGTCAGCACATTGGGGGGTCATCCTGCAGTTCACCAGCTCTGGAATTTTCTGCCCCAGAAAGAGGAAAAGCGTAACTCCACACTGTCTGACACTGAAGCCTCCAGGAAGGCATCCTCAGGAGTGCCAGGCTCAGCAGATGCTGCTTTCTCAACCATGAATTCGAGTCAGGTGTTTTCTCGATTTCAGGATGCCGTGATCTATGTCCTTGTCTTGCAGTGACACCATTGCCTTGCTAAGCCATAAATAATGTGATCGGGAACACATTTTGGCTTTGAAGACAGAAGCTCCCAAACCATCATTCATATGCAAGAGGGAGAGGAAGGCGTCAGCTGCCCACATAGTTCACGCCTCCACCTCGGCTGCACCCTAACCGTCCTGTTGAAAAGTGTATCCGTTATCCACGGCTGTGTAACAAATCCCCACAGCTCAGCAGCTTGAGCAACAAGCACTCACCATCTCACAGTTTCTGTGGGTGAAGAAACTGGGAGTGGTGTAGTTGGGTGGTTCTGTCTCAGGGGCTCTCACATGGCTGCTGTCCAGCTCTTGCCTGGGACTGTGGTAATTTGAAGGCTCGACTGGGGCTGCAGACCGGCTTCTGAGGTCTCTCAAATGAGTTTGGCAGGAGGTGCTATTAAAATATCGAAAATAATGGCAAAGACTGCAATTAGTTTTGCACCAACCTAATAGTTCCTCTCCTTAAGTATCTCCCAGAGCCAGTGATGTGAGAGTGAGCGCAGAATGGAGCCATGATCTTCCACAGCCTGATCTCAGAAGTGACACCCACCACATCTGCCACTGTCATTTGGCATGGCTCCAACCTAGTGTGATGAGAAGTGAATACCAGGAGGCATGGAGGCATGGTCAGGTTGTGGCACCATGGAGGCTGCTAGCACCAAAGTGGGCGTATTCAAATGCACTTCGTCTTGTAGTGGTTTTTTCTCATGCTGCTATAAAGAACTGCCTGAGACTTGGTAATTTATGAAGGAAAGAGATTTAATTGACTCACAGTTTCACAGGGCTGGGGAGACCTCATGAAACTTATAATCATGGTGGAAGGGGAAGCCAACATGTCCTTCTTCACATGGCAGCAGCAAGAAGAAGTGCAGAATGAAGAGGAAGCCCTTTGTAAGACCATCAGATCTTGTGAAAATCACTCACTATCATGAGACTAGCATGAGGGTAACTGTCCCCATGACTCAATGACTTCCCACCAGGTCCCTCCCATGACATGTGGCGATTATGGGAACTACAGTTCAAGATGAGCTTTAGGTGGGGACACAGCCAAACCATATCACCTCTGTTGTAAACATTTACTGGCTGCCTGATGTATTTCTAATGTGTTGAATGCTATAGCAAAAAGTCATATATCTGACAAGACTGAACAATTATGCTGTTTAATTTTCCAATTTTGCTGCAGAAGAAACTTGCCTAAATGAGAGGGAGAGAGACTTGCCCAAGATACAAGACACAATTAGCTAGTGATAGAGTTGTTATCAGAATTTTTGTCTCTAATTCCCATTTCTATTTCAGTCCACAAAATTCCAAAGGAAAAAGCACAATCCTTGCCTTTAAGAGTCTGAAAATATTCTTAGGATGATAAATGCTTTTTAAATGAGTTAATGAATCATGGTTATAGTATTTTCCATCAAATCTCAGAGTTTCCTGTAACCAAACAAGCGAATGTTAGGTATAATTAGATATGTTCCCCCAATATCCTAAAATAATTTTCTTTTAAGAATGTTGATGTGTTGTCATGAATATATTATTTATACTGGAAAATATAGATTACCATTTTAGTCAATAACAGGTTGTCATGAACCCCACATATCAGTGAGGGCACAATCAAGAGACAGAAACCACAGCAATTATTTGAGTGCAGAAAACTGAAAGGAAGGATTGTTAAGCAGGCTTGGAGTTTAGCAGGTAACTAAAAGATATCTTGAAGGAAGAGGCTACTAGAGGAAGCTACTATGCCTCTGGCTGGGGGAACAAAGGAAAAATATTGGAACTACTACTGTTTTAAAACCAAGAACTCTGACGAGGGGCACCTGCCTAGCTGTTGTCTCGGGGTTCAGAAGGGGGGCCCATGTCAGGTGGAGGTTGCATTTCATCCATGTCTCCATGGGAGCAGACATAAAACTGACCATTTTCTGAAAAGATTGTTTTTTTCCCCCTACTGCTTTACCAGCATCTTTGTGGTTCTCTCAGTTTTGTTTTATTTTGTCTTTGTTATAAAAATAGCTTTATTTTAACTTTGTTCTTGAATGATATTTTTACTGGGTGTAATATCCTAGGCTGGGAGTTATTTTTTCTTTCTCACATCATTTAAAGATTTTATTGCATTGTCCTCTGGCTTCCATTGTTTCTGCTGATAAGTTGGATGTCTATCAGATTTTTGCTCCTTCTAAAGTAATCTTACTTTGTATGCTGGTTGCTTTTATGACATTTATTTTTATTTTGGCTTTCTGTAGTTGATTGTAGTGTGTCTAACGTGGATTTCTATTTATGCTATCTATTTCACCGGAGATTTTTCCCTTCAAATCTTGTATCATTTTTTAAAAATTTCGTAAGTTGGACTTCACCTTTCTCTAGTAACTCCTTGATTAGCTTAATAATAGACCTTCTGAATTCTTTTTCTGACACTTCAGGGATTTCTTACCAGTTTGGATCCATTGCTGGTGAGCTGGCATGATCTTTTGGGGGTACTAGAGAATGTTGTTCTGTCGTATTACTAGAATTGTTTTTCTGGTTCCTTCTCATTTGCTAGACTATGTCAGAGGAAAGATCTGAGGCTCAAGGGCTGCTGTTCAGATTCTTTTGTCCCGCAGGGTGTTCCCTTGAGGTGGTGCTCTCCCCCGTCCCCTAGCGATGGGGCTTCCTGAGAACTGAACCGCAGTGATTGTTCTGCTCTTCTTGGTCTAGTCACCCACTGGAGCTAAGCTCCAGGCTGGTACAGGGGAGTGTCTGCATAGAGTCCTGTGACGTGCTCTGTCTTCAGGTCTCTCAGCCATGCACACCAGCACCTGCTCTGGTGGAGGTGTCAGGAGAGTGAAGTGGACTCTGAGGGTCCTTGGTTGTAGTTCTGTTAAGTGTGCTGGTTTGGTAGAGGTTGGTCTCCAGTCAGGAGGTGGTGCTTTCAAGAGTGCATCAGCTGCGGTTTTATAGAGAAGATACAAGTTTGCCCTAGAGCCCACAGGAGATTATGTCCTTTGTCTTCAGCTACCAGGACAGGTAGAGAAAGACCACCAGGTGGGGGCAGGGTTAGGCATGTCTGAACTCAGCCTCTCCTTGGGTGGGGCTTGCTGCAGCTGCTGTGGGAGTTGGGGCGTGGTTCCCCGGTCAATGGAGTTATGTTCTCTGCTGTGTCATACAGGTTGCCAGAGAAGTGTGAGGAAGCACTCAGTTACAGGCCTCAACCCACTTCCACACAGCCAGCAAGGCCAGTCTCACTCCTGCCACTCACCCCGACCCCCAACAGCACAAAGTCTCAAAGTCTGTCTCCAGGCAGTGGGTGAGCAGGGCTGCAAACCTGCCCCAGGCTACCTGCTTCCCAGCTGAGAAAGTAAGCAGAGTTTTAAGGCTTCGTGCCTCCCCACCTAGACACACCAGCGGTCTGGGAACACTAACCTGGGATCAGGGACGGGGTGTCCTGGAGTTCCCAGATGACTTGGAGTTGGGCTGCAGCCCCTGGCAGGCTGGTTGACCTCAGTTCACCTTTTATCCCCATGATGAGCTATATAGGTTCTCTTCTGAAGCAGGGGATACAGAGCAGAAACTTTATTCCTCCTGGGTCTTTGTGCCAACACTTGTCCCCTGATCCCAAAGTACTTTCAAAAGGATGGTGCTGATTTTTAGCCACTGCTCCTGGAATTGGCATGTCCCCAGATCCCAGGCTCACCCACCTCCAGTCACATTTCTCTTCCCTGGCTACAGGCCAGGCATCTCTACACTACTTGGTTGGCTTCCAATGCCTTCAAGCATATGGTTCTATTTGGTCCAAGTTTTCCAGTTGTCCTTGGCATCTGGGTGGGTATAGATAACCTAGACTTCCATTTGTGGAAGTGGAATTTCCTAGGTTGATTTGTTTTCCAGTTTAATATACAAAGATGCACTGTGGGCCATGTGCAGTGGCTCACACTTGTAATCCCAGCACTTTGGGAGGCTGAGGTAGGTGGATCGCCTGAGGTCAGGAGTTTGAGACCAGCCTGGCCATCATGGTAAAACCCTGTCTCTACTAAAAATACAAAAATTAGCCGGGTGTGGTGGTGTGTGCCTGTAATTCCAGCTACTCAGGAAGCTGAGGCAGGAGAATCATTTGAACCAGGGAGGTGGAGTTTGCAGTGAGCTGAGATTACACCACTGCACTCCAGCCTGGGTGACAGCGAGACTCCGTCTCAAAAACAACAACAACAAAAAGACACACCATGCATGTCCCTGGCCCAGGGCAGAAGTCACAGCCCAGCCTGTTGCCATTAGACACTCTGTTCTGTGACATGTCCCACTAGTCCCACACATTGCCCAGGCCAGATCTTTACTGACCACTGGAGCCACCTTATGGCTGCAGGATGTGGCTTTGCTGACGTTCCTGTGGAAGAGGCCCTGTCCCATCCATGTGCCACCCTGTGCTGTGATGGGGAGCCTGGCAGCTGCACTCACACTCGGGGTGGAAAGCAAAGCCTGACCCCTCATTTAGCTAGTGGGACTCAGGAGCAGACCATTCACTCATTCAATTCTGTCCATGCTGAAGAGACCCCAGGCCCCTGGCGAGAGGCTACAGAGCCTCTTGCTTCCCTCAGAACCTCTCCTGGGGACAAGTTCCTGCTGTCCCTAAGTCAGCAATGAGGCTGAACCAAAAAGCAATGTGGCCAGGCCAGGGAAACCTTCTCTTCATGACCAAGAAGTGGGAATCTGCATCTTTGGCCAAAGCAGGCCTATGGGATTTAAGGACAAAGAAGCTAAATACACAAAGAAAAGGTGTGTGTATGTGTTTCCTAGGACTCCTATAACAAATTATTGCATACTGCATGACTGGAAACACTGAAAGTGTATTCTGTCACTGTTTCAGAGACCAGACGTGTAATTCAAGGTGTCCACAGGACCATGCACTCTCCAAAGGCTCCAGGGAGGAACCTTCCTTGCCTCTTTCCCTTTCTGGTGTTGTCCGCAATCCCGGGTTGTCCTTGCCTTGTGAGAACATCACACTATGCTGGCCCTCCTTCTCTGTGTGTCTGTGTGTCCAAATTTCTCCCTCTTATAAGAGTGTCATGATTAGGCTCACTCCAGTCCAGTGTGATCTCATGTAATGACATCTGCAAAGACCTGACTTCCAAATAAGGCACTGGGAGTTGGGATTTGGACATACCTTTTGAGGGGGACACAATCGTACCCGCAACAGCATGCCTCCTCTTTTGCACAAGCTGGGGAATGGTTCCCTCTCTCTGGACCTGATACTGCTCTTTCCCCAAAGGTCATTGATTAGTCAACATGCTCCCTGGGGCTCATGTCAGCCAGGGAGGGCAATTGATTTCTAACCACCTGTCAACGTCTGCTTTACCCCCTGGACTGAGAGCTGAGTTTCCCACAGTGACAAGTAGGTGATAAAAGACAGGTGTCCAAGTGTTTGCTGGAGAAAAAGCATTGGTTTAACTTATTTAATTAGTTCCAGAGAAGCTGTCAGACAGAAATGACACATCCCCTACAGGGCACAATAATCCAGACTGCAATTTCTCATCAGATGCTGTGCAGACCAGGATGTGGAAGAACATTGAAAATGAGAAACCAAAGGAAGCACCAAGCCAGAGTTGTGCCTCTGCAAGAATTTCAGAAATTGAGGAAAAATCGACGCGAGAATACCCTTCAGAAATGAAGGACAAATCGAGGTGAGAATACCTTTTGGAAAAGGACAAATTGAGGCGAGAATACCCTTCGGAAAAGAAGGGAAAATCGAGGTGAGAATACCCTTCGGAAATGAAGGAAAAATCACCCTTCGGAAATGAAGGAAAAATCGATGCAAGAACACCCTTCGGAAATGGAGGAAAAATCGACACCGGAATACCTTTCAGAAAAGAAGGAAAAATCGATGCGAGAACACTTTTTGGAAAAGAAGGAAAAATCGATGCGAGAACACCCTTCAGAAAAGAAGGAAAAATTGACATGAGAACACCCTTCGGAAAAGAATGAAAAATTGACGCAAGAACACCCTTCGGAAGTGGAGGAAAAATCGACATGAGAATGCCCTTCAGAAATGAAGGAAAAATTGGATGAGAATACCTTTCAGAAAAGAAGGAAAAATTAATGCAGGAACACCCTTTGGAAATGGAGGAAAAATTGAGGCAAGAATGCCCTTCGGAAATGGAGGAAAAATCAATGCGAGAATACCCTTCGGAAATGAAGGAAAAATTGACGCGAGAACACCCTTTGGAAAAGAAGGAAAAATCAAGGCGAGAATACCCTTCAGAAATGAAGGGAAAATCAAGGCGAGAACACCCTATGGAAATGGAGGACAAATTGAGGCGAGAATACCCTTTGGAAATGAAGGAAAAATAGACACAAGAACACCCTTCAGAAAAGAAGGAAAAATCAAGGCGAGAATACCCTTCAGTAAAGAAGGAAAAATCGACGCGAGAATACACTTTGGAAAAGAAGGAAAAATCGAGGTGAGAATACCCTTCGGAAATGGAGGAAAAATTGACATGAGAATACCCTTTGGAAATGGAGGGAAAATTGACATGAGAACACCCTTCAGAAATGAAGGAAAAATTGAGGTGAGAATACCCTTCAGAAATGAAGGAAAAATTGAGGTGAGAATACCCTTCGGAAATGGAGGAAAAATCGAGGTGAGAATACCCTTCAGAAATGAAGGAAAAATCAATGCCAGAATATCCTTCAGAAAAGAAGGAAAAATTGAAATGAGAATACCCTTCAGAAAAGAAGAAAAAATCGACACATGAATACCCTTCGGAAAATAAGGAAAAATTGAGGCAAGAATACCCTTCAGAAATGGAGGAAAAATCAACACGAGAACACCCTTCGGAAATGAAGGAAAAATCGAGGTGAGAATACCCTTTGGAAAGGAAGGAAAAATTGATGTGCAAACACCCTTCGGAAATGGAGGAAAAATCAAGGGGAAATTACCCTTCGCAAATGAAAGAAAAATTGACGTTCTCCAGTGAGGATGCACTGAGATAATTTGTAGCCAGGACACCTGGTTTAAAAGATGCTAAAGCAAGTTCTTCAGCCTGAGGGAAGATACCAGAGGAAAACCTACAACCCCAAGAAGGAAGAAAGGCAAGACAAGCAGTAAATATCCAAGGAAACACAGCATACTATTGTTTTCCTCTTTACCTCGAGTGACTTTTTCTTGCTCTGAGTCTATTTTGTCTAACATGAATAGAGCTGTTTGAGGATTTTTGTGTAACTGATGTTGGTCTGATAGGTCTTTTCCCATCCTTTTACTGTGAAACAGTCTATATCATTACATTTAAAATGGATTTCTTGTAGACAGCATGTAGATGAGTCTTTAAAGTACATATGATGGTTGAAAGTGACAGTGAACAGCAGTGTGTGGTGGAATTTTCAATATGTGCAGACGTGATACGATGACTGTGACAAAGGGCACAGTGAAGGGGCCTTAGTGGGGACAAGATCCCAGCATTCCAGCCAGAAGTGGTAAAATATTAACTCTGCATAGACTGGAAAGGTGAGGAGGAGTTAGAATGTATATTGCAATCCTTAGAATGATAATACACAGAGATAGAATTCAAGGAACCATATAAATCAAAATGAAATACTACAAAATATCCCAATAATCCAAAAGAAGCATGCAAAGGGGAAAAGAGGAAAAAATCAGAGGCACCAAATAGAGGACATGCAAGAAATGCTGGACCTGAATTCAGATGCATCAGTAATGAATAGAAATGTAGATGATCTAAACATACTGACTAAAGGCGGAAATTACCAGACTGCGTAATGGCAAGTCTTATCTACAGGCTGTCTACAAAAACCCTCTTTAAATACAACATATAGGCAGATTAAACATAAAAGGATAGAAAAAGATATGCCAAGCAAACACTAATTAAAAAAACTGGAGTGACAAAGCAGATTTCAGAGCAAGGAAAATTACTAAAAGAGGGACGTTGCATAATGACAAAGGGTCAACTCCCCAAGAAGACCTAGTAATCCTAAATACATATGCACCCAACAAGAGGGCTTCCAAATACACAAGACAAAGACGATAGACCTGAAAGGGAACAGGCAGCTCCACACTGGGATTGGTGACCCCAACATTCCCATCTCAGTAGGCTGGGGCTGCCATGTCAAAATACCACAGACTGGGGCCTTAAAGGGCTAAAATTTGTTTTATTTGTTTTCTCACCATTCTGGAAGCTGAAGGACCAAGATGGAGGCTAGTGAGGTTGACTTCTCGGTGTTCTCACGTGGTAGGGGTTGACTTCTCGGTGTTCTCATGAGGTAGGGGTTGACTTCTCAGTGTTCTCACATGGTAGGGGTTGACTCTCAGTGTTCTCATATGGTATTTTTTTGTGCTGGTGTGGAGAGTGAATGATTCCTGGCTTCTTTCCATCTTCTTATAAGGACACAAGTCCTATTGAGTCAGGCCCCCTTATATGACTTCTTGCAACCATAATCACCTCCTTACAGGGCCTGTCTCTAAACACAGTTACATTGGGGGTTAGGGCTTCAACGTGTGAATTTTGTGAGACAAAATTCAGTTCATAACAACTCCTCTCTCGGTAGCTGATAGAAAAGTGGACAGTAAATTAGCAAGGATATGGAAGAACTGACCAGCTCCAGGAACCAACTGGACCTAACTAACATTTATAAAACGTTCTGCCAAACAACATCTACATTCACTTTCTTTTTGGTCATAAAATACATGTGAACAAATTTACAATAACAAAAAACCTACAGTGGAGTGAAACTGGAAATCAATAACATGAAAATGCCTAGAAAACCTCCAAATAGGTGGAAATTAAACAACACACTCCCTACACAATGCAAATGTCGAGGAGGATGGCTCAGAAAAACTGGAAATCACTTGAACTGAATGAAAATGAAACTGAATGAACTGAATGAAAATGAAAAATACACTTGAACTGAATGAAAATGAAAAATACAACATAGCAAAATGAAACAGGGCTTAGAGAGAAATTTACAGAATAAAGAATAAAGAAATGCTAATACTAAAAACAGAAGAAAATTATAAATCAACAATCTAAGCTTCCACTTTAGGAAATTACAAAAACAGAAGCAAATTAAACTGAAAGCAGACAGAAGGAAGGAAAGAGTAAAGATAAGAGAAACCAATGAAATAGAAAACAGAAAGACAACAAAGAAAAATCAATAAACTAGAGGCTGGTTCTTTGAAAAGGTCCATAAAATTGATAAAGCTTTAACCAGACTGATTAGCGAGGGAGAAAGAGAGAGAAATTACCAGTATCAGTAATGAAAGAGGATATGTCACTATTGACACACAGACATTAAGAGGGCAAAACACGAACATTATGAATTACTCTGTGCACATATATCTGACAACTTTGAAGAAATAAGCCAATTCTTTAAAAGCCACAAACTACCAAAACTCACTCAACAAGAAATACATGGCCTGAACAGCCCTTTTGTATTAAAGTAATGGAATTCATAGCAGAAAAACTTTCTGAAGATGAAAATTCCAGACACTGATGGTTTCGTTAGAAGATTTTATGAACATGTAATGAAGAAATATTACCAATTCTGCACAACCTCCTCCAGAAAATAGAAGAGAAACACTTCCCTACTCATGTTATGAAAACAGCATTACTCCAGTGCCAAAGCCAGACAAATGACAGTACGAGAAACAAAACTATGTACGAATATCTCTCATGAACATAGATGCAAAAGTAAGTAACATAGAAGAACCAGCACAAATTGTGACAGTAGCATGCAAGGCTAAACATTTGAAATTCGGTCAGTACTCTCCACTGTATTGACAGACCAAGAAGAAAACACACTTGATCATCTTAAATGATGCAAAAAGCAGTGACAAAATTCAAGAATCATTCATGGAAAATGTCTCAGCAAACTAGGAGCAGTGAGGAACTTCCTTAACCAGATGGCACATATCCATTAAAAACCCACAGATGATATCACACATAGTGGTGAAAAACTGGATACTTCCTCCCTAAAATCCAGAATGAGAAGAGGCGGTGCCCACCCCCATCCCTGCCAACATCATCCTGAAAGTGCCAGCTAGTGCAATAAAGCAAGAGAAGGAAGTAAAAGGCATTCAGACAACAAAGAAGAAAACCATCTCTATTTACAGAGACCATAATCGTTTAAGTAGAACATTCCGAGGAATTTACCGGAAAAGACACACAAACCTCACCTATAACTAGTCCACGAGTTCAGCAGTGTCGCTGGATACAAGATCAGCACACACGTGTCAACGGCGTTTTTATCTAATTACAGTGAACACGTAGGAATTGAAGTTTACGTCTCAGTCTCACTGACAGCCCTGCCAAGACAACGAAACACAAACACACTTAACACAACGCAAGTAGATGAATAATGGGCAAAACAGGGAACAACTCATTCACCAAAGACATTTGCATGGCAGATAAGAACATGAGCTGCTCGACATCGTCAGCCACGAGGGAATAAAAACATACACCATGGGCGCGTGGAATCACGACACACCTCTGAGAACAGCGCAAGGAAAAGGCAACGCGTGGCCACACCCAGCGCTGGTGAGGACGCGGAGCCCCCAGCTCTCCAGCGCCGCTGCTGGGGGTGTGACGTGCGGCAGCTGCTCCAGACGACAAGGTGGCAGTGTATTTTAACATGATGTCTACGCTTCCCTCGGGATTGAGCAACCCCCTGCCTGGACATACACTCTGGAGAGATGAAAGTTTATTTCACGGGAAAATCTACACATGACTGTTTAGAGCGGCTTCACTCCAGGAATTAGAAAATGAACCATTTACTTGAATCCAGTGAATATTCACCAAAACAACCAATCAACTGACAAATGTGTAAACAACAACATTAAGACCTACACGAAACAAACAATACCTGCTTACGTATTTTAACTGTTTGCTCGTTTTGCCTCTGTGGACTCCCATTCCAATTCTTTATCCTTCCAATACCTACGACTGTTTCTATTTAAGGTGTTAAATGAAACGTTTGACTGATCCAATAACTGATACGACATTTATCTTACTTTACTTTTAAAATTTCAACACGTGTCCTCAATGTTTAGCTACCACTTGTAAGTGAGAACATGCCGTATTTGGTTTTCTGTTCCTGCATTAATTTGCTTAGGAGAACAGCCTCCAGTTGCATCCATGTTGCTGCAAAGGACACATTTTCATTCTTTTCATGGCTACGTAGTATTCCCGGTGTATACCTACCACATTCTCATTCTTTCCATGGTTGCATAGTATTCCACAGTGTATACCTACCACATTCTCATTCTTTCCATGGTTGCATAGTATTCCACAGTGTATACCTACCACATTCTCATCCTTTTCATGGCTGCGCAGCATTCCACGGTGTATCCCTACCACATTTTCATCCTTTTCATAGCATGGCTGCGCAGCACTCCACAGTGTATGCTGACCATGTTTTCAACCTTTTCATGGCATGGCTGCGCAGCACTCCACAGTGTATACCTACCATGTTTTCATCCTTTTCATGGCATGGCTGTGTGGTACTCCACGGTGTATACCTACCACGTTTTCATCCTTGGCATGACTGCATGGTACTCCACGGTGTATGCCTACCACGTTTTCTTTATGTAGTCGTCTACCATCGATGGGCACCTGGGCCGGCTCCATGTCTTGCTATTGTGAATAACGCTGTGATGAACATATGTGTCATTTTGGTAGAATCATTTATTTTCTTTTGGGTATATACCCAGTAATGGGATTGCTAGGTTGAGCGGTAGCTCTGTTTTAAGATCTTTGACGAATCTTCAGACTGCTCTCCACAGGCCTGGGCTGAGTTACATTCCCACCAGCAGTGCGTGAGCATCAGCTTTTTTCTTTGGCTTCACCAGCATCTGTTGTTTTTTGACTTTGTAATAATCGCCATTCTGACTGCTAAGCTGGCATCTCATTGTGGTTTTGATTTGCATTTCTCTGATAATGATAGTTTTTTCTTATACTTGTTGGTCACTTGTATGTCTTCTTCGGAGAAGTATCTGTTCATGTCCTTTGCCCATTTTTTAATGGGGTTGTTTTTTGCTTGTCGATTTAAGTTTCCTATAGATGCTGGATATTAGGCCTTTGTCAGATGCATAGTTTGCAAATATTTTCTCCCATTCTGTAGGGGTGTTTCCTCTGCTGGCAGTTTCCTCTGCTGTGCAGAATCTCTTTAGTTTAATTAGGTCTCACTTGTCTTTTTGTTTTTGTTGCAGTTGCTTTTGAGGACATAGCCAGAGTTCTTTGCCAATGCCGACGTCAAGAAGAGCATTTCCTAGGTTGTCTTTCAGGATGTTTATAGTTTGACGTCTTGCATTTGAGTCTTCAATCCATCTAGAGTTGATTTTTGTCTATGGGGAAGGGTAAGAGTCCAGTTTCCTTCTTCTGCCTGTGACTGAGCTGGTTATCCCAGCACCATCTATCGGACAGGGAGTCCTTTCCCTGCGGCTTGTTTTTGTTGGTCTTGTCAAAAATCAGATGGGCGTAGGTGTGCAGCCTCATGTCTGAGTTTTCTGTTCTGTTCTATACGATAATGAAACCAAATAAATGTCTCTGCTCAGACACCTTCTGACAAGGTCTGTGGCGCCCACCACCGTGTTAGGGCCGCAGCCGCCTGCCCCATGTGCCTGGCCGGGCTCTGCCCAGTTCCCTGCAGCTGCGCCAGTGTGTGCTGTGACTCGTGCTCCTGGCTTGTCATCTGCCCCCTCAGTAGACACCACGGCCCTCAAGCTTTCTCTGCTCCGTGACCAGCACCTGGGATGGGACCAGCAGTGCCTGCGGCTCTGGATTCATGCTTGTTGAAGGACTGACTGAACAGAGGCTCCCTTGCAGAAGTGAACGGTGTGGCCCTCCCTGAGTCCCGGCCTCGCTCTGGATACCAGGGAGCAAGGCAGTCAGGGATCAGAGGCTGAGGCTGAGATGCTAGAGCAGGGAGATTGCCTGGGCGGGGGCTGGCGGGTGTGGTGGAACTGCAGGTTCTCTCCTTGACCTGCCTGCGGGGGAGCCTTTCTCGGCCCTCTCTCTGCTGGTTTTCACCCTTCGGCGTTTTTCCCCCGGTGCATGCCATGCCTTGCACCCCACCCCAGGGATCCAGGAAGGGGACGTGTTGGCCGAGTGAGAGCCAATTTCTGAACACTCTGTGAAGTTGGTGAGAATTCAGGTGCCTATCAGCCGGGCTCCACCTGTGCAGCAGGTGTGGCTGCCTCACTGTGACTTCAAAGGACCCCAGGGAGGAAGGAGGCTCCCGGCTGCACACAGGTGAGTCAGTCCCATTGTTCTGCATGTCTGAAAAATCAATCGGGTCCAAAGTAAAAATATTTATTTAATGAGCAGAAATGTATGGCCAATCGGTTTTTAAAGGATATTGCTTCCTGCTCCTTGATACTGAAAAGGGGCCTTTGACAAAATTCATTTGCAGGGATTGAGTTCTGGGTGAAATAAGGACAGAAAATAGCACAGCACCCACCAAAGACAGCTCATTCTCTTCCTTGGGGTGCTGGGGGACATGGACGCCCCTCAGGGGCAAGAAGATCCCAGTGAGAGGACACTGGGCACTGTGTGAACTCTCCCCTGGAAACCCCAGAGAGGGGCAGGCGACAGCCCTGGGTGTCCCTGGGTCTCCCAAACGCAGGCCTGGGCTTCTCTTGGAGGAGGACTCCACCCTGCAGAAAAGAAGGGTCTGGGTCAGAACCCACTGAGTCCGGGGCTCCCTCCGCCTCCTTCACTCCCTGTGAGATGGGCACAGAGCCTGGTGGTTCTCGGCTGAGATGGCACCCTCGCGGCACCTGCCGGGGACATGCCTGCTGGCCACCACCAAGCTCCTGCAGCTCCGGTCTGTGGAGAGCACTGCCCCGATCCCCACGGCTCAGAGAACTCGTGGTGCGTTTTGTAGCATCAGCATTTGAGTACTGGGTGTGCTGCGCTCCCTTCCTAGCACGGCTCCCCATTCAGCTCCTTGCAGGCGTCGAGACCTTGTTGCATGGCTCCTCTTCCAAAATCCACAAGGTTCTGAGTTCCTGGGGCTTTGTCCCCCAAGTCTGTGGCCGCCGCAGGG
Source organism: Rhinopithecus roxellana (assembly GCF_007565055.1). Classification (NCBI taxonomy): domain Eukaryota; kingdom Metazoa; phylum Chordata; class Mammalia; order Primates; family Cercopithecidae; genus Rhinopithecus; species Rhinopithecus roxellana. The sequence goes on along the minus strand of NC_044551.1, from coordinate 13,558,761 downwards.
CCTCCTCCTGGACCAGCCTGAAGGGCACATGGGAATGGCGCCTCAGGCCTCAAGTAGCAAAGGCCGCACAGACATCCCGAGGACCCCAGGAGCAGCCATGTCCTGCCTCTTGGTCCCTGAGGACCCTGGGCCTTCCTGGCAGTGGAGGCTGGTGTCTCCCGTTCTGTCCAGGTGCAGGCTAGCACACAGCTCCCGAAGGGAGCGAGGACCCAGGACTCTGTGACGGTTCTGGACAAGGCTCTCCAGGCGCCAGGCCTCAGGTCAGAACAGGACTCAACTAAATGCCTTCGGAGCTCTGGGTGAGACGCGCAGCACCCGTCACAGTCAGTCTTCGTGTGTTGGTGTGTGATGGAGACGATGTCTCAGCTCTATGTTCTCGCCAGGCTGTGTTTGGGACGTGTCAGTTTCCCGTGACTGCTGGAACAAGTTACCCCAGCTTTAGGGGCTCAGAACAACATGCAGGACTCTCACGCTTCTGGGACACAGCCCCCACTCCCTCTGGAGGCTCCGGGCCAGGATCCTCCCATTGCCTCCAGCTTCTGCTGTATCTCTCCATGGCTGGTTCCTCTGTGTCTCTTCTCTGTGTCTCTCTTCTGTCTCTTAGAAGGACACGCATGATTGCATTTAGACCCCCCCCCCCACACACCCCCGATAACCCAGGAAAAGCACCTCTCAAGATCCCTGCGTTTATCACAGCTTTTGCCTCATAGGTGACATTCAAAGCGCTGGGGTTTTGCACAGATTTGGGGAGAGGTCTTAATCAGCTCAGGTGGCCGTAGCAGAAAATCACACGTGGGTGACCTGAGCTGCAGGCACAGGTTTCCCGCCACTCTGGAGTAGAAGCCAGAGATCCGGGCACCAGCTGACTGGCCTTCTGGTGAGGGCCCTTCCTGGTTTCCTGGTGCAACAGAGGAAGGGGAGGGCAACCCTCTCCTATGAGGGCACTGATCCCACTGGGAGGACCCTACTCCACACGCCGCAGCACTGGGGTTGGGGTTCCACCCGTGACTCCTGCAGGAGCACAAACCTGCAGCCAATAGACCGCGTGCCTCTGGGCAGCAAAGGTCCCCTCTCACCCGCACTTCATTCTCCTGGTGCTGCCTCTAAGGACAAGGCTGGCTCCAGCAGTCTCGGTGCTGACTACCAGGAGGCAGGAGGCCCGCTCGCTCACCACAGCCGTGAAGCCAGCTGATTACATTTCAGGCTTTTGTTCCCCACCCCGACCCGCTCCTTTATCCACACAGACTACTTGGACCTGGACTCAGGCCAGGCTGGACACCGGGCAGACAGAGGGACGTCCCCAGCAGCCAGCACTCTCTGTCTGAGCAGACAGAAGGATGTCCCCAGTAGCTGGCTCCCCCGTCCAAGCAGATGGAGGGACGTCCCCAGCAGCTGGCTCCCTCTGTCCAAGCCCTGGGCAGGTGGGGTCCTCCAGAGCTCCCCTCCGCAGCTCCAGCCGCTCCCATGCTCCAGCTCCTGCCCCCTCCTGGGGCTCTATCTCCCCATGGAGAAAGGGGGTCCCTCGGCTGGGCAGGCACAGCCTCCTTGCAGGCCTTCTTACAGGCACCTTCACATGTGCCTGTGCCACCTATGCTGTGCCCACCACCTCGGCAGATGCCAGGGTCCACAGGAAGGCATTGGGCACAACAGTCACTCAGCTGTCGTGTTTTCTTTCTCTTAGCCACAGTCTAGGCCTAGCAGCAGTGGCCTTGGTTTGGAGCCCAGGTTGGGCACCCCTGTGATGCCAATTTTCTTTGCCCTCATCATCCCAAGGTGGCTGCTGCAGTTTCAGACATCACAGCTCTGTTCACCGCAAAGCAGAAGGGGGACAGGGTGTGTGCCACTTACACTTGTTTCTTCTTCTGGAAAATCTAAACTTTACCCCAAAATGCCACCGTAGCCTCATGCTTGCTTCTCACCAGTCTGAGCTGTAAGAGATGGCTCCATCCTCTACACCAGAAATGGGCAAGGCCCAACAGGGCTGGGAACTGCCAGTCCCCTTGAGGGCCCTCTTATTTTTATTTTTTAGAGATGTGAAAACTGGAGTTCGGAGATGGGCTTGTTCATGGCCACACAGCCAGGGAGCCTGCTCACCCCAGTGTGTGCCCAGCCAGAAACCTGCGTCTGGGCCCCCAGAGCCTGGGATCCTCACAGTGAGGACCCGCCATGTCCACTGCCTGCAGGAACCGACAGAGGCTGTGATGCTGAGCCCAGCCTCAGCAACAAAGCTTCGCCCAACGGAATGCACCCAGTGGCAGCGCAAAGTGGCCCTGGAGCCTGCGGGGTTGAGGCGGTGGAGCCTGGTCAGCGGGGGGGTTGGGGGGGTGGGAGGGGGGACGTGGCCAGTGGCCAGGGGCCAGGGAGCAGTCAGGGCTTGTCGACTGACCAGAGGCTCAAGGAAAAGGTGAGCTTTGAGTGACGGTCACTGGGCCATATGGGGTGGGGCGGCTCTGGCTCTGAGAGAACTCCTGCTTGGAGGAGGCCTTGAGCTTCCTGAGGCTGGTGGCCCCCAGGCAACACTCTGCCCTGGCCCTAAGGGACTCTAAACTCTGGGCTCCCTGAAGCCTCATAGATGAGGAGCAAGTAGCTGCAGGTCCCCAAGCCATAGTGGGGTAAGCCTGGGACTTGGCAGAGGACGCCAGGTTATATCTGATGCTGGCCCCTGGTCCTGATCAACCTGTGTTTAACAGCAGACGGTGGAAAGAGAGGCAGAGGTGGTGTACTAGGCCGTTCTTGCATTGCTAAAAAGAAAACCTGAGACTGGGTAATTTATAAAGAAAAGAGGTTTAATTGGCTCACGGTTTTGTAGGCTGTACATGAAGTATAGTGCCAGGATCTGCTTCTGATGAGGCCTCAGGAAATTTCCAATTGTGGTAGAAGGTAAAGGGGGAGCAGATGCATGGCATTGTGAGAGGGGGGCAAGTCAGAGGGAGGAGACATCTCTCATTGTGAGAGGCAGAGCAAGTCAGAGGGGAGAGGCACCTCACATTTTGAGAGGGGGAGCAAGTCAGAGAGGGGAAGTGCCTCACATTGTGAGAGGAGAGCAAGTCAGAGGGGGGAGGTGCCTCACATTGCAAGGGGGGAGCAAGTCAGAGGGGGGAGGCACCTCGCACCTCACACTTTTTTAAAAAAGAAATTGAGATGGAGTGTCACTCTGTTGCCCAGGCTGGAGTGCAGTGGCATGATCTCAGCTCACTGCAACCTCTGTCTCCCAGGTTCCAGCAATTCTCCTGCCTCAGCCCCCCATGTAGCTGGGAAAACAGGTGCACACCACCACACCCAGCTAATTATTTTTGTGTTTTTAGTCGAGACAGGGTTTTGCCATGTTGGCCAGGCTGGTCTTGAACTCCTGACCTCAAGTGATCCACTCGTCTCAGTCACCCAAAGTGCTGGGATTACAAGTGTGAGCCACTGCGCCTGGCCACTACACATTTTTAAACTACCAGATCTACCAGAGTGAGAACTCACTCATCACCAACGGGATGACCCATGTCATTCATGAGGGACCCACTCCTGTAATCCAAACACCTCCTACCAGCCCCTACCTCCAGCACTGACAATTACATTTCAACGTGAGATTTGAGGGGACAAACATCCAAACCATATCGGGTGGGCTCAGGAGGCAGCAGCCCTGGAAGATGCCAAGTGCCTGGGAGGTCAGAGGAAGATGCTGGAGTTCACGGGTGCCATGGGCAGGCGCAGCTCCTGCCAGGTGGCTGAAGACGTGGCTCCAGGTGGTGGCAGTGCCTCGGCCCCACCCATCCTTCCTAGGGAGAGGGTCACGGCTCAGTGCCTGAGGGGCTAGGGGGCTTTTCTGAGAGGGATGCATGCCCGCCTGTCAGGCACTTTCGGAAAAAGCTGGAAACCAAGATTTCCCTGAGAAGTCCTGGGCTTTCCGGTGTTGGAAACTGCGAGAAACAGCTGGCTTCTACTTCCCCCCACCAGGGTCCAGGAGAGAATTTGTTCTGGACAAAGCCCTGTAGGCCACATGCTTGGGGCACCTCTGACCTCGCCCAGTGCCATACCTCCCAGCTGAGGCCCGGCCCCTGCTAGGGAGTGGTTCAGGGATGTGGGGCCTGGCACTGGTCCGCAGGCCTGTGGGAGACCTCTGGGCCTCTGGCAGAGTGGAGCAGCACTTGGCCGAGGACCGCAAGGGCTGAGCTGTCCTGACCCAGTCCTGTGATAGCAGAGCCGCCCACCCTGCCTCGGGTCTCCGGGATGTCTCCTGCAGCCACGCCACTCATAGCTGGGCTCTATGCATGCTGTCAGTGCAGCCCCAGCAACCCAAAGGTGTTCACAAGCTCCCAGACCGACTGTACCTGCTCCAGGGCAACTCCTATGAGGGCACTGAAACTTCCCATCGTTACAGGGCTCCGGCCCGCAGCCATGGGGGTGCCCCTTCCCACACCAGCTCCTGCAACTGGAAGGCTGTGGGCCACTCCCTCTGAGGTCCCTCCCTTCCAGACATAAGGGCAGGAGTCAAGGGCAGTGGCAGCATCCCCCAAAGATGTTGATGGACGGTGTTTCAACCTAAACCGGACAGCCGCAGTCCCTCCCCGGCCACACAGCGGGACAGAGACAAGGACACAGCGGCCCACCTGCTGCTCTCACTCTCCCTTCCTCCACGGTGTAAACTAAACTGCACACATGGCCTGTCACTTGGACAAGGCTGGAAGGCCCCACCCCCTCCTAAGACGTTACGGTGCAGGGAACCCCCAAGTCCACCCTCAACTGTGCTCACCTGAAATGGCCCAGCAAGGGCCCCACATGCCTTCCCGTTTCACATTTGGGAAGGTTAGTGGGTAAAATGCGATATCGACAGTTCTCAAATATTGATGTTGATCTTAACTGCTAGAGATACCGTGAGGGAAAAAAGCGCTTTTGTTCAACATTTATGAATGGATAAAGGAGGAACTGAAACCAGCAAAGGGGCGGCTGGCCCTGGACCAGGTTTAGGAGCTGTGGGCAGGGTGGGCCGGCACCTCCTTTCCTCTTGAGAAGGATGTGAGCAGCAGGTGGCTCGTACCCCCTGCCTCCTCAGCCTCGTTCACGCCTCTGCACTACCCGCTGGGCTCCTGCCGCCCAGGGGTATGGGGAGAGGCCTTGGAGTGGGATAGAGGTCCACGTGTGGGTGTGTGACGGGTACCGGTGGATGGAGGTCCATGTGTGGGTGTGCAACTGGGTGTGAGACTGCATGTGGGTGTGTGAGCGTGCACACGAGTGTGCATGTGCTCGTACACCTGTGTATGTACGCAGTGTGAGCAGGTATGTGAACTGACTGTGCTGTGGCTGTGTGTACACATGTGAACTGAGCGTGACAGTGCGAAGGTGTGTGCCGCGAGTTCCACTGGCCACATGAGCACAGGCAAGGCCGCTCTGCTAGGCTGTGGATGTCCAGCCTGGCCATGCTGGACGCCCGTGTCTTCTTCTCAACACAGGGCGGAGAGAGGACAACGCAGGACGCATCTCCGAGCTTGGCTCAGGCACCCAGCGGCAGCTGAGTTTGGGTGTAGCCGCTCTACGTAGCCCTGGCTTGGATGCTGTGAGCTGGGTGTGCCTGGGGTGAGCGCCTGTCCCTGGGGTGGGTGGAGACCCCCATTTCCCTCTCAAGTCCCCTCACTGCACATCGCAGCCTCCTCCCACCCCCGCTCCATTTAGAGAAAGATCGGAGGCCCCTCAGGCTGCACCTCCAGCCCTCCTCTCTGACCACGTGGGTCTCCCTGTTTCCTTCCGCTGGCCTGGTCTCTGTAGGGCCCACTGAGCCTGCAGTCCGGGACCCACAGGCTTGAGGATTGAGGCTCAGGGCCTGGGAGCCTCCCTGGAATGTTCTAGAAAGCTATGGAGGGGCACCTGTCGGGGAGACAGCACACCGAGAGCCTCTCCCGCCTGGGTCCTACCACAGCAGCCTGAGCCTGTGGGCCTAAAGAGCCACTCCAGACTTTAACTGGGCCTGAGGGCTGGTGCCCTGTGAGGAACCCGGGATAGAACCTGGGGACAGAGGCCTCCATTAGTCCTTGGAAGTGGCAGGTAGCCCATGGGGTCATTGTGATCATGGTGCATTATGGGAGCGTGTGCTGGGAAGGGGAGGGGTCATGGTGATCATGGCACAATGCACTTTCCTCTGGTCTAGGTTTAGGGATGCCAGCGAGACCCGCTGAAGCGTTGCGGCCCTACCCGAGGTGAGGCGTGCCCATGTCTGGGGACTCCTGTCTTGGGGCCCGTCCTAGGAGAACTAGCCCCCTCCTCTGGCAGGAAGCCCCCAAAGCCATGGAGGAGCCCTGGGCCCACAGACAGCATCCCTGCTGCTGGGGACCTCAGGCCTGTGCAGGTGCTGCTGCCATGAGGCTGATGGGGCCCAGCCCAGCTACCTCAGCCCCTGCCTCTGCTTTCCAGGCTTCTCCATGGCTCTCTGCTTTTGCGGCCCCACTCCAGGCCAGAAGGCTCCCATGCCTCCATGGATCTTCACGATGTTGCCAATCAAGGTGAGCACCATGAGGAAGTAGAGACAGACACAACGTTCAGCCGCAGAAGACAGGATAATAAAGTTGGGTTTGGTTTATGATCTAACGTGACCATTAAAAGTGTTTAATAAACAATGTTAAAGACTACATAGTGGCAGATACATAGGGCAATGCTTAGCATAACCTCATGACTGTCAATACGCACAGGCTTGAGAAACACCTGCAGGATACACGTGGGCATGTTGGTGTGGGTTAACTCAGTAGGGCAGCGTATCGAATCTTGGTGCCCTTCTGTAGTGTCTATATTTTCTTTTCTTTCTTTTTCTTGACACGGAGTCTCGCTCTGTCGCCCAGGCTGGAATGCAGTGGCCCGATCTCGGCTCACTGCAAGCTCCGCCTCCCGGGTTCCCGCCATTCTCCTGCCTCAGCCTCCCGAATAGCTGGGACTACAGGTGCCGCCACCTCGCCCGGCTACTTTTTTGTATTTTTAGTAGAGATGGGGTTTCACTGTATTAGCCAGGATGGTCTCGATCTCCTGACCTCGTGATCCGCCCGTCTCGGCCTCCCAAAGTGCTGGGATTACAGGCGTGAGCCACAACGCCCGGCCTGTAGTGTCTATATTTTCTACAGTGAAGCTGGGATACTTTGGTGAGCAGAGGCATTGTTTTCAAAGTTCCCATCGGCACTTCCATCACATCCCTGTGTGGTTCTGTCCTGGACCAGCTGCCCACTGAGGTCCCACTCACCCCTGCCCTGCCCTGTCTGGCCAGCCAGGTACCTGCCCAGGAGGAAGAGGCTCAGTGTTTGGGGCCTGTATTATGCCCTGAAAATCCACTGCTGTTGAGTGAGGGTCCATGAGGCCTTTAGTTTGCCGCTGTATACTTCTGAAGAGCCGGGATGCTGTCCACTATTCTCTGTCTCCTGGCTGGACAGAGTTCCACTCAGTGCACACCAGGAGCAGTGATGGGGCTGGGGGTGTGAGGGCTCAGCTGTGCCCTGAACTCCTTCACAGTCTTGCAGGAGGGGTCATGGAGCCATATCTGGGTTTGCAATTTTTGGAAAGTTGTGTGACAATCTGCACTCAGGAATGCTGAGTGCTCAGCAGGCCCCATGAATGGTGATTAAATATGACGCTGTGTGTCCCACAACCTAAGGGCTGTGGCAGACACCAGGAGGGCCATCAGCTCCCACAGCTCTCGAGTCCAACTCAGGGCTCCTCCTTGCTGACCTCCCTGGATTGTCCATGGAGACAGCCATCCTCCCACAGAGCACCTGCCTGAGATGGGCCAGGCCGCCGTGCCTTGGCTCTTGCTGCACATACTGAGGTCAGCACAGAGACACTCTCGGACACCAGCATGCCCTCGGGTTTGCAGCTTGTCAAATATCTGATGAAGGCAATCTGGCCAAATGTGCTTTAACACCACTGGACCAAGAGAATGTCCTGGGCTGAGCAGATGCAGCCTTGCATCCACTGTCTGCCACCACCCACTGTGTACACCCCCTGCACACACCTCTGTACACACTCCCCCTGCACATAACCTCTACTCACAGCCTGTGTACACTCCTGCACATATCCCCTGCACACACGTCCTGCACACGCCTCTTGCACAATCCTGTGTATACCCCCTGCACACACCTCTGCACACACTTTCTCTGCACATAGCCTCTGCACACAGTCTGTGTACGCTCCCTGCACATATCCCCTGCACACACCTCCTGCACACACCTCTGCAGACACCTCCTACACACACCGTGTATACTCCCTGCACACACTTCCATACACACCTTCACACACCATGTATACCCCCTGCACACACCTATGCACACATCTCCTGCACACACCCTGTGTATACCCCCTGCACACACCTCCTGCACACACTGTTGCACAACCCCCCACACACAGTCCCTGCACACACTCTCTGTACACACCCCCTCCACATACACCCTGTATATACCCCTTGCATACTCCCTATGTACCCCTGCACATACTCCCTGCACAGACCCTGTGTGCATCCTCTGCACACACTCCTTGTGTATACTCTGCACACACCCCCTACATGTACACCCTCTGCACACTCCTCCTGCGTACACCCTATGTACACTTTCTGCACACACTCCCTGCACACATTCTGAGTACACCTACTGCACACCCCGTGTACAACCTCTGTACATACCCCCTACACACTCCCCTACACCACACACACTCCCTGCACACATTCTGAGTACACCTACTGCACACCCTGTGTACAACCTCTGCACACACCCGCTACACACTCCCCAAGCCATCCACACACACCTACACACTCCCCTACACCATCCAAACACTCCCTGCACACATTCTGAGTACACTTACTGCACACCCCGTGTACAACCTCTGCACACACCCCCTACACACTCCCCTACACCATCCACACATACTCCCTGGACACACCCCCTACACACTCCCCTACACCATTTGAAACAACCCAGTGTACAGTCCCTGCACACACCCTCTCTATACACACTCTGTGCACACACACCCGTGCTACACCCTCTGCACATATCCCTACACACTCCCTGTGTACACCCTGTGTGTATACCCTCGTCTACTACCACCATACGTACCCCCCACTACCCTGCCTTGTATATCACTCCCCAGGCTGTGAAATACCAGGGACGTTGCCAACAAGCTGGTCTAATCTGAGGTGAGGGTTTCTGGGTGCCCCCTAGACACCAGGAGAAAGGCGGGGAGGGAACACCCCTAGGGCTTTGGACTCACTCCACGAGGCGCTGGGCCACAGTGGTACAGTGACACAGTAGATGTCCTGAGTGGGATTAAAGTCTTCCCAATGAACAGGCTGAACTCTGTCTTCCTTGAAAGCTCTGTAGAAGGACCTCGCAGGGATAAACACAGGGAGACCCTCCAGGGCGCGGTCAGCCGTGAGCCACAGTGCTGGGACGGTGACATTTCTGGAGGTTCTGGGGTGGAGAAGGACCGGCAGTGGGGAGTGACTGGCTGGGGAGAAGTTCAGCTCCCGCCCACCTCTGGGAGGCCCGGGGCTGGACGGGAGGTGCAGCAGACAGGCCCCGGGCGGGTACTGGGGGGTCTGGAGGGGTCCCCGCGTGGGGGTCGGGTGGCGGGGAGTCTAGGAGAGTCGGGGATCCCCCGGGCGCGGGGTTCAGGGTGGGAGCGGAGTGTGGATGGGGAACGGTCCCCACGCGCACCAGCAGCCGCGATTCCACTGCGCCTACTCGGGCTTTCCCCGGGAGGACACGGCGTGTGTCAAGGACCCGGGTCTAGAAGGCGGCCGCGCCCAGGGAAGCCTAGACGGGGCGCTATCTGGGGCGGGGGCTGGGGTGGCGGAGCCAGTGCCTGGCAGAACCGCCATTCAGGAGACCCCCCGGCCAGGCTCTTGGTTCCGCCCACGCAGGTCCCGCCCCTATCCCGGCCCCTCTCCCCGCCCCTATCCCGGCCCCTCTCCCCGCCCCTATCCCGGCCCCTCTCCCCGCCCCTATCCCGGCCCCTCTCCCCGCCCCGCCGCGCAGGCCCCGCCCCGTCCCGCAGACTCTTGGTTCTGCCCACGCAGGTCCCGCCCCTCTCTTAGCCTTGCCCCGCCCGCCGCGCAGGCGCCGTCCGAGGGCTCCGTTTGAAACATGGCGCGGGCTGGTCCGCGGCTGGTGCTGAGCGAGGAGGCGGTCCGGGCGAAGAGCGGACTAGGGCCTCACCGCGACCTGGGTGCGCCGGCGGGCGGGGGTGCAAGCGTGAGGGTGGCGGGGGGTGGGTGCCGAGCTTCCCGGGGCGGCCGCGCCTGGTTGCCTGGGCGGCGGACCGTGGGCAGGTGGGGCCCCTCTGCGCAGGCGCCGTGGGCGTCCGGAACGGTCTCGGGCGGGCGGGGCGCGCGTGCCCAGGTGAGGACCCCGCCCCTCGTGCAGAGGTGCAGCTCCTGCCCGCGTTCCGGTCCCGCAGTCGCGGCTCCTGCCTGTCTGTCGGGTCATTGTGGTACAGGGACTGGGGGTTATATCCGCCGAGGAGAGCGAGCCAGCCTTGCTCTCCAGGAGCGCGGCCCGCCCTCCCGCTGGGGACCCCTCTTCCTGGTTCTCCTGGGCCCACTCTATGCTGATTGTTGGGCTTGGCCTTCTTGAGGATGTTGGTGGCCGGTTTCCTTATTTTTGGCCTGTTTTTGTCTGGTTTTGGCGTCAGGGGGAAGCCGAGCTCATAAGCTGTTGAGAAGTGTTGCCTTCTCATATTTAGAAGAGGTTCTGTAGAGTTTGTGCTCATTGTTTGAATGTTTTGTGGAATTTTCCAGTGAAACCATATGGACAGATCAATTTCTGTTTTTGAAGCTTTTAAGTGACCAATTCTGTATCTCTGGTTGTCAGAGAACCGTTCATATTATCAGTTCACCTTGAGTCTTGGCTGTGTGGGGTTTTGCGGAGTTGGCTTATTTGAGCTAACTTGTGGAGTGTGTGTGTAGAGTTGTTCCTGGGGTTCTGTTCTTAGCCTGTTAATGTCTGTGTGTGGTTTGCAGGTGTTACTGGACCTACAGGTTCAGTCAGGTGCTGTGGGGCCACAGGCCAATACACGGAGACAGCAGGGTTTGCAGCAGAGAGTTTAATGCTGGCAGGAGCCCATCAGGGAGGTGGAAGGAGGCCTCAATCCATCTCCCCAAGGAGATCTGAGCTGGGTTTTTTGTTTTTTTATTTGAGACGGAGTCTCACTCTGTTGTCCAGGCTGGAGTGCAGTTGCATAATCTCAGCTCACTGCAACCTCCACCTCCCAGGCTCAAGTGATTCTCCTGCCTCAGCCTCCTGAGTAGCTGGGATTACAAGTGCACGCCACCAAGCCCGGCTAATTTTTTGTATATTTAGTGGAGACAGTGTTTCACCACGTTGGCCAGGCTGGTCTTGAGCTCCTGATCTCACGTGATCCGCCTACCTTGGCTTCCCAAAGTGCTGGGATTACAGGCATGAGCCACCATGCCCAGCCTGAGCTGGGGTCTTGAAAGGAACAGGATTGTGAGGGGCTGGAAAATTGATGATGTCAGTTGGTCGAGGTAAGGGCCATGGAATTATCAGGGTGTGGAAATTGCATTCTTTGGTGAGTCTGCTTGTGGGGTCCTTTAGACCAACTGGCATCAGTCCCCAGGTCCTCAAAGAATATCTCAAATGGAAAACAACGTTTTATAATGTCCAATAATCCGTAGAGTAGTTCTCTGTAGAGTAGTTAAGGGGAACAGTAACATCGTGACAAAGTCCACGTGATCCTGAGGCAGTGGTTTCTGATTTTTTAAATTTCGTTCTTTCTGCTTGCTTTGCATTTATTTTATACTTTTTCTAGATTCTTGAGGCAAAAATGTAGATGATTGATTGGAGACTTTCTTATTTTCTATTATAAATAGTGCTACAAGTTTCCCTCTAAGCACTACTTTAGCTGTATCCACAAATTTTGTTATGTTGTATTTTAATTTTCATCCAGTTCAGCGTATTTTAAGAATTTCCCTCGATACTTCCTGTTTGACATGTGGTTTTATTTATTTACTTATTTATTTATTTTTATACAGAGTCTTGCTCTGTCACCCAGTCTGGAGTGCAGTGGCACAATCTTGGCTCACTGACAGCTTTGCCTCCCATGTTTATGCCATTCTTCTGCCTCAGCCTCCTGAGTAGCTGAGACTACAGGTGCTCGCCACCACGCCTGGTTAATTTTTTTTTTTTTTTTTTGTATTTTTTAGTAGAGACGGGGTTTCACTGTGTTAGCCAGGATGGTCTCAATCTCCTGACCTTGTGATCCACCCGCCTCTGCCTCCCAAAGTGCTGGGATTACAGATGTGAGCCACTGTGCCCGGCCTGACCTGTGGATTTTTAAGGAGTATGTTTTTAAGGTTCCATGTGTTTGGAGATTTTCCTGTTATTTTTCTGTGTGATTACATTATGGCTAGAACATAATCTGTATGATTTTAATTCTTTTAAATTTGTCAGGGTTTGTTTTATGATCCAGCATCTGGTCTATATTGTTGAATGTTCCAGGTGCACTTGAATGTGTGTGTATTCTGTTGTTGAGTGGACTGTTATGTAAGTACATAAATATCAATTAGATCTTGTTTGTTGATGGTGTTGTTCAATTCTTCTGTATCCTTGCTGATTTTCTGTCTAGTGACTCTATTAATGACTGAGAGAGGGGTCTTGAACCCTTAACTGTAATTGTGGATTTGTCTATTTCTTTTTTCACTTTATATGTTTTGAAGCCCTGTTATTTGTTGAATTGAATATCTAGGATTTTTATATCTTCTTAGTGGACTGACCCTTTTAGTATATGTAGTCTTCCCCGGTTTTTTTTTTTTTTTTTTTTTTTTTTTTTTTTTGAGACAGAGTTTCCTTCTTGTTGCCCAGGCTGGAGTGCAGTGGAACGATTTTGGGTGACTACAACCTCTGCCTCCCAGGTTCACACAATTCTTCTGCCTCAGCTTCCCCAGTAGCTGAGATTACAGGCACCTGCCACCATGCCCGGCTAATTTTTGTATTTTTAGTAGAGACAGGGTTTCACCATGTTGGCCAGGCTGGTCTCGAACTCCTGACCTCAGGTGATCCGCCGGGCTCCCAAAGTGCTGGGATTACAAGTGTGAGCCGCCGTGCCTGGCTCTTGTTCCTCTTTTTTCCTGGTCATTTTGTTTGTTGAGACATCTGCCTTATTTGATATTACTGTAGCTACTGTAGCTTCTTTTGATTGGTTTTTGCATGGCATATCTTTTCCTATCCATTTACTTTGAACTTTTAACCTACCTGTATCTTTATATTTGAAATTAGTTTTCTGGTTCATTATTTTTATTCACTCTGCTAATCTCTGTCTTGTAGTAGTGTTTTAGGCCATTTACATTTAATATAATTGTTAAATATTAGAACTTAAGTGTGCCATTTTATTGTTTTTTGATTGTTTCCTGTGTTTTTTCCTTCTGTGTCCCTTTTCCTGCCTCCTGTGACTTACTCGAATGTTTTTAGTATCTTATTTTGATTTATCAGTTATGTTTTGGTGTATGTCTCCTTGTATGGTTTTCATAGTGGTGCCTACACAAATTACAATGTACTTATGTAATTCAACACAGTTTACTTGTACAGACATTTTACCACTCCTGAGTGAAATATAGAAACTTTATCACCATTTAGGTCTCTATCCTCTCCCCTTTACAATTTAGTTGTCTTAAGTATTTTCTCTGCATACCTTGAGAACCATATTATTATGATTTTTTAAAAAACACCTTTTCAGTAACTCAGGAGGAAACGCATTTATCTGTATGTTTCTCTGTTCCGTTATTTTTTCTTCATTCCACGATGCTCTAGGTTTCTTTCTTTTGTCTTTCCTTTATATTTGAAAAACTGTGTTCAGCGATTGTCTTACGACAGGTCTGCTTGTGACAGGTTCTCTTAGTTTTTCTTTAGAGTTTTTTTTTTTCTTTTTTGAGACGGAGTCTCGCTCTCTCTCCCAGTCTGGAGTGCAGTGACACGATCTTAGCTCACTGCAAGCTCCGCCTCCCGGGTTCCCGCCATTCTCCTGCCTCAGCCTCCCAAGTAGCTGGGACTACAGGCGCCCGCCACGATGCACAGCTAATTTTTTGTATTTTTTTAGTAGAGATGGGGTTTCACCGTGTTAGCCAGGATGGTCTCGATCTCCTGACCTTGTGATCCGCGTGCCTCTGCCTCCCGAAGTGCTGGGATTACAGGCGTGAGCCACTGTGCCCGGCCTTCTTTACAGTTTTACGGTTTTCATCTGTCATCTCCATTTTGCTATTAAACTGCTCTTGTGATTTTTTGTTATTGTATTTTTCTTTGAAATTTCTGTTTGTTTCTTCTGTATATCTTCTGTTTCTTTGCTAAGACTAGTTTTTCCTTTGTCTCAAGTGTTTGTAATTGCTCTTTGAAGTATTTTTTATGACAGTCACTTTAAAATCCTTGTTAGACCTGACTTCTGTGTTCTCTCTTGGTGGTATCTGTTGATTGACTGTGTTTTCTCATTCAAATTGCCATTTTTCTGGTTCTTGGTCATTTTTTATCGTATTGTGGACGTGCTGAGTATGATGTCATGAGGCTCTGCTTCCTGTTTAAATCCCATTACTTGAGAAGATGCCTCACTGGAGCCTGCTGGGTGCAGCCTCATCGCCGGGACAGTCATGGGGCTCCTGCCTCACCCACAGGCTGTGGCGGACCCTACTGGCTGGGAGGGTGAAGGGCACCACCTTGTTCTAGCCAGCCGGGACAGCAGTCAGGATCCATTCTCACACCCCGGTGCTGGCTGCTACGCAAGGCCAGGTGGATGAGGGGTGTTTGTGTGTGTGTGTGGTTGTGTATGTGTGTGTGGGTTTGCTTGCAGGAGGGCTGATGATATGAAGAGAGTCTGTCCTGCAAGGCCCCTCCTGGTGCCAGGTGGACGAGGGGTGTGTATGTGTGTGTGTGTGTGGTTTGCTTGCAGGAGGGCTGATGATGTGAAGAGAGTCTGTCCTGCAAGGCCCCTCCTGGTCCTTTGGCCATCGAGAGCAGCCTTACGGTTTTTGGTCTTTTGGTGTTTCTGGGCTGCCAGCTTCTGTGGCACCCGGAGTGAGATGTGTAGTAAGCAAGCATAAACAAAACGCCAGAGTCAACCCAGGGCCTCAGTGCTGGGTTACCTCTCGAGTGCCGAGGCCCCTAGCCGGTTGGCTTCTGTTCATTGCAGTCCCCAATGCTTGTTCCATATATTTTCCTCCAGGGCGGTGGGTCTAATATGCGGGAGGAGCAGGGTGAAATCTGTCCCCTCCGTCTTGCCTGGAACTGGAAGAGCTCAAACCAAATTGTAAACTTAATCAGAACATTCTGGTTGGGTGTAGTGGCTCATGCCTGTAGTCCCAGCACTTTGGGAGGCTGAGGCGGATGGATCACCGGAGGTCAGGAGTTCGAGACCAGCCTGGCCAACATGGTCAGGAAACCACAAGACTGTCACGGAACCCTTTTCTTTCAGGAACATGAGCCAAAAGTCACTGTACCTTGTCCTCTCCTGACCCTGTCCCGGTGGCAGGGTGTGGGGGACAATGAGCTGCTTGTCCTGTGTGCCTGCAAGTGGGGCAGAACCAGGCAGCGTCCTGCTGTTTAGCTGCATCTGAGATGATGCCCAAGGGCTATGTGAGGAAACAGGGAAACATGGGGTTTTAGTAGAAACACCATCTCTACTAAAAATACACACATTAGCGGGATGTGGTGGCACGTCCCTGTAATCCTAGCTATTCAGGAGGCTGAGGCAGGAGAATCACTTGAACCCAGGAGATGGTGGTTGCAGTGAGCCGAGGTCGCACCACTGCACTCCAGCCTGGGCAACAGAGTAAGACTCCATCTCAAAACAAAAACAAAAAACGCAAAACGTATTCTAAAACATAAATGTTCCTGGGAAAGTATTGATGTATTCAGATCTAAACTGTCTTTTTGATTATGGAAACTTTCATCTTGTAGTTAACGTTGATCTAATGACTACTTATGAGTGCACGTTGCAGAAGCATGCAGGGTGCACGGAGCTTGCACAGCCCGACCACAGGTGTAAGAGGAGGACAGCAGACAGGTTACCCGACTAGTGGGTTTCGGACGGTGATGGCTGCAAGGCGTGACAGAATTGAGCAGCCAGAAGTGGAGGCGGGAGATGAATTAGAGGGGTGTTCCTGGGGAGAGATGCTTTGGGAGGCAGTAAAGGTGGGAAGAAGCATGTGGGCCTGGAGGTACTGCAGAGATAAACAGAAGCTGAAACTTCAGGTACATTCCTTGCTCGTCAGTGCTGATAGTCCAACTCCAAAGGAGTTGTACTGGGTTCTAGGTGCCTTTTTCGGATTACGAGGATATATATCTCTCTGAGAAAAGCTGAAAATACAGAAGTGTGTAAGAGGGAAAGTAAAGGGATTTATTCCACAATAGGACACGTGTTAACATTTGTCTCTCAGTCTTTTTACGTGTACTGTTAGAGGAAGAAATGTTTTGAATGACCCTTGTCAGGCACGGTGAGGAAGGCTTTATTCAGGGCCATCGAGGTGGGCCTGGGGTCACAGTGCTGGGATTTTGCAGTGGGGGAGAGAGATGGAGCTCAGCTCCAAGTACAGCAGGGGCCAGGGGGAGTTTATAGCCGAGGATGAGGGCAGGGGCAGTGGATGGAAAATGACTGAGAGGACACATGAGGAGTAAGGGGATTTGGGTTAAACCTACTGAACAGGATTCTTGTGAAAGAGAGGCCAGGGTGACCAGACAGCCCCTGTGGGATCTGGGGATAGGGAACCTGAGCAGATATTGAGGGTGGGGGTTTTGGCCACACTAAACTGGACTTTACAAGGAAGGGCGCAGATGGCCGAGGAGAAGATTCAGGAGCCTGAGTAAAGTTGAATTAAACCAAGAATCTGTGTCAGTATCTATTCTATATCCAAACACCAAGAACTTGACCTTTATTATAATAATTGTTTTCAAAAGAAAAGATTAAAATCTCATAATTTTTTTTTTAATTCTTAGCTGAGCTTCAGTCATTGTCTATTCCTGGAACTTACCAAGAGAAGATTACCCACCTGGGACATTCTCTGATGAGTTTAACAGGTCTGAAATCTTTGGATCTCTCACGCAACTCCTTGGTTAGTCTGGAGGTAAGTTTTAGGTCTCTTTCTTAAAAGAAAATTTATTGCTATCAACATCAGTGGAAAGTCCATTCGCAGCAGAAACGGCGTGTGTTTTGTAACCCTCTGCTTACAACTGTAAACTGTACACTTTGGGTAGTGTTTTTTTGTGTTTACCGTGGGCTACATTTCATACACATCACGTTACGTTGTGTTGTAGCCCTCTGATGATGATGGTTATATCTTTAAAGGAAATGAAATGAGACCCCAGAGACTACTGAGTGGCAGCACAGTGGGCCTGGGGCTGCCTCTGGGCCCCTGGCAGGGTCACCCTGGAGGGAGACGCCTAGGTGGTGGTGAGGGGAGCTGTGCATACCTGCCATGGCCTGATTGGCTCTGACAGAACCGTGGGATGCACTTGCCCCGAGCCTGGTGCCTGAACATTATGGAGGCCGCATCTGCATAGCCTGATTGGCCCTGACAGAACCGTGGGATACGCCTGCCCCGAGCCTGGTGCCTGAGCATTATGGAGGCCGCGTCTGACACCAGTTTGGGAGGCTGCTCCAAGTCAGATGCGGACCCAGCCCAGGCTGCACCCAGTGCTGCTTCATCTTTCCCCCTTCCCAGACCTCAGCTTTCTCATCTGTGAAGGGCAGACCCTGACAGTTCTCACCCTGTAGAGCGGCGTGTGGATTAAATGAAATTGTATGTGTAAATCACTCAGCTTGGTGCACACTGTGGCCTCAGTAGATATTAGCTGTGCTTGGTTGCATCACACCACGGCACATGTGGCTTCCCTAAACGGTCATCTCACCACGTGAGGCCCAAAGAACTTCATAGATGAGAACATGCTTCATTTTTCTACTTTTCCTGGTAACGACGTGTGTTTATTGCAAATGCGTTTATGAAGTTTGTTGGTCAGTGTGTGTTGCTGGCTGATTTCACTGCGTGTTTCTTTTTTAAAGTGTGAACGAATTCACTGTGTTTTCCTGTTGACAGGGCATTCAGTACCTGACCGCACTGGAGAGTCTCAATCTCTACTACAACTGCATCTCCTCTTTGGCAGAGGTGTTTCGGCTCCACGCCTTAACCGAGCTCATGGACGTGGACTTCCGGCTGAACCCCGTGGTGAAGGTCGAGCCTGACTACCGCCTTTTTGTTGTGCACCTGCTCCCCAAGCTCCGGCAGCTGGGTAGGCGTTGGGCAGGGCCACGTCCATGCTTTTGCCCCGCAGGGTGTGGGAGTCGTGGTGGGTGTCTGTGTGCTCAACGTCACGTGCTTGATTCCTCCTGGAACCAGGAGTTGGTTTTCTACGTTGATGGCTTGAGTTCCTGCAGATACACAGCTTTAGTGGCCTTGTGTCTGGACAGGACAGGACTGGAAGGGGAGCAGCCTGGGAAGGCGCAGGGCTGGGGCCGTGGGAGCACAGCCCTGGACCAGGCTGCTCTGTCCTGTTCCGGCACTCCGCCTCATGGCTGTTGGACTTGGGCACGTTCCCGAACATCTCCTGTCCTGTTTCCTTGCATAGCCGCCAGGCATCACCTCAGGTGCAGCTAAACAGCAGGACGCTGCCTGGTTCTGCCCCACTTGGAAGCACACAGGACAAGCAGCTCATTGTCCCCCACACCTGCCACTAGGACAGGGTTGGGAGGGAACCTGAAAGAAAAGGGTTTCCATGACAGTCTTGTAGGCAGAACTTCCAGGGCCCCCACAGCTGTGCCCAGTAGGGAGGGTCTCTGGGTTGGGGCAGCTGCAGGTCACCTTCCCATCTGCCTCCTGTCTCCCCGGAGGTATTGTTGCTGTTGCTGTGAGCACCTGGTGGTGTCTCTGCTGACCCTACCCCGAGTCACAGATCCAGGAGAGAGAGCTGGGGCCTCAGCCCGGAGGCACACTCCAGAGTCCATGGGGGAAGAAGAGGATGCAGGGTTACCTCAGTCCTCCTGTGTGAAATGGGGGATAAGAATGCCGTGTGGGCATGTCGTGGTGGGGAGACCTGAGTTAATATCTGTAAGCTCCCAGACTGCCCGGCATGGCCAGGGGCCTATAAACGCTCACTGGTTATTTCTGTTGTTAGGGTTAGACCTACCATGCCCTGCTGTTCAAAACCTGCCCCTCCTTCTGAACCTAGAACCCTATCAAAAACAAAAGAATCACAGAGTCCCGACTATCTTGTTAGAAAAAAAGACCAACAGAATCACAGAGGACAGAACACTTTCCCCCACTGCGAGTGCCCTGAACAGGCTGTTTTCCACGGCCGTGGGGAGCGCTCAGGTTCTTCTAGAGAACTGAGATTCTTATGTCAATTTCAAGTCAACAGCAGCTGAAGGAGGCCCCGCAGCTGAAGCACATCGGTGGGTGATGTGCCCGGCCCCTGGGTACTGTCCGTCGTGCGCATCGGGACTGAGGGCCAGTGGGGTTTTGCCATCCACCAGATGAACACCCAGCAGACCTCACCCTGTCAGCCCCATGAAGTCCGTGTGATGTCAGTGAAGCTGCACACAGGAGGTGGGAAAACAGGTGGAGGAGCGCCTGAGCGCCTCAGTCAGTAGACTGGGTAGGCCGTCTTTGGCCACCGTGGAGCCCGTGTGGTGCCATGTCACCTCATCACAGGGAGGACTGGCCTGTGGTGTCTTGACGGTGACGTGATCACACGTGTTTGTAAATGGAATTCTCACATTTTATTTTATGTTATTTTTGAGACATAGTCTCGCTTCATTGCCCAGACTAGAGTTCTGTGGCGTGATCTCAGCTCACTGCAATCTCCGCCTCAAGCAATACTCCTGCCTCAGCCTCCCAAGTAGCTGGGATTACAGGTGTGTGCCACCACGCCCTGCTAATTTTTGTCTTTTTACTAGAGATGGGGTTTTGCCATGTTGGCCAGGCTGGTTTCAAACTCCTGGTTTGAAGTGATCCGCCTACCCTGGCCTCCCAAAGTGCTGGGATTACAGGCTTGGGCCACTGAGGCTGGCCAAATTCTAACATTTTACACGGCATTGCTTTGCTACTTGGAGAAGTTTCTGGAGGTGCTGGAAAGAGCTGTCTGTCAGCATGCGGCACACACACCCTCTGTTCCTTGTTAGGTGACAGTGTAGGTTAGTGGTATGGATTGAAATTTGTTTAAAGGAGTCCTCTTGTGAGAATGCCCCAGTCTGCCACAGTTTGACCATTTTTTAGTAACTAATGATCAAAACAATTTTTCTCTGACCTTCTAAAAGTGACTCGAGGAGCTGACAGTAGCCCTGGGTCCTGGTGGACTTTGCTTCTGCAGGAGCTCAGCTACCCTGGGCACTGGGGGCTGGCAGTTGGCAGTGGAAGGAGCATCGGATGGGAGGCCAGTGACTGGGGGTGCGTTTGCTGCTCTGCAAGGGCTGGGAGGCGCTCAGGGCATCTCTGTGGTCAAAGTGAGACCTAGCTCCCAGCATCACTGTCAGGGAAGAACCTGGCTCACCCGCTTATGTGGCCAGTGCTGGGCCCTGGACAGGCCCTGCTGCTGGCCTTCCAGTGTGGATAGAGCTCTGTGCTGCAGCTCTTGGCAGCGAGGAGCACCTCCTTGGGAGCGTGTGGCACATGCATGGTGCGGGCGCCTGAGAGCCTGGCTCTGCTGCCTGACACTCTTCTGACTGGGACGGGGCCGTGGCATTCACAGTGGACACCCCAAGACACACTGTCTGTTTCCAAACCCAGTGAGGATTTCACTGTTTAATTGTGAGAGGATTCACGGTGGACCCCCCTGAGACACGGTGTGATTGGGAGAGGCGTTCACAGTGGACAGTGGACCCCCCGAGACACAGTGTGATTGGGAGAGGCGTTCACAGTGGACAGTGGACCCCCCGAGACACAGTGTGATTGGGAGAGGCGTTCACAGTGGACAGTGGACCCCCCGAGACACAGTGTGATTGGGAGAGGCGTTCACAGTGGACAGTGGACCCCCCCTGAGACACAGTGTGATTGGGAGAGGCGTTCACAGTGGACAGTGGACCCCCCGAGACACAGTGTGATTGGGAGAGGCGTTCACAGTGGACAGTGGACCCCCCGAGACACAGTGTGATTGGGAGAGGCGTTCACAGTGGACAGTGGACCCCCCGAGACACAGTGTGATTGGGAGAGGCGTTCACAGTGGACAGTGGACCCCCCCTGAGACACAGTGTGATTGGGAGAGGCGTTCACAGTGGACAGTGGACCCCCCGAGACACAGTGTGATTGGGAGAGGCGTTCACAGTGGACAGTGGACCCCCCGAGACACAGTGTGATTGGGAGAGGATTCACGGTGGACACAGTGTAATTGGGAGAGGTCGGGGGAAGAGCGCCTGTTTTTTGGCGTTTATTTGGCTGGTTAACCAAGTGACTCATAAACACTTGAGTTTGGCTGTTTCAGAAGCTGCTGTCCTTACTCTGGATGATTTTTGGAATCTTCAGTTCTAAATCATCGCCTCTGTCATCCAGGTTTTAGATTCAGAATCTTAGTGTTTCTGCAGAGAAGGAACACAACAGTCTTCCCGCACGTGACAGATGCTTCCAGCAGTGGTGCTGGCAGTCAGAGGCGCTGCGGGAACCCGGAGGTGCTGGGCCCCGGGACAGCCTGCTGCCCCGCACGGTGCCTGCTGCCCCGCATGGTGCCTCCCGCCCCGCAGGGTGCCTCCCGCCCTGCATGGTGCCTCCCTCCCCGCACGGTGCCTCCCAGACAGGGCTCGGTCCTTGGCTCCTCGTGGAAAGGCCCTGGTGGTGGAGGAGGCAGATAGCAAGGGCCTGCGTGTAGGGTGGAGGCAGCGTTTGGGGAGACTGCGCCGGCAGGAGAGGGTGGCTTTGGGGTGGAGGTGAGTTTGCATTTGGCTTCAGACATGCCGCCTTAGAATTTATACAACAGTCCAGAGAAATATTCTTGGAGTGCGGGATTTGGAACTGACTCAGAAGTGAAGCGAAGTCTTGGTGGGCAGAGAGCTGTGCGTCGTTAGTGCGGGGCGGGTGAAGGCCGGGGTGGAAAGGTTGCAGGAGGGCAGGTCTCCTGGCCCCCGTGTCTCCTGGGGGGCGTCATGTATGCTGGGTGGAGAGCGCCCCAGGTTGCAGAGGCCTCTGACTTGGCACCTTTGTGTGATTTTCAGAACTCCTCTGTTTTTCTGCTTTGCACATTATGTTGTGCTGTTACTCATTTCTTACTGTAATTATGTAGTTTTCGAGGTGTGCTCTAGGCTCAATGGAGGCAGCTGGGAACTTGTCACAGATTTAACATTACGAGTGGGGGCTAAGATGTGTTGCAAGTTCCAGAGCGCTGAGGTTGGAGGCCCGGGGACCTTCTTATCTCCAGGGATTTACATAAGAAAGCTCCAGGAGTTCTGGGTGGGAGCCTGATGGCCCCGGGCATATGTGTCCCTGAGGTCCAGCCCTAAGCACAGACCCTAAAGGCCCCCTGGAAGTTGCAGCCTCACGCGCCGGGCAGCCTCCCTCCCTGGAGGCTTCTCTGGGTTACCCGAGTGTGACTTGAGAATCCCACCTCACACCCATTGTACACTTTAGAGAAAGGGTGTGTGTATATGTGTGTGTGTGTATGCGTGTGTATGTGTATGCGTGTGTATGTGTGTATGCGTGTGTATGTGTGTATGCATGTGTATGCGTGTGTGTATGCGTGTGTATGTGTGTGTGTATGCGTGTGTATGTGTGTGTGCGTGTATGCGTGTGTATGCGTGTATGCATGTGTATGTGTGTATGCGTGTGTATGTGTGTGTATACGTGTGTATGTGTGCGTGTGTATGTATGAGTGTGAGTGTGTGTGTGTGTGAGCCTCATCCGTGTGCGGCTGCTCCTGTGAGCAGCAGTGAGCTCTGAGGGACAGGCGACCTCGGCATCACACTGGGCATCTCTGGGAAGCTGTGGGACCACCAGAGCCCAGCATTCCTGTACTAGGTCAGCGGGAGCAGGGCTGGCCCTGAGGGGATGGACACCCTGCCCTGTGCAGATGCCCCAGGGTGGGCACAGCCGCCCACCGCTTGCCACCTGCGCAGTTTTCTGTGGCCTTTTCTTCTAGATGATCGCCCCGTGAGAGAGAGCGAGCGGAAGGCTTCCCAACTACATTTTGCATCAGAGGACTCACTCGACTCAAAAGAGAGCGTCCCAGCTTCTTTGAAAGAGGGCAGGTATGAACAGAAGTGCTATGGATGCCCAGAGTGTTTCTGACGGGCCTGCTGTCAGGAGGATTAACTGAACGTCGTTCGCTGTGTGCCAGTCCTCCAGGGGTGGACGCCAGGAGGGAGGAAAGCAGAGCCCGGCCGGCGGGGACTCAGTGGTTGGTGGGACGGGGCCTCTTTCCCGTTCTCCGCATTCCTGGAAGTTATTTCTAATATTGAAACTGTTGATGAAGGTAATATGTGTAAAATCAACCCAGGAAAGGGCTTGTCATGTCCCTCTTCCCAGGGCTGCAGTTCTCACGTCTGTGATCGCCTCTGCTTGTAGCTCTTGCTTCAGTTACTTTCTTCGCTGTCCATCCAACCAAATCCCATTTCTGGCCATGAGCACATTCAGCAGGACCCACCTGCCTGGATAGAGGAGGACTCCTTCCTCCTCCACCTTTTCTGTGATGGTGCTGGGATGCGCCCTCCTGTCTCCCTCCCCGTGGCTGGTGCTGGTGAGGCCACCTCCGGGAACCATGGGCGTGTGTGTGAGCCGGGCCTGCTTCCCCTTGCAGTCCCAGCCTTGCTGCCTACATTTCTGTGTTGGGTTGATAGTATCTACGTGTATCCCAAAACCCTGGAGACTTCATGCTTTGTGTATGGGTTGATTCAAGGGGCAGAAATCAGGGGACTCTGTCTGCGTCGCCGTGGGAACTGGTTGGATTATACACTCTCTTGAGTGCTGTTTGTCTTGTCTGAAGCTTGTAATCAAATCATGTTTTTCTTGTGTGAGATGCTTTCACTCATTTTAAACTCTTAGTGCAGAGGTCAGTCAGCCTTTTTGTGTGAATGTTTTGGGCCCTGGAGGCTGCGTGACCTCTGTCCCATCTTCTTAGCTCTGCCTTTGCAGGGCGGAGGCAGCCATTGGCAGTATGGAAGCCAGGATGGTGTGCCCGTAAGATGCCTGCCCACAGCACAGGCAGGGGCCCAATTTGGGCCAGTCTTTGCTGACTTCTGTTCCAGTGTCTCCAAAATGGCTCTGCATCCTCGGGATCTCCTCTTCCCTCAGATACCCACCCTGCAGCCCGCACCACCCCATTTCACACCAGACCAATTGCTGCCTGGACAGCGGTACTCTAGTACCCGCACCTTCTGCTCGTGCGAGCCGTGCGGGAGAAGCTGTTCCGTGCCCCTCCTGGCTGCTGGTGGTCTACGCAGCTGCTGGCGTAGTCCGTCTCGGAGGGCCTCCCTCCAGCCTTGCTCTCACAAGCTGTCTTCCCCTGTGTCTCTTCACAGAATCTCTGCTCTGTGCCTGTCTCTCTACAGGGCCAGGTTTCCCCTTCTTAGAAGGACACCAGTGATTGTGGATCAGGGCCCACCTTAATGGCCTCATGGTAATTTGATTGGCTCTGTAAGACCCTGTTTCCAAGAAAGGTTGCATTCCGAGGCACTGGGCTAAGGACTTCAACATGTCTTTGGGGCGGAGGGTGGAGGGGCACAGCGCCAGTCCTGACACCTGGAATCCTGCACGCTGGCTGTCATCACTTGTTAGTTTCCTGAGGTTTTCTTGTGGATTCTTTGTCATTTTTTACATAGAAAGTCATGTCATCTGTGAACAGTTTTATTCCTTCCTTCCGAATCTGTATACCTTTTATTTCCTTTTCTTGTCTTACTGCCTTGTCTGGGGCTTCCAGCATGATGTTGGGAAGTCTGGTGAGAGGGAGCGTCCTTGCCTCGCTCCCAGTCCTGCTGGGAGCGTCTGGTTTCCAGCGCAGCCTTGAGTCTGCTGGGAGCACCTGGTTTCCAGCGCAGCCTTGAGTCTGCTGGGAGCACCTGGTTTCCAGCGCAGCCTTGAGTCTGCTGGGAGCGTCTGGTTTCCAGCGTAGCCTTGAGTCTGCTGGGAACATCTGGTTTCCATCGCAGCCTTGAGTCTGCTGGCTGTGGACGATGGGTGCTGTCTTCATGTGGAGAAGCCTCCCTTCTTCTCCCAGTTTGCTGAAAGGATCATCATGAAAGGGTGTTAGATTTTGTCAAATGCTTTTTCTCCATCTATGATGTGGTCTTGTGATTTTCTCCTTCAGCCTGTGGCGTGAAGGGTTTTCAAACGCTGAACCGGGCCAGGCACAGTGGCTCACACCTGTAATCTTAGTGCTTCGGGAGGCCAAGGTAGGCGGATTGCTTGAGGCCAAGAGTTTGAGACCAGCCTGGACAACATAGCGAGACTCTGTCTGTAAGAAAACTTTTTTTTTTCTAAATTAACTGGTTATGGTGGTGCGTGCCTGTAGTCCCAGGCACTCGGGAGGCAGGAAGCCCCCCTGAGCCTGGGAGTTTGAGACTGCAGTGAGCTGTGATGGCACCACTGCACCCTAACCTGGGTGACAGAGTGAGACCTATCTGTAAGAGAAAAAGGACTAAATGTTGAGCCAGCCGTACATACCTGGAATAAATCCTGCCTAACTGTGGTATGAAATTCTGTTGGATTGTTGGATTCAGTTTGCTGATTTTTTTTGTTGAGGATTTTTGCGTCTGTATTCATGAGAGATACTGGCCTGTGGTTTTCTTGTATTGTCTTTGGTTTTGGTTTTAGGGTCATGCTGACCACACAGAATGAGTTAGGAAGTCATCTCTCTGCTTCCATCTTCTGGCAGATGCTGTGGAGAATTGGTATAATTTCTTCTATACAGTGAGCCCATCTGGCCTGGTACTTTCTGTTTTGGAAGGTTATTAACTATTGACTTGATTTCTTTAACAGAGCTCTCTACAGTTACGTCTGTTCTGGCAGATTGTTTCTTTCGAGGAATTGGTCCACCTCATCTGAGTTGTCACGGTGGTGGGCACAGATGTTCATCACATTCTTTTATTTCCTTTGTAATGTCTCCGGGATGTGTGGTGATAACCCCTCTTTCCTGTCGGTTCTTCGTGTCTTCTCTCTTTTTTCTTAGTTCACATTTCCTTTGCGTGTTGTGGATTTTGAACTTTTGGATTAGGGCTCCTAAACCTGTACATGGAACTCAGGCTGGTGTTTCCACAGCTACTCTTGAGCTGGGAGAGGGGAGTGGACGCGGCAGGTTAGAGTGTCAGTCACAGTCTGTATGGAAAACTGGCTGTTTTCCTGCACAGTTGCTAGCTGGGTTCTGAGTTCTAAGAAAGCTCATTCTGATACCTTTTCTTGCTTTTTATATAGTTGCTTTTTATGGAGGGCTAGAATTTGGAGCTCTTTTCTCTGCCATTTTTTACTGACACGATTCCAAATACATTTTTATTCTGATTTACGAGATCGTTTCAAATTTTTTCTTTTGTTGTAATACACATGGGAATAAAGGAAGCACTTGTTCCGCGTGGTTGGAAATGCTGTATTCTAGTCAAAAAATAGCTTATTCGTCTTTTACTTGGCTTCAGATTTACTTATACTAAAACTTTACAGTAGTATTTGATTGGTGTAAAAGTCACAAACCTCACAGAAACTGATGAAAAGAAAGGGAGTAAAAGTCTTCCCCACCATTCATGCTGCTGACCATGACCAGCGGCAGCGTGTGGGTGCACTTTCCTGCTTTCTCAGGGTGCGTGCAGACACGGAGCGCCACTTCACGTAAGATTACTCTTCGTACCACACGTGACTTTAACCTCTAGATGATGAGAACAGAATATTCTTCATACCGAGTGGCACAGACACGAGGGTTACTGATTGACACGCCCCCGAGTCGTCTTTGTGGATGTTCATGTGTCCTGGCATGGAAGCCTCAGTCATGGATTTTCTCACTTGAGATTGTCCACAGTTCCTGTCTTTGATCATCTCAAGACTGAATTATCACGGAGATGAGAGTTCAAGATGACGTGGGTCAGTGTCCGTATCACACAGAGGAGGTGGGGGACGCCCACGGAGCTGTGCTCAGTGTCGGGCTTCAGGGAGGTCCCGGCCCCAGGACCCAGGCCCCCTTCTTTGTGCAGCGCTCTGGAGAACTCAAGTCGCAGGCCCCGGGGAGTGGGACTGGCCGCCTCGGGTGGACCAGGTGTCGTATCATGAGCCACTCACAAAAGCAGCGTTCCTGGTCACTGCCCTTGGGTTTGTTTTGTGTAGACATCTCTTAACTGCCTTCGTTGGAAACAAGGTCCCCTTTGAGCACATTCTCCTCTGTATAGAGGGTCACCATGCCAAGGCGCGTCGTATTGTGACACACCTCCGATTTCAGCCATTATGGAAATGTTTTCCCTGAATGTGAAAGTGGGCATTTGGAACACTTAACTTTCTTGATCACGTGTATCTCCTTGTGGATGTGCTAAGAAAAGTTAATTTGAATTTTAACCTGCCAAGACGTAGCAGAACAGAACCTTCCAGAACTTTAATTTTTGAACCGATCCTAGTGGTGTTCTGTCCATTGCTGGGATTTGGACCAGTCCTGGTGGTGTTCTGTCCAGTGCTGGGATTTGGACCGGTCCTGGTGGGGTTTGTCCAGTGCTGGGATTTGGCCCAGTCCTGGTGGGGTTCTGTCCAGTGCTGGGATTTGGACCGGTCCTGGTGGGGTTCTGTCCAGTGCTGGGATTTGGACCGGTCCTGGTGGGGTTTGTCCAGTGCTGGGATTTGGCCCAGTCCTGGTGGTGTTCTGTCCAGTGCTGGGATTTGGACCGGTCCTGGTGGGGTTTGTCCAGTGCTGGGATTTGGACCAGTCCTGGTGGTGTTCTGTCCAGTGCTGGGATTTGGACCGGTCCTGGTGGGGTTTGTCCAGTGCTGGGATTTGGACCGGTCCTGGTGGGGTTTGTCCAGTGCTGGGATTTGGCCCAGTCCTGGTGGGGTTCTGTCCAGTGCTGGGATTTGGACCGGTCCTGGTGGGGTTCTGTCCAGTGCTGGGATGTTGTCATGTTATCACGTGACCTGGCCGTTGCTCACCAGTCGTCCTTGGTGAGTCCCTCTTCCGCATCACTGCAGTGGAAGCAACAAGACCCGCCGCCCCACGGTTGCACCAAACTGCTCCCCTCGGAGACCGTGCAGGTATTTTCCTTCTCGGGGTCTGTGTGGGCTGGAGTGTACGGCTGGCTTGAGTGATGCTGATGAGTTTGCTTTTCCTTACAGACCATGCCACCCCAGAGCTAAGTGCACCGAGGCCTTGGCCAAGCAGAGCCTGGTCATAGATGCGGACGACGAGGCAGTCCTGAACCTCATTGCAGAGTGCGAGTGGGATCTCGGCAGACCTCCCGGGAGCACGAGCTCCAGCCAGAAGGAGCGCGAGGCCGACTCTCGTGGTTGCCAAGGTGCGCTGCTCACCCGCCAGGAGGCCAGTGGGGCCGCTGGCTCTGGGATGTAGTCATCACTGGCCTTGGAGTGCACAGTTGCGCTTTTCGTGGGACTTACCTTTAAGGGTAGGATCTTCATGATGTCCTTGTGTGCTTTCGAATGCCAGCCGTTTGGACTACAGATTTATAAAAGGACAAAGTTAACGTATTTGAGTATAGTCATACTGCATGATGGGTTAAATTGTGTCCTTCTGAGATCACGGGAAAAGGCAAACTGTCTACAATAGACGAGAAGCCTGGGGTTCTGTGGCAGGTGGGGCTGACGTCTGCGGCAGCTGCAGGGGCCTGTGGGAAACCCTGAACTCAGGCTGCCGCGTGTAGACCCTCAGATCCCAACACGGGTGTCACGGAGGCTCCATCGCCCGGCAGTGCCGCCCTCCACTGGGACGTGCTGATAGACTTTAGCTTCATTTATTCCACCTCCATTGTGAGTTTCTAAGAACTTTTCATGGAAACAACAGGTGGAGACCTGAGTTTGGGCTGAAATCTTAGGTTCATCTGTGCCAGGACGTCTGCCCTGTGGCAGCAGTGTCCGAGCCACGTCCTTGCCAGCACTGGGCGCTGAGTCCTTTAATCCTAGCTCCTCTGTCGGGGTTGTGGTACCTGTGTATGGCTTTAATTTGCATCCCGCTGCTGTTGAAATACTGGCCGTGTCTGTCTCTTCTTTTCTCTCCAGGTCTGCCCACCTTTGTTCTGGGGTTGCTCCTCTTAGTATGGAGTCCTAAGAGGTCTTGGTGGTTTTGACACAAGCCCTTTCTCAGGCACAAGTGCTGCCAGTTTCCTCCCTTCTGTGGCTTGCCTTTTCATTTTTGGAGCAGTGCTTTGAAGAGCACAAGTTTTAATTTCAGTACAGTCCAGTTTACGAAGAGCACAAGTTTGTTTTGTGTTTTGTTTTGTTTATTTTGAGATGGAGTTTTGCTCTGTCGCCCAGGCTGGAGTGCAGTGGTGCGATCTCGGCTCACTGCAACCTTTGCCTCCCGGGTTCAAGTGATTCTCCTGCCTCAGCTTCCCGAGCAGCTGGGACTGCAGGCGCCGCCACCACACCCGGCTAATTTTTGTATTTTTAGTAGAGACGGGGTTTCACCATGTTGGCCAGGCTGGTCTCCAACTCCTGACCTCAGGTGACCCACCCGCCTCGGCCTCCCGAAGTGCTGGGATTCCAGGGTGAGCCACCGCGCCCGGCTGAAGGGCACAAGTTTTAATTTCAGTACAGTCAGGTTTTGACGGTTTCCTTTGATGGTTTGGGCTTTTGTGTGCCCTGTGAAGGGAGCTTTGTCCACCGCGTGATCGTGAAGATTTTCTCCCGTGTTTCCTCACAGTTGTCCCATAGTCTTAGTGTCTCGGTGTACAATTCACTGTTTGCAGCTTTTGTGTGTATTGTGAGTTAACGAGTCAAGACATCCCCCTACATGTACAGTTGTCTGTTTGTATCCACTGGTTTTGAATCTCTGGAGTCAACCAACCATGGATCGAAACTATTTGGAAAAAAACAAAAAAAATTACAATACAGCAATTAAAAAATAATACAGTATAACTATTTACACAGCATTTATTTATTCTGTATTTTTGTAGAGAGGGAGTCTTGCTATGTTGCCCAGGCTGGATTCAAACTCTTGGGTTCAGGCGATCCTCCTGTCTAAGCCTCCTGAGCCTCCCGGACTGCAGGCATGCGCCGCCGTGGCCAGCTACGGTAGCATTTCTGTTGTGTTGTGTATCGTATTGTAAGTAGGCAAGAGATGACTTAAAGTACATGGGAGGGTGCGTGCAGATTATACACAGATACACCGTTTCACGTAAGAGAGTTGCATGTCCTTGACTCTTGCCATCCCTGGGGGTTGCCCGGAACCAGTCCTCTGTGGGACTGAGGAATGACTGTACATCCAGTTGTTCTGTTGCCTGTCATTTACAGAAGTACATTCAGTTGTTCTGATGCCTTTTGTTGAAAAGACTCTTTTTCCTCATTTAGTTACTTGGCACCTTTGACCTGAGACTGTCTGGACTCTGTCTTCTGTTTTGTGCATCATTTTGTCTGACTTTGCTCCACTTCGTGCGGCTTGATTCTTGCTGCCTTGTCCTGAGTTGCGCAGGCGAGTGGTGCCAGTTCCCAGTTCCCAGCTCTCCTGTTGTTAGGAGTCACTGTGGATTCACTCTGGTGTCCCCAGCATGGGATTAACCCCTCAGTCTAACAGATACCATACGCCATTCAGAAGCTTAAAATGTAATTTTTAATGAAATAAAATTTTTACAATATTTTATGAAATATTTTATTGACAATATTTTAATAAAATAGAATCCAGACATCTGTTGAGCCCGCAGTTGGTACAGTACCAGTGTGGGGACTCCGGGAAGCAGGGCCGCGAGACGAGGAGGCGCAGCTGCAGAGGGTGCCATCTGGAGAAGACACCTTGGAGCCGGCCCTGTGGAGAGTTCCCGCCACCTTACGGAGCAGAGCTGGAGGCCTCCCGGCCTCCCGGGCCACATGCGTACTTCACCCCAGACCCAGGTACTTACACGTATCTTAGTCTGTTTTCTGCTGCTGTAACAGAAAACCGCGGACTGAGTAATTTATGAAGAACAGAAGCTCATGTGGCTCATGGAGTTCATGGCTCTCTGGGAAGTCCGAGAGCACAGTGCCGGCACCTGGTGCTGGTCCTCCCGTGGCGCAGGCGGCAGCAAGCTCAAGACAGAGAAATGGAGCCAGACTCATCCTTTATCAGGACCCCAAACCTGCAATACAGCAGTCCTGCCTCCCTGAGGGCTGGCCCTGTGACCTGATCACCTCTTAAAGGTCCTCCACTTAATACTGTTACAATGGCAATAAGTTTCCAACATAGGAACTTTGGGGGATTCCTTCAAACCATAACAACATGAAATCCCTGTCAACTTTTATTCCCTTCAGTTCCTTTTTAAGTAGTTAAATATTTTTCACAATGTTTGCTTTTACTATGGAATTTCTCCTGTTCTCTTTGTATTTATTTGTGGAACTCTCCAGAATGTCTTTGGAAAGAATGCAGCACATTGAAAGTTGTAATCCATTCATGGTTTAGATTCATGGTTGGTAAATAGGTGCTTTTTCTCTGCACGTGTGTGTGTGCACACCCTCCCTCTAACCTACCCTCACCCCTCACTAATGCACACACACTTTCTTTTATGTGTATGGGCCCAGGCTATGGCTGTAACTACATTTTGAAAATCAAAGGCGAGAAAAGTTAACCGAGAGCATCACGTGATATCATGTGATGCTCACCTGTGTGGAGTAAGTGTCGGAAAACCTCCTGCCGCAAGCAGACCGGACACAGTGGCTCACGCCTGTAATCCCAGCATTTTGGGAGGCCAAGGCAGGCAGATCATTTGAGGTCAGGAGTTTAAGACCAGCCTGGCCAACATGGTGAAACCAGGTCTCTACTAAATATACAAAAATTAGCTGGGCATGGTGGCAGGCACCTGTAGTCCCAGCTACTCAGGAGGCTGAGGCATGAGAATCGCTTGAACCTGGGAGGTGGAGGTTGCAGTGAGCCTAGACGGCACCACTACACTCCAGCCCAGGCAACAGAGCAAGACTCCATCTCAAAAAAAAAAAAAAAGAGAAGCCTCATCTCGAGTGACCCTGGCACCTCCTGGAAGCTTGCTCATGCCCGGCTGGTGAGAAGCAGGGGACTAGCCAGGTTGTCTGTCAGCTGCTGCAGGACGTGGTGGGTCATCTTGAGTTGTGCAGGCTGTGGTGGAGGCCAGGGCTGTGCCCGTTTTGTGCCTTCTCCTGCCTTCATTGTCCTTCCACAGACAAGTTCACCCTCCCCTGGGGCTTGTGTGTCCCGGGGCCTTCGTGGTCGGCACCGTGCACAGGACCCACCACTTTATGGACCGCTAGAGTCTGTCGCCTGTCTTCAGAGATGGATGTGTGCTTAGATGTTGTTTGGAACACTTTGTTGAAGCGTATTGCACGTCAGTCATCACGGGGTGGACGCGCTAAGCTGGGCGGTCCCCGTCTGCTTCATCCAGACTCCCCCAGAGGTCGCGTGTTAGCACATGTGCTCCAGTGTGCCCCTTCCTCCCTTGGCACCCTCCCTCTGCGTGTGTCTTTGTGCAGGTGGACGGATGTATATATGCACATGGATGGGTATGCGTGTTCATATGTAAGTGCGTGTGTGTGTCCATGTGCATATGTACATGGGCACACACATGCCTTTTTAAAAGTTACAGTGCCGAACACTGCACCCAGAGAATTTGGCCTGACGTGGGCCCCGTCCTCTCTGTATTGCAGACTCCGTGGATACTGAGGACTCAGCCTCTTCTCAGAAGTTGGATTTGTCAGCAGAAATGGTGCCTGGTTCCCTGCCAGCCCCCGGAAAGTGCAGGAAGCGAAGAATGCCTGGTGGAAGATTCCAGGCGTTTTCAGACCAGGAGGGTCTGGGCTGCCTGGAGAGAACTCATGGGTCCTCCGTGCCCGAGGAGAGCCTGAGCAGACAGAACAGCTCAGGAAGCAGGAGTGGGAGGACCTTGTCTCAGCCTGAGGCCTCAGAGACTGAGGAGCAGAGGTCTCGGGGCGTGACCGACACCAGAGAGGTGAGAGAAGGGCTGGAGGGCAGCAGGGCCACGGTGCCCTGTTCCTAATGTGGGGCTGGTACGGCTTTGACAATGCCGTGATTATGCCTACGGCACTGACCGTGTCCCAGGATAAAGGGAACCATTACACTTAGGTTTCCAGGGTGCTTGCTGCTGGGTTTTGTTGGATGGACCTGTGCCTCTGTGCCACACATTGCCCCTGCAGTGCTGTTCTGAGTGGAAGCCCTGTGGTGGAGAGAGGGGACTCTGCCTTACGGTGTACGGGGCGTTTGTCTCCAAAGTTGGAATCGGGCATCTTGGCCGGCTGAGCCATTGATGACCCTGTCGTGAAGGGAGGATCCTGGAGGGCGTTGTGATGAGAAACCGAGTTCCTCCATCCTCAGGGTGGCCTAGAGGCCAGGGGGACAACTGGCACAAGCCCAGTCAGAGGCATTGAGACACGCCTGCTGTAGACACGAGCACAGACCCCCCCAGAGGGGAACAGGCAGGGGCTGTTCACTTGGTGCTTACCACAACGAGGACTTCGGACTCCCAGGCAGGCAGAGGAGTGGGAAGGTGCGGAATTGTGGGACGGGGAGGGAGGCATGGCTGGAGCTGGAGGCGGCTCCCTAGCAGCACGGGGTGGGGGGTTCCGGAGCGGGGTGGGGCGTGTTTGATGTCCCCGGCAGGTCCTGAGCTGGAAGGGAAGCAGAAATGGGGGAGGTGGGTGGTCTGTTTCAGGGTTTTGTTTGACCCTGGGCCGTTGCTGGGGACAGCGTCTGGCACTCTGCCCGCCTGGCTGCGGGCGCGGGCTGCCTCCAGGGCACTCCCTTTCAGCACAGGCTCCTACCACGGCCTGGGCGTGTCTTCTGCTTCCCTGTCTGGGTTGAGGGAAGGAGTCTGGGGCCTGCTTGAGTTGGGAATGTGTGGGCCCCGTCCTGTCGTGTCGTCGAGACCTCACTCATCCAGGACCGGTGCACCTGGCTAAGCCTCACTGGGCAGGCACTGCTAAGCCGCCCTCCACCTAGCTCAGGGCTGGGGCCTCACAGCCCCTGCCCTCCCCTCCATGGTGCGAAGGCATCCCCGGGTGTGCTGGGGGCACCTGCTGGCATTCAGGACCTCAGTTACCACACTGACTCACTGGCCTCATGATTTTGTTTCCATCACAGCCATCTCCCGGGTCACGCTCGGCTCTACCCGGGAAGAAGACGACCCTGCAGGCGGCGCTCCTGGAGACGCTCTTGGACCTGGTGGACAGGAGCTGGGGCGGCTGCAGGTCCCTGCACAGCAACAAGGCATTCCTCAGTGAGTCAGGGTGGCTGCTGCTCTTGCCCTCCAGGCAGCGTCTGTGTGGGTTCTGGGGTCCTCTGCGTGTGGTGACCTGAGAGTCATCTCAGCCCCAGGTGTCCTGTGTCCCCTCCCACAAGTGTGTGGTGGTCCCACGCCTGGGCCCTCCCTGGCAGTCTCCGCCTCTCACAGTGGCCAGGGCTCTTGGGAGGCACCACATGGGCCTGGGCCTGTGTGTCCCTGGCTGTGCTCTGGGGTGCTGCGGGGCCTGTGACCTTGTTTTGCTCAAAATGCTGTCCAAAGGGGCTTGGTTCTGAAGGCTGTGTTCACGTGGGGATTTGGAGTTTGGAAGCTGCTCAGCATCTTCTCCCCTGACGTGGACGTGTGGCCTGTGCTGGGCCTGGACTGCAGAGCTTTTGGTCGGTGTGGGGCCCAGGAGGGTGGTCCCTCCCCAGAGAGGACTTGGGTCTGTTTGATTCTGCCAGGCAGCCCGTACATGAACACACTGGGGCCTCCCTCATCTGGGGTCACACTGGGAGACCAGGAGATGCCGCGTCCCTGGGGGCACCTTCTCTTTGTCCTGCAGCCTGGGGTGTGGCAGTGTGTGTCCCTCAGGAGCCTTGCCAGTGTCCTCTCCCAGCAGACCCTGGGCACAGCTCTGAGCTGTCTGAGTGCCCCTCGCAGTGTCATAGCCCCTCAGCTCATAGAATGAGGACGCCCTGCAGTCGAAGCCCACCCGGACCCCAGCCCCATAAACCTCCCCTCTCCCTAGGCTGGTGTCCTGCGGGAGCCTCCTGAGCTTGTCGGTGGCAGGGGGACTGTCCCAGGCCCAGGCCACTGTCCCAGCGTGGAGTTGCCAGCTGGCGTCTGCACTGTGGTTTCCACACAGGGCAGTCGGTGCTTGTGGAAGACGCAGCGAGTTGTGGCGGTGCCACTGAAACCTTGAGACGCAGCGGCCCCTATTTGCCCCTTTTCTTGGGGGTTACCTCTTCTCTTTCTTCAGTTCCCACCCTGCCCGTGTGTGGACGCACAGAGCCTGAGGTGGTTTTGTGGCGCCAACACCCCTTTGCCCCGCCCTGCCTGCCGTCTTTTTGAGGCATCATCTGTGAGATTCAAAACATGCTGAGCTGATTTTGTTTGCATGTCATCCTTTAAGCCTGAGTGCTAATGTAATATTTGATTTTCACTCCTAGCTCAGGCAAGACACATCTTGTCATCTGCCGAAGAATTCACAGCGGCTCAGGACGGCTCTGCGATGGTGGGTGCAGACGTCGGCTCCCTGGCTCTGGAGAGTAAGTCCCTGCAAAGCCGTCTTGCTGAGCAGCAGCAGCGGCACGCCCGGGAGATGAGCGAGGCGACGGCGGAGCTGCAACGCACACGCCAGGAGCTGGTGAGCCCGCCCTGGCGCCGTGTCTGTGTCCACGTGACTGGGGGAAACACGGCTTTGACTTCCAGGAACGAGGGCAGCTCCTTGAGGCCACACTGTCCCAACCGCCATCTCTGCAGCCCCACGTCTCCCCTCCCTGCCCGGCACCCGCTCACCCCCAGGAACATGGCCTGCCCTGTCTCACAACAGGCCTGGAGCACTTTGGAGACAGCAGTGGCGCTGGCCACCTTCTCTCCTTGGAGGGGCTGGGCTGGGGAGGCGGGCTGGGGTGACGCCAGCTGGAGACGGTCTTTAGTCCCCTGTCCTCTGGCGCAGTCTACCCCGTCCCCTCCCGAGAGGTCCAGTGTACCAGCTGATCACAGGGTCCCTGCTGCTGCCCTGCCTGGGCGTCCTCCCCCGGACCACCGGGCGCTGCTGGGCGCTGCGGGAGCCAGGCCTGGACATGACTTTGTCTTGCTGACCCGTCTCTCAGGGCCTCGAATTGGAGACAGCTGAGGCCACTCTCCTTTTACGAAGGAGATGACGGCCAGCGTTCCATGGTGAGCTGGGGCTACAGGGCAAGTTACCCCAGAATGAACAGCTGAAAACCCACATTTATCCCCTTGGATTTCTGTGGGTCAGGCCTGAGGCTTAGCTCAGCTCAGCTCAGCTAGGCGCGTCTGGCTCCCTCTCAGCTGTGGGCCGGGGCCACCGTCTCGTCTGAGGCCTCATGGGGCAAGATCCTCCCGGGCTCCCTCCACACTGCAAGGGCCTCCCCATGAGCTGCTGGTGTCCTCAGGACAGGGAGCTGGTGGTCAGAGAGCCACACCCAGACAGAAGCCACCCTCCGGGAGTCCTGGTGTGAGGGCAGAGCCGTGTGAGGAGGTGCACACCCAGAGGGGCCTTGTCAGCCTTTGTGAAATGGGAGTGAAGTCGGCCCAGGACGGCTTCGAAAACTGCCTCTGAACTTACCTGACAAGTACATACTGTCTGTTTCATGGGAACCTACATCTCAGAGATCCCACACAGCGCTTCCTCTTCAGAGAAGAAAAAGTACAGATGACGAAACAACACAGGCAGCCCCTGTTTAAACGCACATGCCCCGCCCACCCCACCCCCCCGGCCGGGTCTGGAAGCCTCAGCACGTGGCCTTCATCTGGAAGCCTCTGTTTCAACATC
The DNA here is from genome assembly GCF_007565055.1 of Rhinopithecus roxellana. NCBI lineage: Eukaryota > Metazoa > Chordata > Mammalia > Primates > Cercopithecidae > Rhinopithecus > Rhinopithecus roxellana. The sequence continues at coordinate 13,521,956 of NC_044551.1, read as the reverse complement.
CCCCCTGTCCAGAAGCCTCCGCGTTAAGCACATGTCCCTGTGTCCAGAGGCCTCTGCATTTAAACACACGTGGCCCCCGTCTGGAAGCCGCTGTTTAAACACACGTGGCCCCCGTCTGGAAGCCGCTGTTTAAACACACGTGGCCCCCGTCTGGAAGCCGCTGTTTAAACACACGTGGCCCCCGTCTGGAAGCCGCTGTTTAAACACACGTGGCCCCCGTCTGGAAGCCGCTGTTTAAACACACGTGGCCCCCGTCTGGAAGCCGCTGTTTAAACACACGTGGCCCCCCATCTGGAAGCCTCTGTTTAAACACACGTGGCCCCCGTCTGAAAGTCTCTGGATTTAAGAACATGTGGCCCCTTCTCTGGAAGCTTCTGTATTTAAACACACGTGAAGCCTTTGTATTTAAACACACGTTGGCCCGCTGTCTGGAAAGTGAGCTGGGCGCTATCACCGATGATGTCTTTTCTGTGGGATGCAGCCGGGCACACCCCTTGCCCTTCTGAGCCTGGGACCAGACGGAGCCGACAGGTGGAGCCCAAAGGTGTGCTGAGCGCCAGTGTCACCGGGGGTGGGAGTCACGTGCAGCTGTGGCTGCTTTGGACGCCTGCTTTTTTGCCCTCTGCAGTTTGCCCAACCCTGCCCCTTGGGGCAGCCCTGGGCCACAGGACAGAGCAGCCCCGGTTCCATGTCAGGACGAGTGATTGGAAGGATCTGGCAGCCCCAAGCCCCTCGGGTAAGGAGCAGTCAGTACGGTCAGGAACCCCGCGGAGGGAGCAGCCAGGCAGGCTGGTGGGCGCTGCCTTCCAGGGAGGTGCACATCTGTCACTCCAGAAGCACCCAAGTTTACTCTGCCACGTGAGGACGCTCATCCCTCGGTCGCATCAACCTTGACCGTGCTTCCTTCGGAAGCTGCAGTACAGTGTCCTGAGGCAAAGGTGGCCCCACTCCCAGCTGCTGTGCCTGGCACGGCTTCCGAGGCAGATGGGCTGCGGCCAGCCTAGGTGCAGTCGGTCCTCTGTTCCCTGCGCCTGCTGTGGCCTAGACTCCAAAAAATAAAAGTTAAACAATTAGCTAGGCGTGGTGACACGCTCCTGTCATCCCAGCTATTTTGGGAGGTAGAGGCAGGAGGCTCAGGAGTTGGGGACTGCAGTGAGCTGTGATTGCTCCACTGACCTCCAGTTTGGACGACAGAGCAAGACTTTGCCTCAAATAAACTAATGAAAAAGAGCTGGGAGCCCACAGCCCTGCCTTAAGAGCTCACCGTGTCCTTGGGAGGCAACACCATGAGATGTGACGCTGCCAGGAGCTTTCTGGACGACCCAGAGCACCGCGCAGAGGGCAGGTCGTGCTGGTTGGCACCACTGCAGCAGACACCTTGGCAGAAGGCGCGAAATGAAGAACTGGCCAGGATAAGCCTGAGGGGGACAGTCTCAGACCCAGTGATCAGCTTTCACTATGGGCATCAGGGGCCTGTCGGGCACGTGCATGCTGAGGGGGCTGTCGGTGGGTGGGCTCGCTGAGCGGAGAAGGACAAAGTGGAGATACCCCCAGCACGAGGCTTCTGCTGTACAGACTCGGGCGCTCCCTCCCCTGGTAGCAGTGAGTTGGGGTCTGCTCAGCACCCCCGGCCCCAGAGCAGCAGCCTGGTGAGCCTGGATCCCTGGGGACCCTGATCGCAGCTGCTGGCAGCTTGGATGGCTCACACCTCACCAGGCACCCTGGGGCCGGGGAGGGGCAGAGGCTGCCATGTGGCTGCAGGCATGGCCCTTTCCCTTCCTTGGTGACAGCTCGTCCTGTGCTCTGGGTCTTCTCCATACTTTGAGGATGTGAAAGGAGCCAGAACAAAAGGGGGTTCCTGCAGGGCCACCTGTGCCTCACACTGGCACCAAGGCCTGGGACCCACAGTGTCCGTGAGGGCATCCTGGAAGAGGCAGGGCTCCCCCAGCCACCACCAGCTGCCCTGCCCAGCATCAGGCCTGCGGGTCCTGCTGGAGCACATGCCTCAGGGAGACTCAGGAGTGGGGCTTTCACGGGGCTGGGGCGCTCCTTTCCATCCCTCTCCTCACTCGCCCCCTCCCCCTGAGGGTGCTACAGGGCTGGGCAGGGCAGGCTGGGGGCAGGGAGATGTGCCATGAAACCGAATTACTGCCTTTCACATCGTGACTCCAAGTATGCAGAAGGGGAACCCTCGGGATTCTCAGAAGGTTTCAGTTTTATTTTCTTACACATTTTACTGAATTTGAGTTGCGCATTTTAAGTGTATTTTCTGTGTCCCCAGGATGATTTGAGACACCATTTAGATAAATCTTTGGAAGAGAACAGTAGCTTAAAATCACTTTTGTTGAGTATGAAAAAGGAAGTGAAGAGTGCAGACACTGCAGCCACATTAAATTTACAGATCGCTGGTGAGTTTGGTCATTTTGTAAACTGTAAGTGTTCAAATGTGCCTAGGTAATGAGGAAGGCGAGCAGCAGCAGACGCAGTTGGTAAGTGGGGAGCTGAGCCCCTGCCTTGCTGGCTGGCATGGAGGCTGCCTTGGCCGGAGTTTATGGCACATACGCGTGTCTGGGGCAGTCCAGGCGTGGATGTGGGAGGCAAGGCCACCTCTGTCCTCACCCTGCCCGGCCGTCCTCCCCTCAGCACAGGGTGTCAGGGCTGCAGGTGCTGGAGTGGCCTGGTCACTGTGGGATTTGCTGCTCCTATCTGGCGTCCTCCCGCGGTTATGCTGCCGTCGAATTTGGTGAATGAGCCTGTTGCCCAGCGTCTCAGCGTTACAGATTCGGGTTGCATTTCTGGTGAACCCGTGTTTCTCCCGAGCAGGCTTGCTGTGGTCACTGTTTCATCCAGATCCAGATCTTTCTCATTTCTCTCTCTTCACTTTTTTTGTTCTATTTTGCTATTTTTACAAAAGTGTTTTCAGTATTTCAAGTTCAGATACCTGGATTTTAAATAGGGAAATGCTGACGGAGTCTGCTGCCCATGGTAACCTTCTCGGTATGGCGTGGAGTTTCTTGGAAGTTTTGACTCGTACTTCCCTGAAAATGCCAAGTGGAGCATCTTTTCCTGGTCTAACCTCTCAGAGGCTCACGGGCTTTTTCTTAAAGTCCAGGTAGTAACTGTTTCAGGGCGCGTGGGCCTCATGGCGTCTGTCCCAACCAGCCGTGGCCTTTGTGGCAGGGAGGCAGCTGCGGATGAGGCCTGTGGCCGCTCTCTCCTCCGGGGCAGCGTCTCCTCACATCTTTCGCCTGTTGGTTTTTATTGGGTTGTTTTATCGAGTGGTAAGAGTTCCTTAGAGTCTTCTTTTTTATTTACAAATTTTGCTTTTCTGTCTTCTGTTTCTTTAAGATATTGTTATGTTTACAACAGGTTCTTGAATAACTCTGTTCATTCAACATCATTTCGTTGGAAAGGTGATGAGAAAAAACAATCAGTGCTCTGCCCGGGAGAACTGTGTGTGTGGCTTGCCCTCCCGGCTCCTGGTTTCTCTGGTGCGATGATGTCCTCCCACGCCCCGATGCCGTGCACACCAGGGCGTTGGTGTGTCTGACCTGTCCCGTCCCGAGTGAGCGCAGGTACGAGCCGCCCGCCGTGCGATGACATCTGATCAGGGCTGGTTCCCGCTCCACGCCCTGAGCTGCTGGGATGGGCTGCAGCAGTAAATTATGATGTAACTTGTCTTTATTACTCGGTCTTAAATGTGTGCATTGCTCCCATTTATTGTAATGTTTACTGTTAGAGGTATTTTGGTCTTTGGCGGTTTGGTGATGTTCTTGCGACTAGAAATTGCTGTGGGAGCGTCACTCTTGCTCCCGTCGGCGGCCTGTGTGGATGGTGAATTCGGCTTCGTTCTACGGTGGTCGCTTTGCTTTGTGGCCGTTTCCGGAACCATCAGCACGAAGCGAGGACTTGCTGGACTTTCCCTTACACTTCTTCTTAGCAACTTCACTTGCCATGTGAACTTTTATTTTATTGCTAATTCTTCCGCGAGTTCAGACCTCTCTTTTCTGACATTTCTGATTGTGACTTACGTTGTTTTTCGTTTCTTCTGTCATTTCCTTTTTGTCTTCAGCTTATTTTGAAACAGTGGTTCTGGTGTGGGTCCGTTCTGGGGGCGTGGCTTTCACTGTCATAGGGCTGTTCTTGTGCCCTAACCTTTTGCCTTACAGAAACTGGGATTTGGCTTCAGTACTTTCTGCTTCTTTTTACATGAAAATTATGCTTCTGAATTTCAAGGAGGCAGGGTCAGGGCACCTTTTCTGACCTCATGGATCAAGGATAGGGCAGTCTCCTTTTGGGGATTCTCAGGCCCTGTTCTCTCCTCCACCCTTCTCTGGTTGACCTTGACCCTGACCCCACACCAGCTGTTCCTCTTGGTGCAGGCTCTGTTGTAGAAGGGACCAGGCAGGTCAGCTCTGGGGGATGGCAGGGCTGCCTCAGCTTTTCCAGACTGCATGGGGGCCCCTGGCCTCACCCTCATGGGACGGGCAGGGCTGTGGTTTCCTGGTTGGCCCACTGGGTTTCCCAAGGGAGCAAGGGCACGTGGGGGCTGTCCCGTTCTCAGAGCTGACGGTCACGGCCACCCTCTGCTGATGGCTGCCTCACCCCCGCAGAAGTGGACGTGATGTGTGACTTGTGGCCGTTGGGGGTTTGTCCCAGCCTCTTGTGTTTGGGGTCCCAAGGCTTCCTTGTCTCTGGGATGCTGTAGTGTTGTCCTTGGGTTTCTGGTTTTGCCATCTAAGGACTCTTGGTTTGACCACCACGGGGACCGGAAGATCCCGAAACTGCCGCCCTGCGTTTCCTTCATTCCTGTCCTCTGTGAACATGTCCGTGGACATGGACTCCACGTGGCGTGGCCTTCACACTGTGGATGCTGCTGCGGCACTGCTGTCTCGTGGGTGAGAAGAGCCTGCCATCCGTGCCACCGTCACCCTTTGCCCACCACCTCCCCCGCCGGCGTTCTCACTGCCTCTGTCATATGTGGTTTTGCAAGAGTGTGTCTACATGTGGGTTTATTTGTATCCCATGTTTGGATCTGGGGAGCCACTAAATCGTATCTCTCTTTTCCTCTTGCGCTGGAAATCCAGAAAGAGGCAGGAATTAGTAGATGGAAACCAGCCACATTTTCAGTCACTGATGGATGCAGAGTCAGAGGACGCTTGGGAGACCTGTGGCCACTGTGGGCTGCTTAGTGCTTTTCCCGAAACCCACAGGCCCTCCCTTCAGGGGTAGAGTGTGCTTCCTGGTGGAGGAGAAACCAGCAGACAGGCCCAGTGGAGGGGCTGCCAGCCAGTGCTGCCTCTCCCTGCCCTCACACAGGGATGTGGCTATGTGGGGGCCTGTGGAGGGCAGACCACACAGCTTCAGCCTGGGGAGGGCCCAGGGTAGAAACAGCACAGGGTGGGGCCATGGCATTCATGCTCGCCCTGTCTTTGAGTCTCGTTAAAACTGATCTTTTGGCCGGGCGCGGTGGCTCAAGCCTGTAATCCCAGCACTTTGGGAGGCCAAGATGGGCGGATCACGAGGTCAGGAGATCGAGACCATCCTGGCTAACAAGGTGAAACCCCATCTCTACTAAAAAAAAATACAAAAACCTAGCCAGGTGAGGTGGCAGCGCCTGTAGTCCCAGCTACTCAGGAGGCTGAGGCAGGAGAATGGCGTGAACCCGGGAGGCGGAGCTTGCAGTGAGCTGAGATCCGGCCACTGCACTCCAGCCTAGGCGACAGAGCGAGACTCCGTCTCAAAAAAAAAAAAAGACAAAAAAAAACAAACTGATCTTTTCCAGCTATATTCTTTTTCTGGTAACCAAGATCTAGTTTAAATGTAGAATTGTTTTCATTTTCAAAATGCATGAGTGAGTTTTACTAAATAATGGTACTTTTTCTTTCTTTCTCTTTCAGGACTTCAAACAAGTGTGAAGAGGCTGTGTGGTGAGATTGTGGAACTGAAGCAGCACCTGGAGCATTACGACAAGATCCAGGAGCTCACACAGATGCTGCAGGAGAGCCACAGGTACCTGCCCATGAGGCTTGGGTGGGCCCCTGAGGGGAGAAGGCCCAGGCACAGGGAGGGTGGGGCCGGACTGGGTCACACCCAGAAGGCACAGAGGAGCAGCTCCTGAGTCTTGGCCGATGATATCCAGGACCCACTGCTGATTTGAAACTTCCATAAACTTTCCTCTCTGAAAACTGAAGCCCTTCCTGCTGTTGGATGTGTGAGGCATGGATTGTGAAGTGTGACCCATGAGGTATGACTGTGAGGTGTGGATGTGAGGTCTGACCATGAGGTGTGACCGTGAGGCATGGACTGTGAGATGGGACTGTGAGGTATGTGACCATGGGGTGTGGGCTGTGAGGTATTGACCCTCAGTGTGAGGTGTGACTGTGAGGTGTGGACCGTGAGGTGTGGATCGTGAGCTGTGGACCGTGAAGTGTGGACTGTGAGATGTGACCGTGAGGTGTGACTGTGAGGTATGGACTGTGACGTGTGACTATGAGGCGTGGACTGTGAGGCGTGGACCGTGAGGTGTGGACTGTGAGGTATGACTGTGAGGTGTGGACTGTGAGGTGTGACTGTGAGGTGTGGACGTGAGGTATGACCGTGAGGTGTGACCGTGAGGTGTGGACTGTGAGGTGTGGACTGTGAGGTGTGACTGAGGTATGACTGTGAGGTGTGGACCGTGAGGTGTGGACCGTGAGGTGTGGACTGTGAGGTGTGACTGTGAGGTGTGACCGTGAGGTGTGGACTGTGAGGTGTGACTGTGAGGTGTGGACCGTGTATGACTGTGAGGTGTGACTGTGAGGTGTGACTGTGAATTGTGAATGTGAGGTGTGGACTGTGAGGTGTGACTGTGAGGTGTGGACCGTGAGGTATGACTGTGAGGTGTGACTGAGGCGTGGCTGTGAGGTGTGACAGTGAGGTGTGGACCGTGAGGTGTGACCGTGAGGTGTGGACTGTGAGGTGTGGACTGTGAGGTGTGGACGTGAGATGTGACTGTGAGGTGTGGACCGTGAGGTGTGACCATGAGGTGTGGACTGTGAGGTGTGGACTGTGAGGTGTGACTGTGAATTGTGAATGTGAGGTGTGGACTGTGAGGTGTGGACTGTGAGGTGTGACTGTGAGGTGTGGACCGTGAGGTATGACTGTGAGGTGTGACTGAGGCGTGGCTGTGAGGTGTGACTGTGAATTGTGAATGTGAGGTGTGGACTGTGAGGCGTGGCTGTGAGGTGTGACTGTGAGGTGTGACTGTGAATTGTGAATGTGAGGTGTGACTGTGAATTGTGAATGTGAGGTGTGGACTGTGAGGTGTGGACCGTGAGGTATGACTGTGAGGTGTGACTGAGGCGTGGCTATGAGGTGTGACAGTGAGGTGTGGACCGTGAGGTGTGACCGTGAGGTGTGGACTGTGAGGTGTGGACTGTGAGGTGTGACTGTGAGGTGTGGACGTGAGATGTGACTGTGAGGTGTGGACCGTGAGGTGTGACTGTGAGGTGTGGACCGTGAGGTGTGACCATGAGGTGTGGACTGTGAGGTGTGGACTGTGAGGTGTGACTGTGAATTGTGAATGTGAGGTGTGGACTGTGAGGTGTGGACTGTGAGGTGTGACTGTGAGGTGTGGACCGTGAGGTATGACTGAGGTGTGACTGAGGCGTGGCTGTGAGGTGTGACTGTGAGGTGTGACTGTGAATTGTGAATGTGAGGTGTGGACTGTGAGGCGTGGCTGTGAGGTGTGACTGTGAGGTGTGACTGTGAATTGTGAATGTGAGGTGTGACTGTGAATTGTGAATGTGAGGTGTGGACTGTGAGGTGTGGACCGTGAGGTATGACTGTGAGGTGTGACTGAGGCGTGGCTGTGAGGTGTGACTGTGAGGTGTGACTGAATTGTGAATGTGAGGTGTGGACTGTGAGGTGTGGACTGTGAGGCATGACTGTGAGTTGTGACTGTGAGGCGTGACTGAGGTGTGACTGAATTGTGAATGTCAAGTGTGGACTGTGAGGTGTGACCTGCATGCAGTGTGACCAGGGGAGACAGGCACATGAGAGACGGGCACGGCGGGGCCACCTGCTTCCCCTGGGCAGCTGTGCTTCCCCCTTCACTGCAGTTCGTGTTCACCTGGAAACATGGAGATTTCACCTTTACTCCCTGGCTATAGGGGAATGGTGAGAAGGGGGCTGGGTGTGAGGGGATCTTCAAGGCAGAATCTTAGTTCGTCTTTAAATAATTGTGTGCTGGGAAGTGGTTGGAAGCTGGGTGCAGAAAGGAAGAGGCGAGCTGCTGGAGGAGGCAAGGGCAGGTTGCTCTGGGCGGTTTTGTGGGTGCTGTTGTGTGAACCCCTGTTCCTGTGGCCTCAGCAAGGAAGGCTGCTCTGGTCAGTTCCTCCTCCTCCCCCTCTCATTCCCTCTTCCTTTCCCCCCATCTCCCAATCCTCCTCCCTCCTCCAGTCCTCAGGCTGAGGCTGCCACACTCACCTGGGTTCGAATACAGTCTGGACATAGGTGTAGCCAGGCTCTGCCCCTTCCAGGATAAAGGCCACAGACCCCCGTGGGCCCATCACAGTTAAATTACAGAGGGGAAGGGTCCTGAAAAGACTGGGCCAAGAGGAGATGCAGCAGCGCAGAAGGAAGGGGACTGTGGCAGCCACGGGTGCAGTGCACACAGTTGTGGGCAGGGCCATGTCACTCCCTAGAACCTGGCAGGCCTGTCTGTGGCAGGTCAGGGTGGAGTTGGGGGTCATGCTCCTTGAGCACTGTCCTGGACGTGGACAGGGTAGGGTGCACAGCTCTCAAACACGGTGGGATCGGGCTTCTGCCCCCAGGATTCATGCTGGCTTCATCCAGTCCTGGCCTGCGGCTCTTTTGGTGTCCAAGCGAACAGGGCCTGGCCCTGCACAGTGGTCCTGTCAGTGGGGTGCCCATCTCTGCAGCTAATGTGGCCGAGGTCAGTGGGCCCTGCCTTGTCTAATACTTGTAATGCCCTGAGTGTTCTCAAGTCATCGCTGACTGGGTGAGCAGGGCAATTTGGAAATGACAAAGTTGGTAAAATGCAATAGCACTTTATTTCTAAAATAAAAATGGTCAAAAGCATTAAAAACTAGGACTCTTCTATTACACTATTACAGTGTCAACATTATTATATTTGACTGGGAATTAGAAATATTTCAGTCCCTGTATCATTTCTAGAATTAGAACATTGTTTTGCTAGCCATAAAGTTTATCATCCTCTTCTCATAAAACTGGGTATAGCTGGAATAGCAGAGGCGCCATTCAGTCACTCATTAGCCCGTTCAGCTCATTCATTCATTCCATAGGTGCTGAGCAGCACCTCCAAGGCTGCTCCCAGGGGTCAGGGCAGTGGTTGGGAAGGGAGGAGGCAGGTGGGCGGTAGCCAGTGGGACACAGAAGGCGATGGGGCCACAGTGTGTGCAGGGCCAGGGCAGTTTCATGCCCATGCAGGGAGGCGGGCAGGCCCCGCAGGTGAGGGCGACACCACTGGAGAGGGTGGAGGTGCCACGAAGCCGCCTCCCTGTCGTTCTGCAGCTCCCTGGTCAGCACCAATGAACACCTGCTGCAGGAGCTGAGCCAGGTGCGGGCGCAGCACAGAGCCGAGGTGGAGCAGATGCACTGGAGCTACCAGGAGCTCAAAAAGACCGTGGCCCTGTTTCCACCCAGCAGCACCAGCCGAGGAGGCTGCCAGGCCTGCTGACTCCTGCCGAGACGCCGGGCCGCCCTCAAGCTCCCTGCTCGAGTTACATCGTCTGCACCTTTGTCCTTCTTTACTGAGTGTACTGGCTGGCAAGAGCTCTCTCTTCTGTTTGTAATTATTTAGGATGTTTGGAATGTGTTCAGGGCCTGCAGCATGGTTTTCTAAAGCACTTCCTAAAATGATATGATTACTCCAAGCCCTTTGCATGTTTTCAGACAAAACACATTGACATATTTTGAGACACACTGACCATTGATCTTTTATCCAGTATCCTGAGACGAAGTAAATGCAGTGTTTTACTGCCTGATGTGAAAGAGAGGCTATGTATGATCATTAAAGAAAATAATTTTCTGTGTAACAAGCAATCTTGAATAAACGAATACATTGTTCTGAAAAGTTACTTTTTAAGTGGCTGTATACAAATCATAACTGAGTTTGTCATTGAGTTTTTTATAGAACAAGATGTGCACCATGATAGGTGAGCGGGAATAATTAAGTTCAAAGACTTAACACAAGTAACACTTACAGATGTGGGGGAAAAAAACCTTGAAAATACTGTCTTACGATTTTTTTTTTTTTTTTTTTTTTTTTTTTTTTTTTTTTTTTTTTGAGACGGAGTCTCGCTCTGTCACCCAGGCTGGAGTGCAGTGGCCGGATCTCAGCTCACTGCAAGCTCCGCCTCCCAGGTTTACGCCATTCTCCTGCCTCAGCCTCCCAAGTAGCTGGGACTACAGGCGCCCGCCACCTCGCCCGGCTAGTTTTTTTGTATTTTTTAGTAGAGACGGGGTTTCACCGTGTTAGCCAGGATGGTCTCGATCTCCTGACCTCGTGATCCGCCCGTCTCGGCCTCCCAAAGTGCTGGGATTACAGGCTTGAGCCACCGCGCCCGGCCAAAAATACTGTCTTACGATATTAACATATCACAGCGAAAACATCTACCCAAGCCCTGGCGCTCTCTTTTCTTTGCAGTGTAGTTCTGAAAATCACATCATAATAGGACACAAAACTAGATTTTTAGTTTGGAAACTTCATATCTTATGTCATACTTGCTGTGATTGGTAAAACAAGGTCATTTTTTAAAAATGACGTTTAACTGATATTGGGAAGAATGAGCAGGCCTAAGAAGAAAATGCTGTGTGCTAGCTGTGTGTGTGCACTTGGTTTGTGTGTGTGTGCTAGCTCTGTGTTCGTGTGGATACTGTGTCAGCCGTGTGCGCGCTTGTATGTGGGTGTCTGTCCATGCATTTGCCTTATCTGTGCTAGCTGTGTGCACACTTGCTGTGTGTGTATGCTGGCTGTGTGTGTGCACTTGCTATGTGTGTGCTAGCTGTGTGTGCTGTGTGTGCATGCTTCCTGTGTGTGTGTGCTGTGTGTCTGCTAGCTGTGTGTGTGTGCGCTTGCTGTGTGTGCTTGTGTGTGTGCTAGCTGTGTGTGTGTGTGTGTGTGTGGATTGTATCTCTAGGGAAGTCAGAGGTGGGACTCTGCTGTCTCTTCCCCAAAGAGGACTTGCTGGTTTTCAGGCTGCCCTCTTGTGTCACCACTGTCCAGTTGTGGTCATAACTCAGCAGGAAAATGTGTCATACCAAATTTATTTTCTGTAGGGTTGGGATGGGGTTGTCATCACATAATTTATGTATGTAAGAGTATTAGAAGATGTTACTATTAATCCACCTTAAGCTTATAGATGCTTACCTCGTTTGGGTTTCATTGAGCTTCTTGGACCTGTGAGTTCATATTTTTCATCAAATTTGGCAAAGTTTCAGCCACTATTCATATTTCTTGTCTGACTCCATCTCTCTCTCACTCCTCCCTCCCTGCCCCTGTCTGGGGGCAGCTTTCTGTTAGACTGTGATACTGTCTCACGGGTCACTAAACTCGATGCTTTTTCATCCTTGTTCTCTCATCCTTTCCTTGATGGTTTTATTGTCCTGTTGAGAGGCTTACTAATCTTTTCTTCCACTTGCCTGATTTGATGTTAAGCTTGTATAGTGAATTTTTTATATCAGAAATTAGATATATTTTTAGTTCTAAAATTCCATTTGAGGCCGGGCAGGGTGGCTCACATCTGTAATCCGAGCACTTTGGGAGGCTGAGGCAGGAGGATCACTTGAGGCCAGGGGTTTGAGACCAGTGTGGCCAACCATGCAAAACTCCATCTCCGCTAAAACTGAAAACTAGCCGGGTGTGGTGGCGGGTACCTGTAGTCCCCAGATTCTTGGGGGGCTGAGGCAGGAGAATCGTTTGAACCCGGGAGGTGGAGGTTGCAGTGAGCCAAGATTGCACCACTGAACTCCAGCCTAGACAGCAAGACTCCGTCTCAAAAAAAAAAAAAAAAAAAAAAAACCATTTGATTTTTTTTTATTAGTTTTATATCCCATTATTTTCATGTTTCCATTAACTCCTTACCCTCGTTTTTAACAGGTTTACTAGGAATTCCCAGCTGTTTCGAAGTTGTTGTACCAGCAGGCCCGACTGCTAGTTGTGTATGACCACATCTGCCGGTCCATGTTTTCAGTACCCATTGCCTGAAGTATTAGCACCTTCACTCTGGAGGGTGTGGGGTAGACCTCCTTCTGGTTTCGTTGGCTTCTCTCTGTTCAGCACCTTTTCACAGGATTTCTTGTTTGTAAAGTACCTATTCAAGTATTTTCCCTACTTTTCTATTGGATGGTCTGTCTCATTTATTGGCAGGTGTTATTTATGATTCTGGGTAGTAGTGCTTTGTGAGTTACATTTGCAAACAGCTTTTCTTGTCTTTTTACTTTAATGGTGTCTTTTAAGATAAATTTTAAACTTTAATATGGCCCAATATATCAATATTTTGTTTCATGATTAAAGCATTTTGGATACTAACTTTTAATAATCTTTACTCTGCCTTAATCATAAAGTTACTCTGTTATCTTCCAAAAGATTTTATAGTTTTGTATATTTTGGATTTTAGATATAGATTCTACCCAGAATTGATTTTTGTGCCTGTTTTGAAGGTTAAGGATCCAGTTTCATTGTGTGGCAGACATAAGCCCAGTTTTCCCAGCCGTGGCCGCTGAAGATTCCTTTGTCAGGATGATTTCTGTGTCTGTTTCTGCATCTCCTTGTCTGTCTCTGCCAATCCCACACACTCTAGGGTGCATACTTCCATCTTATGTTAGGATGTCTTGGCTGTTTTTGACCCTTTACATTTCATACATTTTAGAACTAGCTGGTTGAGTTGGAATTTTGTTTGGGATTGTATTGAGCCTGTAGATCAACTTGGAATCATTGACATACTTGTAATACTGGGTTTTACAAACCCTGAATACGGTATCTGTCTCTCCAAATGATAGCTCTCCTTCAGCGGGTGTTAATACAGCCTGCTACTTTTCACAGTGGTCTTGTATGTCTTTTGTTACATTTAATCCTAGGTCTTTGTTATTTTGTGATGCTGTTTTTAAAAATGTGCTTGGATTTCATTTCCTTTATGTGTTGCCATTTCATGGAAATTCAATTTTTGTGTATTAATTTGTATCTAGCAATCTAGTAATTTTAATCATTTGCCTGTAGCTGTTTTCTCATTTTTAGGCACACAGTCATGTTTTCTGTGAGTAATGGGGTTTCTTTCCCATTTCTGTTATTCTGGATTTTTACTTTATGTTTTTATTTTTGTTTTGTTTTTTGCTTCTCTACACTGGTCGGAACCCCTAGTGCAATGCTGATTAGAGGTGGTAACAGTGGGCATTGTTGTCTTCTTCCTGACATTCAAAGGGGTGATAAATTCTCACCATTTATCCACTTGTAATAGATTTTTTTTGTTTTAAAACTGCTTCTGTCAATAATTCGCATCAAGAATGGATGAATTTTATCACTTTTTCTGCAACGATTGAGATGACCACATGATTTTTATGATGTATTGATGTGGTTAATGACCATAATTTGCTGTTGTTAAAAATAAACCTTGAATTTCTGAGATAAATCCAACTTAGTAATGATGGATTTTCTTTTACATACATATTGTTGTATTTGGTTTGTTAATATTTTGTTTAGCATTTTGTGGCCCAGCTATACCACCTACCACCTGTGTTCGGGCCCTGATTTCCTCATCTATAAAATGGGGAGATAGTGCCTTCCTCACAGGGTTGTTGTGAAGGTAAAATGAGTTCGTATGAGTAGAACTCTCGGGCAGCATCTGGTACATCCTGAGCACTGGGTAGCTGCGTGCTCTAATACAGTGGTTAGTATGTCTCTTCACGGGTGACGGCCACTTACGATTTTCCTTTGTAATGCTGTTCTTGTCAGGATTCGTGTCTTTACACCACTGTAAAATGAGCTACGTTGTGCATTCTTTCTCCATTCTCTAGGAGAATTTATTTAATATTATAATTATTTCTTCCATGGATGTTTGATGGAATTTGCTGGTGAAGTCACTTGTGCCTGGAACTTTCTTTGTCAGGAGGTTTGACTACTGATCCAGTATAACTCAGTGTTCCAGGATGTGGCAGAGCTGTTCACACAGACCATCCTTATGTCCCCCTTGCCTTTATGCTGCATATCCGTGAGTTGGGTTGGGCCGTGTGACTACTGAGCAACAGCCTGTGCGTGGGACTGAGGTGAGTCATTTCAAGGCCAGAGCAGTGGGAGCTGGTGCATCACTTTGATAGCTTCCCTACCAGTGACCTGGGCAGCCGCATCACAGGATTAGGAAGCCGGTTTGTCTTCTGTTGGAAGAGATCTCTTGTTATTCCTGAAGTTGGACGTTGTGTAATAAATTTTGTGTGTCCAGCCACTGAGGTGTTGGGTTTTCTACTGTAGCTGGCAGTGACTTCCCCTAAGTCCCAAGGCTGAGCAGGTTTTCCATTTCTTTTGGAGTTAGTTTTTATAAGTTATGTGTCTCTAAGAATTGATCCATATTGTCTTAATTTTCCATTTTGGGGGATATAACACACATAATTGGAATGGCTTCAGCATTTGAAGCTGTGTGTGTCCCTGTGGCAGAGACGTAGGGACAGTTGTGTCCCTTTAAGCAAGACCTTGCTATCCAGGGGCAAGGAGCGTAGGGGCAGAGACCATCTCTAGCCGCCATGCTGTCAGGCTGTGCCTGGGCTCTGGAGCTGAGGACACACTCATCCAGGCAGCCACAGCTGGTGTCCAAGCAGGCAGGGCCTGCACCTAATGCGAACCACAGGGAGCTCCCTAGCAGGCCATCTCCAGAGCCTCCCTGAGGCCTCCCAGCCACCCTGCCTCCTCCCCTTGCGCTGTTCAGGGGCATTCCTCATCAGTGAGCCTCTTGTGATACAAAGGCCACCTCAGCATCTGCCTCCCGGGGACCCAGCCCATTCTTGGCCATTCTTCATATTCGTTGTTTGAACTTTCTCTTCAGTCCTTTCAAAAAAACACCCTTTGCCTCCATTTTCTTTTCAATTTCTGATCTGATCTATCGTTAGCCATGCTGAAATAACAAATAAATATGGGTTAAAATATTATTTTATCGATTTCCCTGTTTTGTGTTTCTTTCTTTTGATCAGTGAATCTGATTGATCCACCATCTAATTAATTTAAATCTGCCATCTCATTTTGTGCTGTTTGTTCTATTCCATGATTTTTTCCCTCTCCACTTTTGCCACTTTTAGATGATCTGTCATCCCACATGTCCCTCTGCTCATTTGGAGACTGTGTACTCCGCTTCTGTTCTGTTCTTACGGCATGTGTGCGTTTAGTCCGTGTTCTTACCCACCCCTGGGGTTCCTTGAGCGCGAGACGCGCGTCCCTCCCCATGCTCCTGTTCTCACCTGTGGGGGTTCCCAAGTATTTTTATGGAACATTTTAACCTCACAAAGTATTGATATAGTCACTGTTAATTTGGAGTTATTGACCTATTTATTCTCTTTGCTCTGCTTTCTTCACAAACCAGACATACCATTTGAGATCACCTTTGCTTTCTGCATTTAGAATTTCTCTTAACGTCTGCTGGTGGCAAATTCTCTTTTCATTGTCTAAAAATGCCTTTATTGTATCCTCATTTTGGAAAACTGTTTCACTGGGCTAGTATCTCAGGTTGGCAGCCTGTGATGACGTCGCCCTGTTATGGGGGCTACGGTGGTGTTCACAGTGTTCATGTCTCATGTCCATTCCCCGTGAATTAGACCCCACCCAGGGCTGCACCAGTGCTAGACCAGGACTCACAACTGACAGACGGCTGGTCCGCCTGCTCCTCCTTCACAGTCCTCCTGTCTAGATGAGGAAGCAAGAGGCTCCCTTAGGCAAAGGGGACACAAGGCTCTCAGCCCTGTGAGCTTCAGCCCAGTGGAGGCACTCAGCACACTCCCTGCCTGGGGCCCCTCCAGTACCCATCCCCTGTTATCATCTGTTACAGACATGTGTGCTCTGAGGAACAGAGAAATCCATGTTTTAAAACACCTTTATTTGTCACTTTACCAACTGGACACACAATGTTAATGACAGCAGACACACAGGGGCATGTGCACACAGACATGAGCTGTTTCACTACAGGTTTGCAAGCCAGGCTCAACAGCAAGTCCAACAGGCGACACCACGCCTCTCACCTGCAGAAGGGACAGCACAGCCACCCCACCCCGCGGACGTTCCCAGTGAGTGCGGTTTAGACGTTGGCAGAAGTGCCTTTCAGAGTCAGAACAGCCATGACATGGACATCACCCGTCACACTGATAAAGTGATACGCTCAGTACTCCCTTATGTTAATCACACGGTGTAAAAATATATTGCACATATATATATATATATAAATTTGTTTCCCTTTCTTGAAAAAAACCTTAGTACAAACTAGTAGTTACACGCTCCCTTTCAAGTTTCTCTTAAGTTGTGCAGATTTCCTTTGTGGTTTGGCTTAGTTTAGTTTTTTAAGAGGTCGAAAGAAAGAAGTCAAGCATCTCGCTGTGCCCATTATTCCCCAACACAGGCCAGGGGACAAATGCCACACTCTGGACCACCAGAGCTCACAAATTGTTCAGTAGTAAGAGGAGGAAAGATGCAGGTTCAGTGTTTGAAGGATGTTCTGGCCTATTGATAACATCACTGTCCAGCCTCATCGTCCCCCTGTGCCATCCCCTCATGGTGTGGGGTGGGAGGGTGGCCAGTGCACATGTGATTGCCCACAGGAGGAGATGAGCTGGGCCAGTAGAGGGACAGATAAGTGTCCAGGGCCAAGGCGTCTCCATCTCAACTCCTCCCCACTCCAGTTGTACAGCAGAAGGAGCCACAGGCATGTGTGAACACACAGGACAGGCCCTGCGCCAACAAAACACCATTCACAAAAGCAGGCGGCTGCAGCAGCCCAGGGTGGGGGCCGGGGTAGGAGGTGATGCCCACACAGGGCTGCTGTGGTCGGCCCTGAGCTGGCACCCCTGGGGTCTGGGATGGAGCGGCACTGACAGGCAAGTGGGGCGGCCACAGGACATGATGCCAGCCCAACTCCACCATCTGTGCCCAAACTTGGGACAGGATATTAGAAGGTGTAAAAATAGTCCAGTATAAACATAAATCTTCTGCTACAATATTTTAAACATATAATTTGAACTTTAATTTTGGTAAAGCTAGCTGTTATGAACACTACCTGGTTGCTTATCCTATAGCAGTAAATAAAAATGAATAAGTACTCTGGTGTGAACAGTCTTCTCAATGCGCTCCCTCTGCCTTTCTCCTTTCCTGATGCTGAGACACGATCAGCACTGTCCTCCCAACACAACCTGTCCCTCTCTCCTGGTGTCACCCCCGACAGAACCTGTCCCTCTCTCCTGGTGTCACCCCCGACAGAACCTGTCCCTCTCTCCTGGTGTCACCCCCGACAGAACCTGTCCCTCTCCTGGTGTCACCCTCAAAAGAACCTGTCCTTCTCTCCTGGTGTCACCCCTGACAGAACCTGTCCTTATCTCCTCTTGTCACCCCCAACAACATGTCCCTCCTCCTGGTGTCACCCCCAACAGAACCTGTCCCTCCTCCTGGTGTCACCCCTGACAGAACCTGTCCTTATCTCCTCTTGTCACCCCCAACAGAACATGTCCCTCCTCCTGGTGTCACCCCCAACAGAACCTGTCCCTCCTCCTGGTGTCACCCCCAACAGGACCTGTCCCTCTCTTCTGGTGTCACCCCCGACAGAACCTGTCCCCCTCTCCTGGTATCACTCACTGACAGAACCTGTCCCTGTGTCCTGCTGTCACCCCTGACAGAACCTGTCCCTTCTCCTCGTGTCACCCACCAACAGAACTTGTCCCTCTCTCCTGGTGTCACCCCCGACAGAACCTGTCCCTCTCTCCTGGTGTCACCCCTGACAGAACCTGTCCCTATCTCCTCTTGTCACCCCCGACAGAACCTGTCCCTCTCTCCTGGTGTCATCCCCGACAGAACCTGTCCCTCTCTCCTGGTGTCATCCCCGACAGAACCTGTCCCTCCTGGTGTCACCCCTGACAGAACCTGTCCCTCTCTCCTGGTGTCGCTCACCGACAGAACCTGTCCCTGTGTCCTGGTGTCACCCCATCAGAACCTGTCCCTTTCTCCTCATGTCACCCACCAACAGAACCTGTCCCTCTCTCCAGGTGTCACCCCTGACGGAACCTGTCCCTGTGTCCTGTTGTTACCCACCAACAAAACCTGTCCGTGTCCTGGTGTCACCCCCAACAGAACCTGTACCTCTCTCCTGGTGTCACCACTGACAGAACCTGTCCCTATCTCATGTCACCCCCGACAGAACCTGTCCCTATCTCCTCATGTCACCCCCGACAGAACCTGTCCCTCTCCTGGTGTCACCCCCGACAGAACCTGTCCCTCTCTCCTGGTGTCACCCCCGACAGAACCTGCCCCTCTCTCCTGGTCACCCCCGACAGAACCTGTCCCTCTCCTGGTTTGCAGGCTGTGCGGTTTCTGTTATTCAGAAATACACATTTATTTTCTGTTGAACCATGGTTAGTAGAAGCTAATTGGCAGTGCATAAAAACATGCAGAAGAGAACACACACCTGCCTGAATTCACAATATTCAGAAACTGAGGAAGATGCACGGGTCTGTTACGTGCAGTGGGGCTGCTGTCCAAACAATGTTCTGTGTTTGGAGGCGGCACACAGATGCAATTACAGATTCCACAGACAAACTATAACTGACAATGGTGACCACTATGCCCTCGTGACTTAATTTTTGCTACCCCTCCTGGCTAGGTGACAGAGATGGGAGCGGAGTGGATGTTTTCAAAGATTCGCTTTGGAGCCGAGTGGAGAAGGGGGCTCTCCTGGCTCCCGCATGTCTGAGGAAAGCCTGGGGGCCATTGAGGGAAGGCGGGACGCAGGGGAGGCCATGCCTCTGACACGTGGGCACCAACCCTGGAAGTGTGGAGGGAGAGCGGGGGGTGTGGGGCCTCTCCCTCCAGGAGCCCACGGTGCTCCAGGCTAGGACGGGCTGGGTGCCACAGCAGCCTCGATCTCATTCACGAAACCCACAGGGGTGTCCTAGGGTTCAGAATGCATGCCACAACTTTCCTCAGAGTGAAGGGTCCACTTCTGCAAAGGAGCTCACCTCCAGGGGCCAAGATGGGAGCCATGAGCCCCACCGCTCCGGTCATTCCAGCCAGGTCTGGGAAGGGCTGTGGTGAGTCGGTGCTGGCCGCGTGGACGAAGTGCCCCGTCGGTGACAGGGCCTGTTCCCTGCGGGGTCGGGTGCTGCCCAGGCCGGGTGGAGACGCTTCTCGTGCTCAGGGCCGGTTTCTGGTGTGCTCCCAATGCGCTTGGCTCTTGAAGCCATTCTTGTCTGAGGCCAACCAGTGACCAGGAGGCAGGGTCCTGGTGCCCCTCTCCTCAGTGTCCCTCGTCCCCACAGACCGCAGCAAGGCCTGGTGAGCCTCTGTGCCTGCCGTGCCGTGTGGGGACCCGCGGACCCCAATCCGCCTGTCCCTCCGTCCTGACCCGGCGCCAGGCTCAGCTCCAGGGCAAGGTCCTCTGGAGTCACGTTCGTTCTGTGTGACTTGGCTGTGACTGTGGCGACCGGGTTGCCCATAGACAGAAGAAGGAGAAACGCAGCCTCCGACCAGGAGATGCGGCCCAGGGTGGAGCCGCGCTGGGGCCAGAGAGGCCGAGGAGGGCAGGAGTCCGAGGGTGTAAGGGTGCCAGGGTCCTTCGGGTCTCAGGCTCCGGGACCTGGGGAGCCGCCCTGTTCGGTGACTGCTCATCCTCGGCGTCTTCAACACAAGGGCTTTGGAATTGTCATGGGCTGTGATCGGCCGATTCCGGTGACCCGTTTGTCTGTGATTGGGTGATTCCAGTGACCCGCTTGTCTGTGATCAGGTGATTCCGGCGACTGCTCGTCTGTGATCGGCCAATTCTGATGGCCCGCTTCTCTGTGATCAGTGATTCCGGTGACAGCTCGTCCTCAACCTCTTCAACACAAGGGCTTTGGAGTTGTGATGGGCTGTGATCAGGCAATTCCAGTGACTGCTCGCCTGTAATCGGACGATTCCACACTGCGCATTCAGAGTTGTTTTCAAATGTTTCCGTACGTTAGTTCTGCCTTTCACACGCGGTCCAGCCAGGTTCAGTGGGGGCACAGGGCTGGGCTTGGGCACCCCCCGCCTTCCCCAGGCCGGTGAGGTGACATCCTAAAGGAGCCACGAAGCCTGAGGTTCATTTTTCCTTGGTCTTTATTGCCAGACACCACGAACTTCCCAGCCCTGCCATGGAAGCTGCCTGCCAGGTCCTCCCCATCCTCAGGTTGGGGTCTACCTGGGGATGAGCCTGCGGCAGTCTGTTGAGGGGCCTCGGAGACCCCCAACTTTCAGCGGACCATGCTGGCTGGGAGCTCCAGCCCTGCGGCTCCTGCTCTGCTCAGGTAGGGGAGTCCTTCCACAGGGCTGTGGCCGCAGCAGGTACACTCCTGGGAGTCAGGGGAGGCGAGTGGCGCTCATGCGTGCCAGTGAGGAAGGAGCCTCACCATCCTGTGCTGTGAGCCTGGCCCTGGGCACCCCTGCCCTGGCCAGAGCCTCACCGTAGCCACGGGCTAACAGGCTCTGGAAGCGTTTCCCCAAGACTGCCGCAGGCTCATCCTCAGGTAGACTCCAGAACCACAACCCAGCAGGTCACACGCGCAGCTGTGGCTGTTTGTGTGCCAAGGGACAGTGGCAGTGCGCCATTGTGACAGTGGGTAGCCACACCCTTCAGCCTCCCCAGGAGGGAGCAGGAGTGCCAGCTTCTCCCCAGGTGCAGACAGGCAAGGGCAGGCCGCCTGGGTGTGTCCTGGCAGCGTGGAGGGTCCTGGATGGGCTCTGTTTGGCCATCTACTGGCAGAGAAACCCCCACAGACACTACAGGCTTAGGGGTCCTCCCTGGTGTCCTGCTCTCTAGGGGGAGGGGCCGGGAGAGGTTAGGCTGAGTCATTTCAGGAGAGTTGAAGAAGGCGCTTGGGCTATGGCAATGGGAGGTCTGCGAGCAAGCAGGGTGCAGCTAGTGAGGATGGGCAAGCGGGAGGGCCGGGCAGAGGCCCTGTCACGCAGTGAGGCGAGGAGTGTCTCAGCACTTCATGTCTCTTGCCTGGCAACACCACGGGGACCAGACATTCCGAATCTTCCTAGACCTGCTCTGAGAACACAGGCAGCCACCACGTCTACTCAGGAAAGCAAAGGGAGCTGACTCCACCCTCACAGTCCAGGCCACTGTGGTCAGCCGGGAAGCCGCCCACTGTCCCCCACAGCTTTCCTTTTTCCGACGTTGCCCTTGGCACAGAGCTGGCCTGTAGGCATGTGTGCACACTTGTGTCCATGTGACCGGCTTCCCCACACATGTGCCAGGTGCCCAGTACCCCTGCCAGATGGCCTCACTCTGCCCTCTGCCCAGGAAAGCAGGAAGGCCCTGTGGTGTCCACTGCACACAGTACAGGCCTCAGGCCCCACAGACACCTCCCATGCCCGGTGTGGGGCCAACTCCGTGTTAGTTGCCTGCTGGTTGGGATTAGCTCCTGCCACCCTCAGGGCTCCTGGAAGGTGTCTGCCAGTCAGGAGATCAGCACAGCCTCCTGTTGCCATGACAGCCAGCTCCTTTAAAACACCCCTTTGACCTGCAAACCACGTGCCCGATGTGGTGTGATCCGGGAGACACTTTGGAAACGGTTGAGGACGCAGGTGTATAAGGAGGGTCAGTGAACTGGGGCCCAAACCTGGTTCGAGAGGGGAGTGCTGGGGGCATCTGGCAGGAGGAGGGGCAGGAGGGAGGCCTGGGCCTGGCCTCCCCCCAGCCCCCTCTGGGGCACCCGTCTGAGTTCTGCCCGAGTGAGCACAGGAATGTAATGAAGTGCGAGGTGACAGAGTCCCTGCTCCAGGGACACCGGCAGTGCCGCGAGGCATGGAGCGGGGGCTACTTGCCCCCTTGCACCTTCTGGTCGTAGGTGCCCGCATGCTTGTAGCCGGACACATAGCCCGACTCGTCCACCAGGTCCACGCGGCCAGCCTTGCCCTTGCCCTTGCCAGAGGGGTCGAAGCGCTCCTTGTGGGAGCCCGTGAACTTGGTGGTGTCTGTGAGCCTCGACACTGTGGGCGACGAGATGGCTTTCTGCAAGAGGAGCGGGAGGAAGGGGACAGGTAAGTTGCCAGCAGGTGAGGTGGCTGTGCCGTGGGCAGGTCTCCCAGCGGTGGGGCGGTGGGCAAGGGGCAAAAAACCCTGGGATTTATGCCCCTTTTAATTTTAATTCTTATTTTTATCTCTTGTGGCCCTGGGGCAGCCTTGGGCCTGCAGGGTGCCGCGACCCTAACAATTGACCAGGTCCACCTGGTGTTTATGCAGCTGGGGACCCCACCACCTGCACCCTCACAGGGAAGGGGCTGTCAGGACAGCCACGCCCCACCCTCCAGGCTATGGCCCCCCAGCCCATGCCCCTTTTGACCAAGCCTCCCCAGACCCTGCCCCAGGCCACGCCCTGCCGACCACGCCTCCCAGGACCCACCCCACCCCCACAGGCCAAGGCCGCAATCCATGCCCCTTCTGACTACACCTTCCCAGACCCCACACCAAGCCATGCCCTCCTGACCACGCCTCCCAGGCCAAGCCCCCATCCATGCCCCTCCTGACCACGCCCCCCCATGCCCCACCCTCCAGGCCACGCCCCAATCCATGTGCCTCCTGACCACACCTCCCCAGGCACCACCCACCTGCCAGGCCCCGCCCCCAGCCCCCTCCAGGCCCCGCCTTCCATCCCCGCCCTGCTCACCGTCACCCCTGAGATAATGGGCGCTTTGCCCTCAATGAGCCTGTGCACCTCGCGAACCGCCTCCTCGCTGCTCTTGTCTTTGAATCGCTTCTTGGCGAGCTCCTCCAGTGCCTCCTGGAACTGCTCAAAGGTGATGGTCCGGCAAGACTTCCCTCTGCAAGGGCACAGGCAACTTAGGGCTGGGCGCAGACCGGCCCAGGGCTGCCCGCCCCGGCGTGGGTCCGAGCAGAGCTGGGCGGCCATTGCCCAGCAACCCACAGGCTTCACCCACAGGCAGCCGCCCTGGTAGGGCCGCAAATCCAAACTGTCTTGGAAGAAAGCTTGGTGGAAGCAGGTCCTCTATAAAGCTGGATGCTCACACGGCCCTGCAGGCCGCTCTGACACAGGGTGCCTGTGGGTCTGCACTCTGCTGGGGCGGTGGGGGAGGCCATTAGGGAGCAGAGCCCACTTCCTCTTCCGGGGGCCACCACAGCCCCGCCCAGCTGCGCCGGGAGTTGGGGGTCCTAGGACCTGCTGGGGCCCCGGCTCTGCCTGTGTGTGTTGGGGTCCTAGGTGGAGGTGTCCCCGACACAGGAACATGGTTAGGAGGGGCCACCGCCCCCAGACACTTGGCAGCATGGGCACAGGCCCACACTTCAGACCCCCTGGCTCCAAAACCCGCCAGGCAGCCCTGCTGTGCCCCTGTGCTGCCCTGGCCTCAGAGGTGCAGAGCCAGATGCAGGAGGTGTGGTGAGCAGCTCCTGGTCACACAACACGCTGCATCTAAACACACTCCACGCCTTGCAACATCCTCCCACCACAGGCCATTCAGGCAATTTCAGAGGGTTCTAAACTGACTCTTGGTCTCTTATATAATAATTCTAATTAGAAAACATTTTTCTCCTCTGATCAGATCTACCACAACTAACCCAAAGTAGGGTTTTTCAATGTTTAAAACAAGAGATCCTGTGGATGAGGCTCAGTTCTGCAAAAGCCACCTGCATTTCACCAGGGAAGCCTCTGGAACAGCGCGAGAAAGGCTGCACCCAGCGGGCCAAGCATTCCAAGGGCACTCCCAGCTGCAGAATCCACCACAGTGACCAAGATTCAGGAGACAAATGACCCATAAAACCCCAGCAAGCCTTTCCAGAAGTCAATGAACAGAGGGCCTAGAATAGCCAAAACGATTTCAAGAAATGAGAACAGTCAGAGGACTGACTACCCAACTCCAAAGCTCATCAAGGCTTCACTGCAAAGTGGCAGTGACGTGGGCATGGGCACACCGCCAGCCCCGCAGCCCGGGGAGTCTGGCTCAGCCACACGCATGCCGTCCGCCGATGTCCACAGGTGCAGAGGCAAGCCAGAGAGAAAGGACTGCCTCTCCCACAAGTGGAGCTGGAGCAACTGGTGATCCCTGTGCAAATTAAAATACACTTTGGTCTGTACTGCGCACTATATACAAAACTCAAAATAGATGTCAGTCCTAATTATGAAACTAAAACAAACTTCTAGAAGAACCCCAAAAGAAAATCTCTGTGACCTGGGGTTAGGCGAAGATTTCTTAGAAATGGCAACAAAACACGGCCTATAGTGGAAAAAATGGATGAACTGGACTTCATCAAAAGGTTCGCAACTGTGCTCTCAGAAGATACCCTTAAGACAATGAGAAGACAAGCCACAGACTAGGAGACCTGCCTGAGAAAGGGACTTGTCTCTGAGATACACAAAGGAACCTTAAAACTCAGCAGTGAGAAAAAAAATGCCATGTGAAAAGACGGGCAGAATATTTGAAGCAGCAATATTCAGAGAAAACACGTGCATGCAGACAAGCACACGGGGAGGCGGCTGCGACGGCGCCCTCAGGGAAGTGCCAAGTACAGGGAGAGGCGGCTACCATGGCGCCCTCAGGGAAGTGGGGACAGACAACCACACGGAGAGGCGGTAGTGTTGGCGTCCCCAGGGAAGTGCGGACAGACAAGCACACCCAGAGGCGGCCGCCATGGCGCCCCCAGGGAAGTGCCTACAAGGACACGGAGAGGCAGCTGCGATGGCGCCCTCAGGGAAGTGCGGACAAGTACACGGAGAGGCGGCTGCTATGGCGCCCTCAGGGAAGTGCGGAGGGAAACCACAGCGAGGCCTTGCGCACCCTCCAGGGAGCACAGACAATCAAATAAACAAACTGCCAGCACCTCGAGCTGAGCAGGCCGCCGGGTGGGGGGCGTCCTCATCCACAGCCGGCGGAGCAGCATGGCAGAGCCACTGTGGACAGTTTCTGTCACAGCCAAAGAAGGCCCAGCAGTCACGTTCCTGGGTCCTTGCTCAAGAGAAATGAATAGGGAGGCTCACACTTAAATGCAAATGTTTACCACTGTTCTGCTCTCATCAAACCCCAACCAATCCAATGGCCCTCAGCCGTGGCCACAGTGCTGTGATGCTTGCGCACGTGGACGGCACCCCACCCTTGAGAACAAGCCCAGAATACCACGCGGTGGGTGCCAAGTGGCCAGGCTTGGAGCGGATGCTGTGTTTAACACAAGTGGCCAGACCAAAGCGGATGCTGTGTTTAAACAGCACCTGAGGGTTCCCACACACTTTATAGGCGTGTCCTGAAGACACAACAGACACCATCAAGAACCGCACTGTGCCAGAGAAGAAATCCCACTCAGAAACACACCAAGCACTGGGGTCCCACAGCACAGACCCCCACGCCTCATGGGGTCCCAGGGAGGTGAGCGGAGGCCTCACGCTGTGGCCGGAGGGGACTATGGGGAGACAGAGCCCCAGGGCGGGGCCTGGACTGCTGAGGATAGCGAGGCAGGGCACATTCCAGAACTGCGTGTCATAGGGTGCTGTTGTTCAGCAGCATCCCCCAGGGGGCGCTGGTGAGCCCGGTGAGCCGGAGGGGCCCTGAGCCACTCCATGGCTTGGGGGTGCACAGTGTTGGGGGCAGGTTTAGCCCCTTGACGCGCTCAGCCTGGACACCCGTACCATTCCCTGTGGTGCTGGAGGAGCCAGGCCACCCCAGGCAGCCCAGCAGTGCCTGGAACTGACAGTGCCCATTGGGCCCTGTGGGGGTGTTGACTCTCTAGGGCCCTTGGGGCCTCTCTGTCAGTCCCAGACCATCAAAGGCGCTCTCTCTTCTATTTACACCCTGCCCAAGCTGACATGCGGACGCCAGGCCTGACTGCCAGCTTGGTGACCAGTGCTGGGGCACGCAGCCCTTTCTGACAGCCTCGGAGCCAGGCACCACCAGCATGAGTCACTCGGCGGGGAGGGGGATGGCTGAGGGGGCTCCCCCATCAGAGGCCACATTCAGATCGGGACACCTGCTTTGCCCGTGCCCCGAGTGTCTTGGGGAAAGGGCGCCTGGGTCTCTGCCCTATGCTGGTGGGGAACTCTCCCCAAGAAGACCCGGGTGCCCCTGCCTGGGGCAGTCCTAAGAGTTCTAGGACAGCAGTGCCTGTGTCTTCCCCAGAGACACTTAGTCTGATTGCCTGGCTCTTCCGACACAGAGTGGGTCTGTTCTCCAGAGACCAGGGTGCTAGAGGAGCCTCCGAGTGCAGAGCTCAGCATCTTCATTGCCCATGCGCTCCCCAGCCCCGCGCCCTGCCCGGAAGCCGGCCCAGCCAGGCGCTGCCACTGCTCACACACGACACCCTGTTGGGCCTGGACTTACTTCCCAAGCTCTGAGTCCCCTTGGCCTCTGGGCCTGGCTCGGTCTCTCAGGGGACACTGGGACCCGGCCTGGGGCCTCCAGGAGCTGGGCTCAAGCCAGGACAGCCCTCTGAGGACCAAGGCCTGTTCCTCTGGGGCGGAAGTCACAGGCACTGCTGGGCTCGGGACTATGCATCCAGCACCCTTGTGAATCAGGAATGCCCTCCCAGGGTGACCTCTCTGAGGGGCAGGGGCCAGTGGGTGGGATGACAGCTTGCTACTCGGGTTCCGGAGAAAGCTACCAGCTCCCCTGGGCTCTCTGAGCCTGCAGCTGCTGTGGCTGGAGTGCCCTGTCCAGAGGCTGCCACAGGTGGGAAGCTGGGGGCTGTGGAGGAGAATCTCGGGGGAAACAGCCTCTCCCTGTACTTAGGCGAGTCCAAGAGTGAGGGGCTGCGGCTCCCCCAGGGCACCAACCTCTGGGATCTTCCATTAGCTCCTGAGACCTGAGGAGGCTGGGAAGGAGCCCCTAGCTGGTGGGTCCCGCGGGGGGAGTGGGGGCTTCTGGGGAGGCTCCTGCCTGGTAGGGACATGGCCTTAGCGGAGCCCTGTCTGGCATTGCCATCGTGCACGTCAGCTCCGAGTTCTCACTGCTCCAGGAGGGTCCGGTGGTCCTGGTCCAGCAGGACCCAGCCTGGGGTCCCCCCATGCCTGTTGGTCACCCCTGCCTTCCCCAAGCCCCAGCAGGATACAGAGGACCTACAGCAAAGTTTCCTGGGGCCGGCGGTGGTCGGTGACAAGCCCTCCAGGCCCTGCCCATTCTCCCCTGGCAGGTGACTCCACCAGTAGCTGAGTACCTGGGGGCAGGTGAGGTGATATCTGGCCACTTGGGAGGGCTTCTCCCCTCATCTCTGGAAACCGGAGCCCTTCCTGCACCCCACTCAGCTTAGCCGATGGATGACAATGTCCACTGGGCCACGGCAGCTCAGGCCCTGGGGTGGGCTGAGAGCCAGGGCCCTCCCATTGCTGCACCAGCTCTAATCCTAGGCAGGCCCACCATGAAGCCCCCACACAGCGGGTCGGTGGGGTGCCTGAGCTCCAGAGGTCTGGCTACCGAAGGTCCCACCCTACCTCAGGGGCCGCCTGTGATCCGCCCACTGTTTCCCTCTGAGTGGGACACCCTAAGATTCCTCCTAATTTTGCGTTGCCGCCAGCCTTTTTGTTTTCCTGGGGAGGGGTGGGGGTGGAGCGTGTGTGGTCACCACCCTGTGGATGTCACCAGGAAGAGGTGGCCCTTGGTGAGACGTGGACTTGGGGCCCAGAGGGACCCCGGGCAGATGTGAGGGGCCTGACCTTCTCTAGGGGGCCTCAGGGGCTTGGCTGCCTCCGTCTGCCCTAGTCTCGGCCCAGGCAGGGCTTGGGTCTATGCACCTGAGGTCAGTTTCTGGCTGTTTGGAAGTCACCTTCTCACATTACCTGTGCTGCTTGGCCAGGCTCATGGGGCAAAGTGGACAGCCAAGGCCACACCCACTGCTGGCGGAGCGCCGCACAGTGTGCTGGGGAGAGCAGAAGAGATGGGTGCTTGTCGCCATGCAGTGCACTGGGAATTGCCAGTACTGCACCTGCAGGTCACAGAAGCCACAGGCCTTGACTGCGAGGCCACGGCGCCACGAGCTCATGAACCCTCAGTCACAGACGCACCCACGGTCGAGGGACCCCCCCCTGCCAGGGGCTCCACTCTGCAGAAGCCACTGTCATCCTGCACTTCCAGGGGTGGCCACTAGAGGCTACCCAAAGACAGAACTGGCTGGAGGGCTCCAGAGGTGCCAAGCGCGAGCCCGGGACAGGGTGGCACCCACAGCAATGGAGGGACAGGGTTGGGTGTGGGGAATGCAGCCCACCCTTCCCCGGGGCTGGGTACCACGGGGGAGGGGGAGGGGAGAAATGCTGCCCTGAGGCTCCTAGCCCTACCAGGGGAGCTGACAACTGCTTTTCTGAGATGGACAGACAGGAGGACGTCACAAACAGCGCTCTGAGGACCTCACCTGCCCTGTGGTGGCTGCCCTCCAAACACGCTGTGACCTGGATTCTCTCCAAACCTGGGTCTTGCTCCTGGGAGATGGTTGGATCGGCTTCCATACTGGGAACAGTCTGCAGACTTTAGGACAAAGTGTCCTGCCAGCTCTCCACGCTCGGGGTGACCACAGACCCCAGTGCTGGCTAGCCTAGGGAGTGTACCAGGCTCAGCAGTCCTCCCCATTCGGGGTGACCACAGACCCCAGGGAGCCTGCCCTTGCTGTTCTCAGGCCCCCACTGGCCCTGGTTTCCTCCTAACCTGCGTCCAGGTATCAGTCTAACCCCCAAGCCAAGCTACCACCCAGTCTCCGCCCAGGTGTCTGCAGGAAATGTCAGTGCATTTACTTGGGAAAACACACCACACCCAGCACACAAGCATGGGTCCTGGGGGAGGCTGGGGCTCCCAGCGAGCCGAGACCCCAGCCCAGCCCTCCTTCCTCTGCCTCATCAGCTGGGTGCCCCCACCTGGGCTAGATGGACCCGCAGGGGGCCCCTCCTTCCTCTGCCTCATCAGCTGGCTGCCCCCACCTGGGCTAGGTGGACCCACGGGGGGCCCCTCCTTCCTCTGCCTCATTGGCTGGGTGCCCCCACCTGGCTAGATGGACCTGCAGGGGGCCAGGCAAGGCTGCAAGGCTGGAAGACCCTTGCCCAGAGGCTGGTGGTGTTTGGTGCAGGTGGGGAGGCAGCGGCTGAGCCTGACCCCAGGGGTCCCAAGGCACCCATGGCATGGGCCCCTCCCCAGGCTCAAGGAGGTGCTGGCAGATTCACTGTCCATGGCCCTGCTGGGCCCCACTCCCACCGCTCGTGGTCCGATCCCACTTGTGCACCTCATGCCTCCATTAATTAATATTTTGAAGCTGCCAGTGCGTGCTCTTTGCAGGAGGGAGTCATTGTCTGGGTTAACGGTAGTCTTCAACAAAAACCTGGCATACGGCTGCAAGAAATTTGTTTAAGATTTAACACATAGTAACATCAAAACAAACAAGCGCTGCCATGGCAACGAGGACTAAACAAAGGCTCGCAGATACCCCGAGCTGGCGCCACGCCGGTGGAGCCATGGCAACCTGCCCCGAAAACAGAAATCGGTGGACTTTTTCTCTGCAAGTCCTGTCAGAGTCAGCAGCTTTCTGTGGTACTTAAGGCCACTTCCTCGCGGTCCCCAAGCTCCTGAGGGAGGCAGAGGCTCCCACAAGTGACAGTGGGCATCCCCCTCTCCAAAATGCAAAACAAAAGCAAGCCGATACCCCTCAGGCCTGCTGCCCACCACCCCTTGCTTTTCCTGGAAATTAAAGGAAAATCTCTAGTGTCCCCAGCCCCTCCTGGTGGCCCTGCCCCCCTCTCTCTTCCTGAGACAAGGGTGTGAGTTTAGACCCCTTGCTCCTGCACACCTGGGAGGTCAGGACCCTGTGCCAGGATCATAGGGACCCCCCCCGAGGGGAGTCCAGGCTGCAGGAGGGAATGACAGTTTGAGGGTGGGAGAGATGCGGAAGCAGTCCTGGGGGAAGCCCGGGGTCACAAGGGTCTGCGGCTGCAGGTGAATTGGGAGGCGGGAAGGTCAGAATCCCTCAGCCTCCCCTCAGGCCAGGGTCCCGGTCCTGGCCACCTGAGCTGCTGCCAACAGGACAATCTGCCACACGGCGCCCACCCACAGTGCCCAGTCAGCCGACCAGGCTGCCCAGGACTGGGTCTCAGCCTCAACCCCTCCCTGGGCTCAGGTCACAGCTGTCTGCTCCCCCAGACTTTGACCCTCATGGCCAGCCAAGGCTGGCACACCCCAAGGCTGGTCCCAGGCTCCGCACTGGGGAGGTGGCCGTGCTGGAGCAGGGGGCCAAGCTTCAGGCCCCAAGTGCCTGAGCAGCTCAAGCCCTGGCTCTGGGAACAGGCCCCGACCAGTTGGGGCTCCTCCGGTCTTCTGGGGTGCCAGCACCCCCACGAGCAGGCAGGACTCCCATCATTCTCCAAATGAGCCACAGCCGCCAAGCCCCACCCACCACAGGGAGAGTGCTGCATGTGTGTGCA
This sequence comes from Rhinopithecus roxellana, assembly GCF_007565055.1. Classification (NCBI taxonomy): domain Eukaryota; kingdom Metazoa; phylum Chordata; class Mammalia; order Primates; family Cercopithecidae; genus Rhinopithecus; species Rhinopithecus roxellana. Next base: position 13,491,344 of record NC_044551.1, on the reverse strand, counting down.
GGCGTGTGCAGGCGTGTGTGTGCACGTGTGGCCATGTGCACGCACACATGCGCCATCGTTTGAAGGCCACTTTCTGCAGAAGGAATCGTACCTGGCACCACACTTGGTGTGTCCGGGCAGCGCCAAGGTTGTGCGCATGGGGCTGGCCCTGCAGGGCTGATGGCCCCTGGACAGGCTCTTCCCACCTCCCGCCCAGCCCTTCTAGGAGCTTCACCCACAAGCACGGTCTCCACACTGCTTTGCCCCGGGTCTGCTCCTGTGTATCCTGGAGCACACATTGGGCGGCACAGAGGGCACCCAGGGACTCGTCTCAGACGCGCCCACATGCCCAGGCCTGCTGAGGAGCAGCTGCCAGGGCCCAGAAGCACGGGGCTGGGATCCACAAAGGGGCTGGGTCCCCTCCAAACAAGGACACCTGAGGGGGAAGAGGAGCACTGGGGGACACATGGGCCCTGGCGGCCAAGGGGAGAAGCCAGCCCTGCCAATGCCCACGCAGGCTCCAGACACCATGGCCGCGCTGCGAACCCCACCTGCCGCTGTATGGGCTAAATATAGCCGACCCAGTTTCTCTCTCCTGGTTCGTGTGCCTGGTACACGTCCCCTTGGCAAAGTGAGTTCTGGGCTCAGGACAAGGGCACTGTCTATGCCAGAGGCTCTGGCCCCCGGCCTCTCGGGCATGGCACAGGTCAGTGCCGCCTGCCCATGGCTATTGACCCATCAGAGCAGCCCTTGTCACCAGGACCTGCCAGCAGCTGGCTGGGGGTGTCTACACAAGCCCACCCCACATAGCCCGCTGCTGCAGGAGGCTGCAGGTTTCCAGCAGGGGACGGCGGGCTGGTCTGTCTTCCAGGCAGTAGCTGGCATGACAAGCTCTGGGGGTGATGTGGGAGCCCCAGCAAGCCTATGGGAGCTGCCTCTCACCAAAGAGCCCATAAGTGGGGTCTGGACCTCTGAGTCAGGTGCCAGTCGCCTCAGCCACAATCCCATTGGAGGTGCAGCCCCGAGAGTCAGTCCACGAAGGATCTGTGGCCAGGGATGCAGCGTGTGGGGTGCAGTGTGGCCAGGGGTGCAGTATAGCCGGGGGTGCAGCGCAGAGGGCACAGTGTGGCCGGGGGTGCAGCCCGTGGGGTGCAGTGTGGCTGGGGGTGCAGTATGGCCAGGGGTGCAGCACAGGGGGGTGCACTGTGGCCGGGGGTGCAGTGTGGCGGGTGCAGGCTGTCGGACGGACCCTCGAAAGCCAAGCCCCAGCCCTTGTCGGGGCCCTGCTGGTCCCCTTGCCCTGGCAGGCTCTTTGTGCCTTCCTGGTCTCCAGAGGCCCCAGGGATGAGTGATCCTGGGTTAGTATGGGCTCCAACTGCCAAGGTGTTGGCAAATGATGGCCCTGTCCGAGGCTGGGAAGCGCAAGGCTGCGTGACTACCTGCCTAGAGGGGCCAGCCACAGCCTCCTCTCACACCGGCCGATGGCTAAGCCCATGAGGATACTGAGGCTGGGAAGCCACAAAGGAGGTTGGCAGGGGCCACTGGGTCTGGACAGGGTCAAGGGTAAGACCAGCTTGCACCCGGGTCCCCGGATGGACCCTCCCCTCCAGTTTCTCTGGGACTGAGGCTGCAAGCTGTCAGGACGACGAATAAGATTTGCTGGCCCTGGTTGCCTCTGCCGTCCCCTAGAGCTGGGGGAGCTTGCAACACAGTCAGCTGGAGAGAAGGTCTGGGTTCAGGCATCCTTTTGAGCGGTTTCATGGCTTTTCTGGCATAACTTTCTAAACCCAAAATGCCCTCAGATGCACTCAGATATGCCGTACACAACAGGAAGCTCACCAGGACACGCACAGTCCGGGAACACGCACGACCCAGGAGACACCCAAGACCCAGGGGTCATGCATGACCCGGGAGACACATGTGACATCGCCACAGACCACAGCAGAGACAGCACAACTGCAAAGGCCACGGCGCCCACCCAGAGCTGGTAGATGGGTGCTGACACCGCAGAATTGGGCCCCAAAGCTTTCAGCACGGGGGCGTCTGACCCACAGCCCAGCCCCTCGCAAAGCCAAGGCCGCCGACGGGGAAGGCAGCAGGAGCTCTGAGATGAAAGAGTGATGAGGTTGTGGCAATGTAGGAATCTGGCCGCAAGTGGACGCAGGTGCAAACCGCCAAAATAAAGCCATTTCTACACAGGTGGACAGGACAGGGCTGGACACGGGGCTGGGGGAGAACCACTGCTTTTCTCAGGTGCGATCATGGTGGGGTGTCGGGACATGAGGTGAAAGGTACCGGGGTGTGTGAGGCTGCCTCAGTGTGCTTCCCGGCGATCATCCAGGAGAAAACAGGCAACGTGTGACACAGCAACAGGCGTGTGCACACATGACACAGAAATGCACGTGCACACACGATGCAGAAACGCACGCACACGTGCACACACGATGCAGAAACGTGTGCACACGTGCACACGACACAGAAATGCACGTGCATATGTGCACACACGATGCAGAAACATGCACACACGTGCACACACGTTGCAGAAACGCACACACGTGCACACACGATGCAGAAATGTGTGCACATGTGCACACACGACACAGAAACACATGTACACCTGCACACACGACGCAGAAACACACACGTGCACACAGGACGCAGAAACGCATGTGCACACACGACAGAAATGCATGCACACGTGCACATATGACAGAAACACTTGCACATGTGCACACATGACACAGAAACACACACACACATGCACACACGACGTAGTAATGCACGGGCACACGTGCACACACGACGCAGAAACACACACACTTGCACACACGATGCAGAAACACGTGCACACAGGATGCAGAAACGCACAAGCACACACGATGCAGAAACGCATGCACACGTGAACATATGACACAGAAACACTTGCACATGTGCACACACGACACAGAAACACGTGCACACACGACACAGAAATGCACACCCACACATGCACACATGACGCAGAAACGCGCACACGTGCACATATGACACAGACAAAGCAAACGGCATGATGCGGTTTTGCAGTGATGGCCAGAGCCACCTCCTTGGTGCCGTTTGCTGTTTCGGCACCTGTGGGAATCCCGGCACAGAAGTGGAACGGCACAAAGGCTTTGGGAGGGGCTGGGGGACACCTGAATGGCCAGCTCCATGCATGGGGACACAAGCATCCAACCTCTGAGACTCAGCCCCTGAGTCAACCCACGGAGGGTTGGGAACTCTGCCCGCCAGCAGCCAACTGCCTCTCCAGGCTTCAGGCAGTCACTGTCCCCACTCCTGGGGAGGCCCAGTGATCCCAGCCACAGCTCCCTGACTCTGGAGGGCAACATTCACCCTGCGTCTGCTCCGAGGCCAGACACCCCCTCATAGGCCACCTCCCATGCCAAGACCCCGCATGACCACAGGGCCGGGAGGAGCCAGGGCTGCCGCTCAGGACTCGGAACCGAGAGGTCCTGGAATGCCCAGACCCCTGCTTCCCAGAGGCCCAGATGGCACGTTCAGACTCCCACGTCTGGGCTGCTTCTGAGAAGGGCGGGGTCTTGAAGCACAACCCCCTCTACTCCCCATGGCCCACTCCCCACAGAACCCACCCGGGGGCTCAGGGTCACAGACCGCCATAAGCCAGGTCCTCGGCCTGTGAGCCCAGCACACTCACTTGATCTTGCTGAAGACGATGTCCACGTCGGTGACCGTCACATTCCTACCGTCGATCACCTGGCAGTCCTTGCACAGCTTCGACCAGTTCTTGCCGTGCATCTCCCTCCCAGTGGCCCTGGTGTCTCCATGCACCGCGAAGCGCCGGAAGGCCTCCTCCAGGGCACTGAGTTCGGGGGCCGCGGCTGCACCCTCACCGGCACCCTCCGATTCCAGCGACAGCCTCTTGGCCGCCCGGTCCTTTGAGGGGTCCCCCGGGGACTTGGGGGGCGTCCTGTTCGCAGCTTTGGAGGGCTTGGCCTTGTCAGCCATGTTGCTGTGGAGGAAGGAGAGAAGAAAGGTGTCACCTGGGCCATGTCCCAGCTGATCTGGGTGCAACCCAGGAGACCTGCCATACCAACGAGCACCAGGACGTGGCTGAGACGGGCAGGCCCTCCCGGGGCTGGGCGTGAGGCCCCTCAGACCCTCGGAGCCAGCTGCCCTGGAGGCATGCATGTCCAGCTGCTGGGCAGAGCAGAGCCAAGCGAGGCCTTGCCCACTGCCATCATTAGGCCAAGGACCCCCTAAGTCAGACAAAGCCAGCAGCACGCAGAGCCCAGGGTGGGAGCTGAGCTGGGTGCCAGGGGCTCCAGGCCGAGCAGGCTCAGGGTGTGACTGGCAGCATCACAGCCCATCCCGGGTCCTCCCTGCCGCTACACTTTTCCACTGCCCCTCCTGTGGATGCCCGCTCTGCAGTTCTGGGGGACACCTGAGGACCACACCCTCCCCGGGCTCCGTGACCATGACAGGACGCCTTCCTCCGGGAGGGTCCACAGCGGTCCTGCGACAGCCGCTCCCACCCCAGTGCAGAGCCTCTGACCGTAGATGGAGGTATGGGCTGGGGAGGGGGTGGTGTGTGATGGCCCTGGGGTCACCTGAGGATGCTCTGCCCAGGTGCCCTGGGCCTGCCGAGCCCATGGTGCCCCAGCCAGGGGAGGGGACTGCGGCTGTGCAGGGTTGAGGCAGTGGTGGGGGCACCGGCGTCGGGGCGCAGGGACGCCCTCTGGACTTTGCAAGGCGCCCACCCCCAGAGCAGGCGGCTGGGCCGTGGGGTTGAGAAGACTGAGGGGTGCTGCCCAGGGAGGGTTCGGGGACGCAGGGCTACGCCACAGGGCGGGGCTGCCGAGGCCGCCTCCCCACCACGCATGGTGAGACCCAGTCAGGCCCTGAAGGACTCAGAGCGAGGTGCTGGGCTCCGCACCACAGCCGCTTCCCCTAGGGGGCCAGATGCCAGGTCGGCCGTCAGCACTGCGCTGAGAGCTGAACGTGGCCTCGGCCCACAGACACAAGAGCCAGTGGGAGGGTCCGTGCCGAGGACACAGGTGCATGTCCCAACCCTGGGACTCACGGAGCCCTCTCAGATCTGGAGTTCTCAGCACCAGTCATGGCCAAAGTGTGGCTCTGTCATCCTGGGGGTCCTGAGTGTGGCCCCTGCTGACCTTGAGATCCCACAAATTCCCCCAAAACAGCTGTAAAAAATACCAGGGCACTCCCTACACTGAGGACCTTAAGAGCCTCAGGCCCCTCCCATTCACCCCTTTCCCTGGAAGGCACCGAAAATGCAGATGCCAACCCAGCGGAGGACGCAGGGGCAGGACCCAGTCGGGGCAGGACCACGTGGGGGCAGGATCCTGGTGGGGGTGGGGCCACCTGGGGTCAGGATCCTGGGGGTAGAAGGGCCGGGTCAGGTGTCGAGCCAGGTGTCCCGTTTTATCGCTGACACCATTTCTTTGTCTGAAACAGGAGCTTCTCACAGGCCTGGCTTGTGTTTCCACTGGTCCTCTGCAGCAGGGAACACTGGGCAGGAGGAGCGGTTGCAAAATTCCCAGAAGCAATGGTGGGTTTTGTGAGCACCCAGAACAGTGGTGGGCGTGCGGGTCAGAGGAAAAGAACCTTCTGGGATGCTTCAAATTCAGGGCTGCGTTCTGTGGTCTTATCGCCTGTGGGGACGCGCCTGAACAAAGACCCTTATTCACACACCTCAGTGAGTCATCTGAGAACCTGCACCCCGTGGGACCCGCCTGGGAGCAAAGGGATGAGGGAAGCCCCTCGGCGCCGCCTTCAGGGCTCGCGCAGGACGTCCCGCCCATCAGCATGTGCTTTGCACGAGTTTTTAATAAGCCTGGAGGTTGAGGTTGGCCTTGAAAGGCTGAGCAGGACAGAAAGCGTCCTGCCCTCGTGAGGCCTTCAGTGGGGCAGGTGAAAAACAAACACACAAGTAATGAAACATCAGGCAGCGAGGAGTGAAGAGGAGAAACTGAGGCAGGTCAGAGGGAGGCCAGCAGGCAATTTCAGACCCGGCGGAAGAGGATGCGTGTGAGCAGAGATCCAAGCAGGCGGGAGTCACGGTGCGTGAGAACGGTCCAGCGCACGGCCCTTGCGCCTAGGTACCCCTGCGCCCCTGCTGGGCAGGCACCACCTTTGCTGGGCTCAGCCCCTCTCAGCACAGCAAGCAGCATGAGATGGCACGAGCGAGAGCGCTGTGGGGGCCGCGGGGGAGAAGGCAGAAAGGAATAGGGGTCAGGCCATCGCCAGATCTACTGAAGACAGACACTGGCTTCAAACGTTCTGAGGAAAAATGCTTCCGGCCGGGACTTGGATACCCTCGTCCACTGTCCCCACTCAGGCTGAGGGGAGGGAGGCCACCTGCAGTGGGTGTGAGCTCAGAGACGTGGCCACACCCCCTGCAGAGGTGCTTGGTGACTGGGCTTCCCAGGAAGACGAGGGTGACAGCCATCAACAGCCGACAAGAAGGAGTAGATGCAGGAACCCATGGCCGTCACGGGAGTGAGGCCTCGGGCGCTTGGGAGGGCCGAGGACCAGGCCAGGCGGTTCTGGAGGGAAAAGCGGAACCCGTCCCAACTCAGCCCCAGCCTTTCTGCACCAAGGGGTGGAGCGGTGCCGACCTCAGACGACGGCTGCCAGAAATGCTTCCAGAGCCGGCTCTGCGTGGGGTGCACGCTCAGGGATCTCACACGGGGACTCGCCTCAGAGCCCATCGGAGCTTCGCTGTTCTAGGTTCTTGTAGTTTTGTTTTACCTCAAACAGGCATTAGCTTAACAAAATATTTTTTTTAAGGTTTTTAAACTAAAATAGAATGAATTAGGTGTGACGTGCTGCTGTCAAAGACAGCCAGGCTGCTGCTGGGTCTGGAGGAGAAGGACGCGGCTGCAAACCACGAGCAGGAGCAGAGGAGACGGGAGTTGCACTGTCTGGATCGCTTCATTAGACCCATGTGCTGTTTCCACAATGACGGTAATAGAATACATTTAATTTTAAGAGAACGTGGAGGTGTCAGAGGGACAATGAGCCTGGGCGGGCACCTCTCCCTTGGCGCTCACCACCAAGCATAGTATGCGGCTGTGCCAGCTGCTTCTCCTTGGACAGGTGGAGGCCAGGCGTCCTCCACTTTCCCACAGTTTCTGGACGCAGCGCACCTGAGCCCTGGGTGCAGACCCTCACAGCGTTTCCCTCGGAGGCTCTGCTTTGTCACCGTGAGGGTAAAGAAGGTCGTGTAGCAGAAGAGACTCCAGGAAGACAAACTGCTTACCCAGGGGTCAAAGGACAAGCTCCCAGGCATGCACCCACCATCTCCAGGCGTGTGCCCTGAGCCCCCAGGGGGTTGCTCTGCTCTCCCAGGCCTGTGCCCACCACCCCAGCTCTGCCCTGCACTCCCAGGCCTGTGGCTTGCATCCAGGTGTGCACCTGCACCCTCTCCCACTGGCCGGTGACTCCCTGGTAGGAGGGACGTGCCCAGCCCTGCCCTGACCCAGGTTCCTGCTCACAGCACATGCCCCTTCCCTGGCTAGACCCCACGGGAGCCCAAGTGGGGCCCAGCCAGGACCTGCTTGGAGGCTGAGCCCACCCCACACGTGCCCCCACCCCCAGGGCCTCCCCAGGGAGTCAGGAGGATGGCGCCTATGGGCTCACCCTCACCCACGGGTGTGGGCCACACTGTGTTGTCCAACTGGCATTTTCAAAACAGGCTTGGAGAGGGCAGAAGACAAGGGCAGAGGTGGTACCACAGACCTCAGAGCGGGGCAGGCAGAGGCAGACCCCAGAGGGCGAATGTCCTGGGGAACGAAGCGCCCCCGCTGGCCGGGGAACACCTGCCCCAGGTGCATCACCAGCTCCAAGGACTCGACCACTCAGGCGGGGCTTTGTCCCAGACACCCCAGGCTACCTTGCCCCCAACCCCATGGGCTGTCCGGGTTCCCAAGAGGCCCCACGGAAAATCAACTGGGCCCAATTTGTCAGAATGAATCTCCTGGGAAACGCCTTAAGACTGGATGCTGGACTGCCCGAAGCCAAACTTACAGAAAAGCTGACAGAACAGAATTGATAGGGCTGGAGAAACAGCAGCCGGCCTCTTATCACAGAGCTGTCCAGGGGCTGGAAACCCGGGTGTCCACGTGGCGTCAGTAAGCAGGGCCAGGGGCAGTCACTAGGACTGACCAGGGCTCTGTCACTAGGACCAGGGGTCTCTCACTAGGACCTGGGGTCTGCCAGTCACCAGAGCCAGGGCCTGTCCCTTGGGCCTGCAGCCTGTGACTAGGACCTGGGGTCTGTTACTAGGGCCAGGGGTCTGTCCCTTGGGCCTAGAGCCTGCTACTAGGGCCTGGGGTCTGTCACTAGTGCCAGGGGCCTGTCCCTTGAGCCTGGAGCCTGTCACTAGGGCCTGGGGTCTGTCACGAGGGCCTGGGGTGTGTCACTAGGGCCAGGGGCCTGTCCCTAGGGCCTGGGGTGTGTCCGTCACTAGGGCCAGGGGCCTGTCCCTAGGGCCTGGGGTGTGTCCCTAGGGCCTGGGGTCTGTCACTAGGGCCAGGGGCCTGTCCCTAGGGCCTGGGGTGTGTCACTAGGACCTGGGGCCTGTCACTAGGGCCAGTTGCTGTTTTAAAGGCATCAGCAGCCTCGGTTTTCCCTTGTTCACTGCCCACACCCACGGGGGGTGGCGCCGACAGAGCCCACATGACCGCTCTCCACATGGACGGCTGTGGGGTGGCTGAGCCTTGCTGGCGGAGGAGGCTGGTGGACAGGCCGTGCTCACATCACCAGGAGTGCCGGCTCAGAGGTTGAGGCAGGAGCCACAGAGCCAGTGGGAGGCACCACCCGCCTCAGCTCATCACCCCTCCCTGGGGCCTGAGACCCCAGAGTCAGCCCTCGGCCCTGCTCAGGCTCTGGCCTCCCTGGGAACCTCTGTCCTGGTTGCAGGTGTCCTGCAGGTCCCCTGGGTTGTGCTGGGCTGGACCAGGCCGGGGGTGACCTCTGAAGCTCCACCTGCCCTGGAGAAGCCACCAGCAGCTTCCCCCGCTGCACCCATGGACCCAAAACAAAGCTGGCCATTTCTGAGTCTGCACTTCCCCACAGTGTAAGATGCAGGGTGATCAGCCAAGCCCAGTGTCCCCAGGGCACATGCGAGAGCACCCCACCCAGAGGCCAGGCAGGCGCACATGGCCAGGGCTGCCCACGATGCCCGTCCAGAGAGGTCACAGTCCTGAAAGGCCACAGTCCTGAGAGGTCCCCATCGTGAGAGGTCCCCAGTCCAGAGAGGTCGCCAGTCCTCAGATGTCACTGTCCTGAGAGGTCACTGGTCCAGAGAGGTCACTAGGATGAGGTCACTAGGATGGGGTCTCCAGGCCTGGGCTGAGGCTCTGCCCCAGAGAGGACCTGAGGTTGGGCTCCTGTTCTTCAGGGACACTGAGGGCCAAGCCCATGCTGAGTGCAGTCCCCAAGGAAGTGGGAGGAGGAGGGCAGGGCCAAGTCCTGTGGCAGCGTCCACAGCACACCACACTTCTACCCTGGTCGTCTCACATGGCGTCCTTCAGCCATCCTGCACGGGGCCACTCGGGACCCCTGCCACTCACCACAACTGCGTGGCCTCAGACCTGGGCAGGACAGGGCAGGCTTCACACTGTCCTAAGTCCTATGGGGTGGGAGGGACCCTGCACAACAGCCTTCCGGTAAGGGGGGCAGGGGAGAAGGGGCTGCGTGGCCCCGGCCACCTCCACTCACTCTCTGCCCTCAGAAGAAGACAGATGGGTGCACAGGAGCTTCTCGGGTCAATAGGGTGCACTCAGCACCCAGCCCCTGGTGCCCTCTGCCTCTGGGAACCACATCTTGGCCCCCATCTGCAGGATGTGGTCCCCGCAGCCCTCAGCACGGCCACTTTGGGGACAGCCACCGGAGCCCATCTGCACACAGGTGTAGGGATGAGAAGGCAGGGCAGTCGCAGAGAAAACCCTCCCAGGCTACACAGCAAATCCCTTCTGAGTGGGAGACTCAGGATTAAGGATGACAGGGAGACGCAGGAGGGAGGATGGAACATTCCAGACCACTAGGACTGAGTATCCAGGCCACAGATGCTGGGGCTGCCAGGGGCACCAACTTTGCCACCAAATGGCCACCGTAGGACAGAGGTGCAATGGGGCTCCCGGACTCTGCAAAGGACACTGCAGCGGAGACTCATCCTGGTCTGAGACGGCTGTCCAAGGCCCAAGTGAGAGTTAAACCACATCCCCGGCCAGTGCCCACCACCCATGCCAACACCATTTCTCTAAAGCACCACACAGGACATTCCACCAACAGAGCATCCCAAAAGGGAATAAAATAGATCCCGGCGGGCTCATCCCATCAACCACGTCCAAGACGCGGCAGCTGCAGATGCGGTGGGACAGGCCTCCATTAAAGGTACCTCCCGTGGGGACAGTCAGGGCTCTCACGGCGGGCACAGCAGGTTAGAGAAAACACAGCTGGGGCTCTCATGGGAGGCACAGTGGGTTACAGGAGAAAACAGCCGGGGCTCTCACAGGGAGCAGAGCAGGTTACAGAACACAGCAGAACCAGGGGCTGGTCCCTCATCCAGCGCGGCTTCACTGAGAGCCAGATGCACGAGGACTGTGCCCCGCCCCAGCCCAGTCACTGCCCTTGGGTTACCCTCTGGGCTCCAGGTCCAGGGCACCTGCAGGCAGCTGGGACAAGGCCAGCTCTGGGCCAGCGGTGGCCCCATCTAATCTCCAGAACCTGTGAATGCAACCTTGTTTGGAGAAAGGATCTGGAAATGAGATCATCCCGGATTAGCCACGGCTGAGCCCTAAATCCAATGGTGAGTGTCTCTACCTAGAAAAGGCAGAAGAGAAGATACACAGAGAAGAGGAGAAGGTGCCAGAGGCTGAATTCGTCCCCTCCAAAATTCACACTGGAACCTAATCCCCATTGTAGGGGCATTAAGAGTTAGAGTCTTTGGGGGATGAGATTGAGCTCTGGGGGCCAGGTTCCGAAGAATGACGGAGTGCCTTGTCCACGGGCTGCAGCATGAAGACACGGCAACCAGACCCTGTCTTAGAAGCAGGGAAGGGCCCTTGTCAGACGCCAAGCCTGCAGGTGCCTTGATCTTGGACTCTCCAGCCTCCAGAACTGTGAGAAGTGAACATACCATTTCATAAATTACCATGCCTGGTGCTGTTACAGCAACACCCACGGACTAAGACAGTCGCCGTGAGGCTGGGACTGGAGTGACGCAGCCACACGTGCAGGACAACTGGAGCCACCAGGAGCTGGAAGAGGTGGGGAGGGTCCCCCCAAGCCTCCAGAGGAAGCTGACCCCTGAGATGCCTGGACACTGGGCTTCTGGTCTCCAGGACCACGGGGGAATGCGTTCCTGTTGTGTTAACCCCGGACTGTGTCAATTGTCAGTGGCCTCTGGACACAGTGACACGGCAGGTGGGACCAGAAGGCTCAGCACCCCTAATGGGAACAGAGTCTGTGGAGGCCCTCGGGTGGCTCCAGAGGCCCCTGGGGGTCCGCTTAAGCCAGGATGGGTGTTAGGCCAGGGCTGCCAACAGCACCTGCCTTCTGAGACCCATCCAGCCTCCGGTTGCCCATTTTTAGGTGGAGAAAATGCAGGGTGCATATGTGGCTGGCGTGAGGAAAAGTCAGTTGGTGGGAATTTGTTGATTTAAGGGAAGGTGCAGCTGTGTCTGCATGCCAAAGGGTTGTCCTCCAGATCAGATCGAGAAACCTCAGGAAGGTCATGCAAAAGAATTTCTGATGTCCTTGGCGTGGGGGAAATTTGTTACACGGACACAGAAAGCCTTGCCCTGCAGGAAAAGATTCTTAGAAGGCACCAGATTAAAAGAAAGGGCTTCCGTTCATTGAAAAAATGTCATCAAGAGAGTGAAAAGGCGAACCCCAGGGTAGGAGATGTGTGCTACACACAGCAAATGTTGGCTTGTCTCCAGAATATATAAAGAACCTGTACAGATCAATAAGAATTCAATACACAAAGGGCAGCTGGCTTGAAAAGGCCCCTCAGGGACAAGGTATCCAAGTGCCCAGTGCTCGGCGGGAAGCACTCAGCTTCGTTAGTATGACCAGGAAAATGCAAATCATAAGGCTTCCACACAGCCTCAGAAAAGGCTAAGACATTGCAAAGGCTGACAGTGGCCAGTGCCAGCAAGGACACGGGCCAACAGGAAACTGTGTGGGTGAATGGCTTCGACCCCTCTGGGAACTGCTTGGCATCATCTGATGAATGTAAAGACACACATGATCCCAGATCCAACGGCTCCACTTCCAGATTGGCCCAAGAGACTCCTGCCCACATGCCCCAAAGAACACCCCAGGAACGCCCACGACAGATTCATCCCTAGCTGCCAAGAAAGGGAAGCCGCGTGGACAGGCGCCTGCTGACAGCATGGTGGTCTGAGGGACAGCGGGAGTCCCCGCGGAAGTGTGGGCAGAATGAGCGCGAGTGCCTGGGGCTCCTCGACACAGTGTGGATGGACCACTCCCGCACACTATTGACCATGGTGAGCCTGCACAACAGAGTGCCCACTGCGTGGCTTCAGGTTAAACGTTAAAAACACAGGCAAAGCCAAAGCACAGTGCTCAGGAACTGGTGATTCGATGAGAAGACAGACGGTGAGTAACACCCCATCTCACTCCCGGAACATGAAGAGAGACAGCCCACAACGACTGGCACTAGAACTGCAGGTGGACTGTGCCAGGTGCCAGCTGGGGCCCTCACAGCAGGCGGCCTGAGGACACGTGGCCACTGGCGAAGGTGGCAGGAACAAGCCTGGTGGGAGGTGAGGCTGAGATGAGCTTCACCCCAGTGGCTCCGTACACGGCCCAGGCTCCTCTGGCACTGAGAAGGCAGAGGTGCCACCCCGCCGAGGAGCAAAGGAAACCGGCACTTGGGCAGCCTTAGGAGAAGCGGGGGCTGGTGTGCACAGGAGAGGATGGATGCCCCAGAAGCAGCCACGGTGGCCAGGTCACCTGTGAGATGCAGGTGGCTGTGCACAAGGCAGAGGGTGCTGGGAGCTCGCCTGTGTCATACGTGAGGGCACTTGGGCCAGGGCCTGGGTTGGAAGCCACGTCCAGACCCCATATGGGTGCTCGCTGCTTCTGTCCCCACTGACTGATGACTGATGGCCAGAGGGAGGCAGCGGGTGTGTGAAGTCGCCTGGCAGGTGCGGCTGTTGGTGGCATTCCCTGGGCAGAGGCCACGTTGGACATTTGTGAACAAATGAGCAGGTTGGGGTTACAGGTTATGGAATCTGGGAAATGTGGTCTGTGACGCCATGTGCCCTGGGGGATCACGTGGAGCCCACATGGGCGGCGACCTTTGATCATGCCAAGAAGTCAGACGTGGGACACAGAGCCTGCCCGGAGGAACGCACGCACCAATCCCTTCCCTGAGCCGCACTGAACGGGGAAAGGGCTCCAGGTGGCCTTCACTGCTGGGCTTAAAGAGGGGTTAAGAACCTCCCTTCCCTTCCAGAACCTCACTTTTCAACAACATCAGCACAACTGGGGTCCTCAGAGGAGGCGCTCACCCTTCCACAATGGAAGGGAGAAGCCCGGCTTTCTCAACGGATGAGGCTGCAGAAGGCAGTTGGTATGATGCAAAGACAGAAAGCTGTCGCCTACTTCCACTCTTTTGAAAGATTTTTTATATTTCTTCCCCAAAGAAAGTCATGCATTTGGACATTCAGACATTAAATTACAATTCACAATTAAGTAGTGCTTAAGTTAAAGGAGAAACCTGGAACTCAGAACAGTCTTAATTTGCATATCAGGAAATAAGATTTAGGGATAGCTGATGTTTTTCTTAATTCTTTTTCTGAGAACCGCGTGCCACTTTCCTGCAGGGCACTGCCCTTCCCCAGGTGTGATTGCAGGGGGCTGCAGACCACAGAACCCGCCCCTCCCCTGGATCCAGCAGGGCCAATCAAAGCCATTCCCAGGCAGAGCCCTGCAGCGCTGGGGAGGGGCTGCCCAACTGAGGAGGTGCTGCTGAGTTGACGGGTCCTGGAGGCCCTGGCGGGGAGATGGCCTGGAGGTAAAATGCCCAGGATGGGGAAGCCTTGGGGGGGGGAAGTCCTAGGAAGGGGTAAGCCCTGGGGGAGGAACCCTGGGAGGGATGCCCTGGGGAGGGGGAAATCCCCTGGTGGGGGGGATGTGCTGGGGAGGGGGATTCCCAGGGGAAGGGGATACCCCGGGTGGGGATGGCGTGTGCAGAGGAAGCCCTGGGTAGGGGGGATTCCCTGGGTGGGGGGATGCCCTGGGTGGGGGGATTCCCTGGGTGGGGGGATGCCCTTGGTGGAGATGCCATGTGGGGAGGATGCCCTGGGTGGGGGGCTGCCCTGGGTGGGGGGCTGCCCTGGGTGGGGGGTGCCCTTGGTGGAGATGCCATGTGGCGGGGATGCCCTGAGTGGGGGTAGATTCCCTGGGTGGAGATGCCATGTGGGGAGGATTCCCTGGGTGGGGAATCCTTGTGGACGTTGTCCTGGGTGGTGGAGCCTTGGGGAAGGAATGGCCTAGGGGGTGGTTCTGGGAGGGGGTGGCTCTGGGAAGTAGATGTCCTGGGAGGGGGATGTCACCTTAGGGGGAAACCCTGTTGCCAATGCCCTAGGAGGGAATCCCTGTGTGAGAGATCATCTGGGTGGGGGCTGCCCCAGGTGGGGGATCATCTGGGTGGGGGCTGCCCTGGGTGGAAGATCATATCACGGGGATGTGGTGGGTTATAGCCCTGTGGCATGCCCTAACACACACACACCAAGAGGAAGGTGGTCTCCCTAGGAGGAAGATCCACGCAGGGCAGCTTAAGGTTTGGCTCGTGGATGCCGGGGACCAGGTCTGAGCCCCAGATGTGGCTGGGCCTGACCCAGGCAGCTCCACCCCTTCCTTCCCAGGAAACACCTTTTGCTCCAGCAGTAGGAACTAGGCATGTGTAGATTCTGCTGCCTGATCCTGGCTCCTGGCTGAGGGTTTGTGGGCTCAGATGGACTTGACACCCGGCCGCAACCCTCCTGAGCGCAGCCTTCTGGCTCCCCCAGCCCAGGAGGAGGCAATGAGCGACTCTCCTCACCCAGAGTGTTTTCCTGAAGGCGCTTCTGCCTGAGGGCACCAGGTTGGGCCAGGTACTGCAGGGCGCTGACCAGCACTGGCCTGGGGGCCCCGAGAGCCCCAGATGGCATCCCTCTCACACACTCCTCCTGTCTCACCACCAGCTATAAATAGACTCGGCTCTGCTGGCACAGCCTCTCCCAAGGAAGCTTTTAATTCTCAGCGTCCTCTGCAGGGAGTGGCTCCCACAGGCCTGGGAGGGAACAGACTGCCTGCTCTCCAGAGAGCTCCCCAGTCTCCATCTGCGATGGGTGATCCTAATTTTCTTCAGGCAGTTCTCCTGAGCCCTGTGTGTGGCGCTTTGGCCTTTGTGCCCCCTGCAGCCCCTCCCTCCAGGCCCTGCCCAGCCCGGTGCATGAACCCTGTTGATCGATTCCCAGGCCTAGGGCAGCCACTGCCAGTGTGAGGCTTGCAAATTAGGGTAGAGGGGTCAAAAGGAAGCCCCTTTTAGACCGTTTCTATGAGCATTTCTATGCTCATTTCCACAATGAGCATTTATAACCTTGTATAATCGTTACAACATGTATTGCAACTTCAGGGAATTCAGGAAGATGGACCAACCACAGCTGTAAGATTAAAATGCAGCCAGTGACCAGGGGAGCTTCCTCCACGCACACGCAGGTCCCGTCTCCATGACTTCATGCTTTGTGAAGATGCAGAGCGAGTTCATGCCGGCGCTTTTTGGAATCAGGGATCCCATCAGAAACCAGGAAAGCTGCAGACCCCTCCCGGGAAAACGCACACACCCTCCTGAAGCTCGCCTTCTGCAGCCGCTCCTGGAGCCCGCCCCTCCCCCACAGGCCCTCCGAGGATCACGTGGTGGGGAGGCGCTGGCACCCAGCTGCTGACAGGCGCGAGAGCCCAGTTCAAGGCGCAGGCATCAGGCTGCAGCTGCCTCACTCCCCTCCACTTCCTGCCCCTTCCAGGCCTCCGTCCAGCCCCATCTCCTAGTCCCAGGTCACAGGGAGCTGGGTCACCTACCAGGGGCAGGGGCTGGCTGGGCGCGGAGGGGGAGACCTCTCTCCCAGAGAAGTCAAGCAGGGAGGGGTGGCCGGGGTGGGCTGAGGGGCCCAGTCCTCTATAATAAACATGCCAGGTGAATCAGTGATGACACTGAGAGGGAACGCAAACCCCCATCCAAACAGCAGCCCCCCAAACCCCCATCAAAACAGCAGCCCCCCAACCTCTATCAAAACAGCAGCCCTCCAAACCCCATCAAAACAGCAGCCCCCAAACCTCTATCAATACACCAGCCTCAACCCCCCATCAAAAGAGCAGCCCCCAAACCCCTATCAAAACAGCAGCCCCCAACCCCCATCAAAACAGCAGCCCCAACCCCCATCAAAACAGCAGCCCCCCAGACCCCATCAAAACAGCAGCCCCCAAACCCCCATCAAAACAGCAGCCCCCCAGACCCCATCAAAACAGCAGCCCCCAAACCCCCATCAAAACAGCAGCCCCCAAAATCCCCATCAGAACAGCAGCCCCCCCAGACCCCATCAAAACAGCAGCCCCCAAACCCCCATCAAAACAGCAGCCCCAACCCCCTATCAAAACAGCAGCCCCCAACCCCCATCAAAACAGCAGCCCCAACCCCCATCCAAACAGCAGCCCCCGAACCCCCATCAAAACAGCAGCCCCAACCCCCCTATCAAAACAGCAGCCCCCAACCCCCATCAAAACAGCAGCCCCAACCCCCATCCAAACAGCAGCCCCCGAACCCCCATCAAAACAGCAGCCCCCCAGACCCCATCAAAACAGCAGCCCCCAAACCCCCATGAAAACAGCAGCCCCCCAGACCCCATCAAAACAGCAGCCCCCAAACCCCCTATCAAAACAGCAGCCCCCAAATCCCCATCAGAACAGCAGCCCCCCCAGACCCCATCAAAACAGCAGCCCCAAACCCCCATCAAAACAGCAGCCCCCCAACCCCCACCAAAACAGCAGCCCCCAACCCCCACCAAAACAGCAGCCCCGCCACGGCCGGGGAGGGACGCGCTTCTCACCTCCCTCGGCTCCGTTTACGTAACCGAAACCGCAGAATAAAGGGCTCCTCAGATCCTCGGGCGCTGCTCCCAGGGGTGCGGGAAGGTGTCCCGGGAGCGCCTCTCCATCGCCACAGGCCCGCGGGCAGTAGCCAAGGCCCAGGGAAGCCCGAGGCTCTGCGGGGGACGGTCTGACACCCCCACCTGCCAGGACGCGGTGGTGTCAGGACCCCGAGACGACTCATTCTGGACCGTTTCTGTGGCCCGGGATCTCTCAAAACCTGCTGCGGGCAGTGGCTTCATTCCAGCCTTCCACGCCCTAATTTCCCACGGCTCACATTGGCGGCGGCCCCCTCGGCCTGGGACTAGGGAAACGGTTCGAGTCCCGGGCTGGGGAGGGCCTGGAGGGAAAGGCTGCAGGGGCGTCCCTGGCAGCGAAGAAAGACCAAAGCGCCAGGCGCAGGGCCCGGAGACGGTGACAGACCTGTCCCTGGCGCGGCGGACGGTGACCCCCGCCCGTGGCCTTTGCGAAGCCTCCCTGCCGCCTCCGGGCACCGAGCGCGCAGCGCCGAACCCCGGGCATCCTAATCTGGGGTCGCCGGGACGCGCGGGACGGCCCGGGAAGGGGGCTCGGGTGAGCGCGGGGGCAGGGGCTGCGGCGCAGGTGGCTGCTGGGGCTGATGGGCCCAGTCTGCGTCCCCGGGTGACCCCCGAGCCGTGCCCACAGGACCGAGCCCCGCGCCCGCTTACCTTGGAGACGCAGGGATTGCAGCGGCGGCGCCTCCGCGACTCGGCCGCGCGCGACCTGGTGCTCAGCGGAGCGCTCCCGCCGCGGCCCCGCGCCAGCCGGTCCCGCCCAGCCCCGCCCCGCCCCGGGCCCGTCCCCGGCCCCCAGCGTCCCGCGCCCGCCCCAAGCCCCGCCCCGCGCGCTCATTGGCAGCCCCGCCCCCGCCGCCCCACCCGGCTCGGGGAACGCGCGGGGCGCACCGAGGCGTCTGCCTTACAAGGCCGGGTCCGCGCAAGCCCCGCCGGCCACCGGGTATCCGCTCAGCGCAGGGCGCGGCCGACCCTCCGGCCGTGGGAACCGCCTGACAGGGTGCGGCGGGGCCCCCTCACCTGGTTCTGGGGCCCCCCGGGGACGACCGGACCCGGATCTCTGCGCCCCGCAGGACGCGCGTGGACGGTGCGGCGGGGGACGGATGAGCGCGGACGCGGCCTCCTGGGACGGGGTGGGCTGGCGGCAGGGGCGCGAGGACAGTGCTGGGCGACCCCCGACCGCGTCCAGTTCTTTCAAGAGCCGCAGACGGTGCAGGGAAGCGGCAGGGCCGGGCTGTGAGGGTGCTCGGACCCCAAGGCGGGGCGCAGGCTGGGGACTGGGCGCCCAGGTGGGGGCACCGCGGCCGGGGGTCGGCCTGAGCAGGGAGCCAGGTCCGTGCCGGGAGCGGAGCGCAGCTGCCTGGGACGGGGCCGCCCTTCCCGCAGAAGCGGAGGAGCAGAGCGCGCACCCTGTCCCGGCCTCAGCCTCCGTTCTCCCTGCAGGTCGCCCGTGTGCAGCGCCACCATCCCGGCCACTCTTCTAATCTCGCCTTTCTCGGGGCACCTGCGGCCCCGCGCCCCTAGACAGGCTTTGCGGAGGGGGCTCATTCTGCCCGGGGCTGACCGGCCCTCCGCAGGAGTTGGCTCGGCACAAGATTCCGGGCCGAGCTGACAGGGCGGTTCTGTGGTGCTGGGTGCTGGGACTTGAGGGGCACAGGGGCCTCTGCCTTGAGGAGGCCGAGGCACAGCCCCCCAGGAGGAAGGGGTGCCCCTGGTGACTTCCAGCTCCACTGTGTCTGGTGCAGCTGAGCTCCTACCCCAGCCCCGACTCTGTCCCTGCACCAGGTGTCCAGCAGGCCCTGGAGCCCGCAAAGGCAGCAGGGGAAGTTGGGGTGCAGGGTGCTGGGCAGGGGGTGCTGAGGCCTCAGAGCCCGGCGGCTTGGCCCCCACCCACCCCACGGTGGTCTCGGGCCCCACACTCCTCTCCTCTCCTGTGGTTTCTCCTTCCACTCAGAACTGACCAGAGATGGGCCTCTGTGTAATTCTTCTGAGAAATTCCGCACTCGGAGCAGGGAGGTCGGGAGACCCCCAAAGCTGTGCGGTGGCCAGGCTGCGGCTCCTGCTTCCCACCTGCCGGGGTGCGGGCTTGACTGCCTTCTCGTCCCGCGGAGCCCGGGGCGCCTCCCCCTCGGGCAATTCCTACTAACAGCATCAATGAAATAATGAAATGATCTCTCCTTGGTGTGTTCTTACTGTCCTAATAGGCACAGGTGACTCTTCAGTGCATTTTTTAAACCTGTACAAACTCTCTTGACATAAATGCAGTGATTTTACAATAAAATTGCAGTGGGAGGTAACGTCAGGCTTCAGAGACAGACATGGTCCTGGAGCCTTTGTGAGGAGAGGAGAGGCCGGGGGCGCGGGGCGGCGTCCAGGGGGCTGAGCGAGGTCTCGGCGGGAGGACAGAGCTGAGCCTTGGGCTGCCCTGGCCCCTGCGCAGGACACACAGTGACCGGGGCTGGGGTGGGCACGCTGGTTCTACCGTCGGGCGTCCGCGTGTTCATGGAGTCTGTTTCCTTATCTGCGGGTGAAATTTTGGTTTGGGGTCACGGGTGTGTTATTTCCCAGCGACAATCGGTTCAGTCAGCACTTACAAAATCACCAGAAACAGGGGCACAGGATATTGCCCAGTCGGGAGAGGTGGATCCTGATTCCGGACTCCAGGCTCTTCACCTGGCCATGGCTGCCTGTCCACAGTGGCCCTTCCTGACCCCCAGCTCTGGCTACACCGCCAGACCTGGACGGCCTCCATTTACCCTGCAATTACTGAAAACCGACGCACAGCCAATGATGTGATCCACGCACAGTGTCCGGTTTTAAGATGCTTCCTGGGCTCCTGAGAAAATCACTACAAATGGGTTGAACAACAGGGGTTCCCTCTTAAGGCTTAGGAGGCCAGAAGTCCGACATCAAGGCCTGTGCGCTCAGGAGGTTCCCACCTCTTCCAGCTTCTGTGGCTCCAGGCGGTCCTGGGCGGTGGCCCCATGGCTCCACCTCTGCCCCTGTCCTCACGGGGCCTCCTTCCCAGAGTTTGTGTCTGTCTCCTCCTTTGCTTATCAGGACACCTGTCACTGGATTTAAGGGCCACCAGGATAAGCTGGGATAATCTCAAAATCTTTAATGGAATTACATCTACAAAGATCCTATTTTACAGTAAGGTCTTACTCTGAGGTTCTGGGTCGATGTGAATTTTTTGGGTGAGGGGCACTACCCCCCCAGCACCAAAGCTTTTCCCAGCTCCACCTGTGGCGCTGCACCAGTGACCAGCAGCGCTCACCAAGGCGCCTGCCTGCGGCTGTTTCCACGGCTTTCTGCACAGGTTCTGTGTCCGCAGTTGGGAGCACCAGGCCAGGCAGCTGTCACATAGGAGGAGGCCGGCTCTCAGGGACAAGCCCCTGCTGCCCAGCACCCTCGCCCACCCTGCCAGGGTTTGGGGTTGGGTTTTGTGGGCAGAGGTTCAGGCTGACAGTGGAGGTTGGGCAGGGCAGACACAGCGTGTTGGGTAGCACTGGAAGCCCTGGACGGAAGCGACGGCGGGAGACGCTGGGCCATCCGCGTCTGCAGTGGGAGACCAGGACAGGAGCCCAGGTCCATTGGGAGGCCCCATGTTGAAGATGGAGGCACAGGGAGTGGGGGGAGAAATGGACTCCTGGGGACAGACAGCAGCAGACATGAAAAGGCCTCCGATGCCAAGTGTGGGGATGCCGGGTCCCAGCAGCTGAGGTGGGGCCGCTCCCACCAGGCCTGCAGCTGGACCTGTCAGGTGTCCACCCACCCCTGGCAGCTGAACGTCCTTTGATGGCCTATGGACTGAGCAGCTTCTGTGGGCCCTGTGGGGGTGTGGCCCACAGCAGGTGAGCAGTCACGGCCCCTTGAGAACCCTAAGCAGCTCCTGTGTGGGTCCTGGGCTGGGGACAAGCTACAGCCTGGGTGCATGGGGCCTGAGGGGGTGGTCAGTGTGATGCCTGTCGCTGAAGGAACGACATGCCTGCCTGGGTGTGGGGCCTGGAAAGGCTCATGGGGGTGTTGAAGCCACTCCCACGGGTCATTGGCAGCTTAGGTAAAATGTCTGCCGGGATGTGTGTGTGCACGTGTGTGAGTGTGTGTGCACATGGATGCGTGTGTTTGTGTATTCCTGTGTGTGAATGTGCACCTGTATGTGTGAGTATGCATGCTGGTGTATGTTGGTATGTGTTCAGCTGTGTATGTTCAGCTATGTGTGTGTCTATTTGTGTGTCTCTGTGTGTTTGCACGAGTGTGTGTCTGCGTGTGCCTGTGTCTCTGTATGTGTGCATGTGTTTGCACCTGTATGTCCACCTGCCTGTGTGCCTGTGTGTGCATGTGTTCACGTGCCCATGTCTGTGTGTTTGCGTGTGTGTGTATGTGCCTGTGTGCCTGTGTGTGCCTGTCCCCGTGTGTCTGTGTGTGCATGTGTGTTTGCACCTGTGTGTGTGCACGTGCCTTGTGTGTTTGGGCTATGATTACATCTGGTTATATTGTTTAAGAAGCCAAGTTCAATTTTGAGGTTGGAATTGCTGTGGAACATGGAATGAAAGTGCAGGTTCTGGGTCTTGCTGCCAGGGAGCAACTCTGGCTCCACTATCACACAACTGTGACCCAGAGAAGGGCATTTGAGCCTTGTGGCCTCACTGTTGCCACTGGTCAGATGCTGATGAGGAGGGGAAGCCACATGGGGGGTGTTCAGCCCTAGGCAGAGCTGCTTGGAGCACATTCTTCATATGCCAGCCATTGCTACCTCAGTTCCACAGCCGATGCTAGGGAAGGATGCGGGGACACGGCAACAGGACAGTGTGCTGGGCAGAAAAGATGTGGACAGGAGCCCATGCCTGGCAGAGACACAGAGGACCAGAGAGAGGATGGCGTCGCAGAGCTGAGGGCCGCAGAGAAGGGAGGCGCTTGTGTCTGCAGTGGAGAGGACACACCCTAGCTGGCAAGGGCAGGGGCGGAGGCCCTGGGTGTGGCTGTCAGAGGCAGTGGGCAGTGAGCTCTGTGAAGCCGAGATGGCTCCAAGCAGACCACACGGAGCCGGGTCTGCTTCTGTCCCTGCAATTGTTTTCCCCGCTGCCAGAAGTGGCTTCACTTGTTGTGTGGATGCCCTGCACTCAGCCCGGGACTAGATGGATTCACAGCCAGATTCTACCAAACATACGAAGAACTAATACCAATCCTTCTGAAACTATTCCAAGAAATTGAAGAGGGGGGATATCTCTCTAACTCATTCTGTGAGGCCAGTATCACCCTGGGACCAAAACCAGACAAAGACACAACAAAAAAAGAAAACTCCAGATCAATATCCCTGTGAATACAGTGTAAAAATCCTCAACAAAATACCAGAAAATAGAACCCGACAGCACATCAAAACGGTAATGCACCCTGATCAGGTGGGATTTATCCCAGGGATGCAAATCAATAAATGAGACATGGCACATGAACAGAATTCAGGATAAAAACCAAATGATCATCTAAATAGATGCTTTTGATCAAATTCAGCCTCCCTTCATGATAAAAATTCTCAACAAACTAGAAGGAACATGCATCAACATAATAGAAGCCTTCCATGACAAATCCACAGCCAGCATCATACTTAACAGGGAAAAGTTGAAAGTATTCCCTCTAAGAACTGGTATAAGACCCGGATGCCCACTTTCAGCACTTTTATGCTACATAGTACTGAAAGTCCTGGCCAGAGCAATCAGGCAAGAGAAAGAAATAAAGGGAATGCAAATTGAAGAAGAAGGAGCCCAAACTATCCCTTTCTGTTGGTGAAATGATATTCTGTATAGAAAACCCTAAAGACTTGTATTAGTCCATTTTCACACTGCTGGTAAAGGCATGCCTGAGACTCAGTAATTTATAAACAAAAGGAGGTTTAATGGACTCACAGTTCCACATGGCTGGGGAGGCCTCACAATCATGGTGGAAGGCAAAAGGCAGATCTTACATGGCAGCAGGCAAGAGAGAGAATGAAGGCCAAGTGAGGGGTTTCCCTATAAAACCGTCAGATCTCGTGAGACTTATTCACTACCATGAGAACAGTGTGGGGAAAGCTGCCCCCGTGATTCAATTCTCTCCCACCAGGTCCCTCCCACAACACATGGGAATTATGGCAGCTACAATTCAAGATGAGAGTTGGGTGGGGACACTGCCAAACCCTATTGGCTCCACCAAAAAACTCTTAGATTTGATAAATAAATTCAGTAACATTTAAGGATATAAAATTAATGTACAGAAATCAATAGCATTCTTATACACCAATAACCATCTGGCCAAGAACCGAATCAGGAAGGCAATCTCATTTATTATAGCTACAAAAAATTACCTAGATATATATTTAACCAAAAAAGTGAGATCTTTATAAGGAGAACTACAATACATTGATTAAGTAAATCATACATGACACAAACAATTGGAAAAGCATCCCATGCTCATGGATCGAAAGAATCAATATTGTTAAAAATTATTATACTGTTCAAAGGAATCAACAGACCCAACACAATCTCTATCAAATTAGAAAAAATTCCTAAAATTTACATGGAACCCAAAAACAGCCCAACTCGCCAAAGCAATCCAAAGCTAAAAGAACAAAGTTGGAGGCATCACATCACCTGACTTCAAATTATACTACAAGGGTATGGTAACCAAAACAGCATGGCAGTAGTACAAACACAGACATATAGATTAATGGAACAGAATAGAGGACTCAGAAATGAAGACACAAAGTCAATAAAAATATACATTGAGGAAATGACACCCTTTTCAATAAATGGTGCTGGGAAAACTGGATTGGCATATGCAGAAGAATAAAACTGGACCAATACCTCTTACCATATACGAATGTTAACTCAAGATGGATTGAAGACCTAAACATAAGACCCAAAACTATAAAAATCCTAGAAGAAAACTTAGGAAAAATTCTTCTGGACATTGACCTAGGCAAATAATTTATGACCAAGTCCTCAAAGCAATTGCAACAAAAACAAAAATAGACAAATGGAACTTAAACTAAAAATCTTCTGCACAGTGAAATAAACTATTAACAGGATAAATAGACAAGCTATAGAATGGGAAAATAGTTGCAAACTATGCATCTGACAAAGGGCTAATATCCAGAATCTACAAGGAAGTCAAACCAAATAAGCCCATTAAAAAGTGGGCAAAGGATATGAACAGCCATTTTTACAAAGAAGACACAAAAATGGTCAAAAAACATGAAAAAATGCTCAACATCACTAATTATCAGAGAAAGGCAAATTAAAATCACAATGCGAAACCATCTCAGACCAATCAGAATGGCTATAATTAAAGTCTAAAAACAAGAGATTTTAGTGAAGATGTGGAGAAAGGGGAATGCTACTGGGAAGGTAAATCAGTATAATCTTTCTGGAAAACAGTATGGAGATTTCTCTAATAGAACCACTATTTGGTTCAGCAACTCCACTAATCGGTGTATACCCAAAGGGAAAGAATTAATTATATCAAAAACCACCTGCACTTGTATGTTTATCACAATACTATTCACAACAGAAAAGATAATGGATCAACCTAAGCATCCATCAGTGGAGGACCAGTTAAAGAAAATGTAGCATATACACACAAGGTAATACTACCCCTTCATAATAAAGAATGAAATCATATCTTTTGAGCAACATGGATAGAGGCCATTATCCTGAGTGAAATAACTCAGAAACAGAAAGTCAAATACCACATGATCTCACATATAAGTGGGAGCTAAACAATGTGTACACATGGACATATGGAGTGGAATAATAAGACACTGGACACTCCAAAAGGTGGGAGGGTGGAAGCCAGTGAGAGCTGAAAAATTACTTATTCAGTACAATGTTCACTATTCAGGCGATGGGTACAATAAAAGCCCAGATGTCACCACTATGCAATATATGCATGGAAGAAATCTGCACTTCTACCCCTTACATCTATAAACACTGATAGGACTCCAGAAATATCCAACACCAGAGAAGGCAACAATTTTTGACATCCAGTCAGAAATATTATGCATACAAACAAGTAGGAAAATAGGAGCCATAAGAAGACAAATTAGTCTATTAAAACTGATCCAGAAGTTGTCCCGGGGGGTGGAGCAAGATGGCCGAATAGGAACAGCTCCAGTCTCCAACTCCCAGTGCGAGCGACACAGAAGACCGGTGATTTCTGCATTTTCAACTGAGGTACTGGGGTCATCTCACTAGGGAGTGCCGGACAATCGGTGCTGGTCAGCTGCTGCAGCCCGACCAGCGAGAGCTGAAGCAGGGCGAGGCATCGCCTCACCTGGGAAGCGCAAGGGGGAAGGGAATCCCTTTTCCTAGCTGGGGAACTGAGACACACAACACCTGGAAAATCGGGTAACTCCCACCCCAATACTGCGCTTTAAGCAAACGGGCACACTAGGAGAATATATCCCACACCTGGCCGGGAGGGTCCCACGCCCATGGAGCCTCCCTCATTGCTAACACAGCAGTCTGCGGCGATCTAACCACAACGCAGCAGCGAGGCTGGGGGAGGGGCGCCCGCCATTGCTGAGGCTTAAGTAGGTAAACAAAGCCGCTGGGAAGCTCGAACTGGGTGGAGCTCACAGCAGCTCAAGGAAACCTGCCTGTCTCTGTAGACTCCACCTCTGGGGACAGGGCACAGCTAAAAAACAACAGGGGAAGCAGCAGAGGCCTGTGCAGACCCGAACGACTCTGTCTGACAGCTTTGGAGAGAGCAGTGGATCTCCCAACATGGAGGGTGAGATCTGAGAACGGACAGACTGCCTGCTCAAGTGGGTCCCTGACCCCTGAGTAGCGTCACTGGGAGACATCCCCCACTAGGGGCAGTCTGACACCCCACACCTCACAGGCTGGAGTACACCCCTGAGAGGAAGCTTCCAAAGGAAGAATCAGACAGGTACACTAGCTGTTCAGCAATATTCTATCTTCTGCAACCTCTGCTGCTGATACCCAGGCAAACAGGGTCTGGAGTGGACCTCAAGCAATCTCCAACAGACCTATAGCTGAGGGTCCTGACTGTCAGAAGGAAAACTATCAAACAGGAAGGACACCTATACCAAAACCCCATCAGTACGTCACCATCATCAAAGACCAGAGACAGATAAAACCACAAAGATGGGGAAAAAGCAGGGCAGAAAAGCTGGAAATTCAAAAAATGAGCGCATCTCCCCCTGCAAAGGAGCGCAGCCCATCGCCAGCAATAGATCAAAGCTGGTCAGAGAATGACTTTGATGAGATGAGAGAAGGCTTCAGTCCATCAAACTTCTTAGAGCTAAAGGAGGAATTAAGTACCCAGCGCAAAGAAACTAAAAATCTTGAAAAAAGAGTGGAAGAATTGACAGCTAGACTAATTAATGCAGAGAAAGCCATAAACGAAATGACAGAGATGAAAACCATGACACGAGAAATACGTGACAAATGCACAAGCTTCAGTAACCGACTCGATCAACTAGAAGAAAGAGTATCAGCGATTGAGGATCAAATGAATGAAATGAAGCGAGAAGAGAAACCAAAAGAAAAAAGAAGAAAAAGAAATGAACAAAGCCTGCAAGAAGTATGGGATTATATAAAAAGACCAAATCTACGACTGATTGAGGTGCCTGAAAGTGAGGGGGAAAATGGAACCAAGTTGGAAAACACTCTTCAGGATATCATCCAGGAGAACTTCCCCAACCTAGTAGGGCAGGCCAACATTCAAATTCAGGAAATACAGAGAACGCCACAAAGATACTCCTCGAGAAGAGCAACTCCAAGACACATAATTGCCAGATTCACCAAAGTTGAAATGAAGGAAAGAATCTTAAGGGCAGCCAGAGAGAAAGGTCGGGCTACCCACAAAGGGAAGCCCATCAGACTAACAGCAGATCTCTCGGCAGAAACTCTACAAGCCAGAAGAGAGTGGGGGCCAATATTCAACATTCTTAAAGAAAAGAATTTTAAACCCAGAATTTCATATCCAGCCAAACTAAGTTTCACAAGTGAAGGAGAAATAAAATCCTTTACAGATAAACAAATGCTTAGAGATTTTGTCACCACCAGGCCTGCCTTACAAGAGACCCTGAAGGAAGCCCTAAACATGGAAAGGAACAACTGGTACCAGCCATTGCAAAAACATGCCAAAATGTAAAGACCATCGAGGCTAGGAAGAAACTGCATCAACTAACGAGCAAAATAACCAGTTAATATCATAATGACAGGATCAAGTTCACACATAACAATATTAACCTTAAATGTTAATGGACTAAATGCTCCAATGAAAAGACACAGACTGGCAAACTGGATAAAGAGTCAAGACCCATCAGTCTGCTGTATTCAGGAGACCCATCTCACACGCAGAGACATACATAGGCTCAAAATAAAGGGATGGAGGAAGATCTACCAAGCAAATGGAGAACAAAAAAAAGCAGGGGTTGCAATCCTAGTCTCTGATAAAACAGACTTTAAACCATCAAAGATCAAAAGAGACAAAGAAGGCCATTACATAATGATAAAGGGATCAATTCAACAGGAAGAGCTAACTATCCTAAATATATATGCACCCAATACAGGAGCAACCAGATTCATAAAGCAAGTCCTTAGAGACTTACAAAGAGACTTAGACTCCCATACAATAATAATGGGAAACTTCAACACTCCACTGTCAACATTAGATCAACGAGACAGAAAGTTAACAAGGATATCTAGGAATTGAACTCATCTCTGCACCAAGCGGACCTAATAGACATCTATAGAACTCTCCACCCCAAATCAACAGAATATACATTCTTCTCAGCACCACATTGCACTTATTCCAAAATTGACCACATAATTGGAAGTAAAGCACTCCTCAGCAAATGTAAAAGAACAGAAATTATAACAAACTGTCTCTCAGACCACAGTGCAATCAAACTAGAACTCAGGACTAAGAAACTCAGTCAAAACCGCTCAACTACATGGAAACTGAACAACCTGCTCCTGAATGACTACTGGGTACATAACGAAATGAAGGCAGAAATAAAGATGCTCTTTGAAACCAATGAGAACAAACACACAACATACCAGAATCTCTGGGACACATTTAAAGCAGTGTGTAGAGGGAAATTTATAGCACTAAATGCCCACAAGAGAAAGCTGGAAAGATCTAAAATTGACACTCTAACATCACAATTAAAAGAACTAGAGAGGCAAGAGCAAACACATTCAAAAGCTAGCAGAAGGCAAGAAATAACTAAGATCAGAGCAGAACTGAAGGAGATAGAGACACAAAAAACCCTCCAAAAAATCAATGAATCCAGGAGTTGGTTTTTTGAAAAGATCAACAAAATTGACAGACCGCTAGCGAGACTAATAAAGAAGAAAAGAGAGAGGAATCAAATAGACGCAATAAAAAATGATAAAGGGGATATCACCACCGACCCCACAGAAATACAAACTACCATCAGAGAATACTATAAACACCTCTATGCAAATCAACTAGAAAATCTAGAAGAAATGGATAATTTCCTGGACACTTACACTCTTCCAAGATTAAACCAGGAAGAAGTTGAATCCCTGAGTAGACCAATAGCAGGCTCTGAAATTAAGGCAATAATTAATAGCCTACCAACCAAAAAAAGTCCAGGACCAGATGAATTCACAGCTGAATTCTACCAGAGGTACAAGGAGGAGCTGGTACCATTCCTTCTGAAACTATTCCAATCAATAGAAAAAGAGGGAATCCTCCCTAACTCATTTTATGAGGACAACATCATCCTGATACCAAAGCCTGGCAGAGACACAACAAAAAAAGAGAATTTTAGACCAATATCCCTGATGAACATCGATGCAAAAATCCTCAATAAAATACTGGCAAACCGGATTCAGCAGCACATCAAAAAGCTTATCTACCATGATCAAGTGGGCTTCATCCCTGGGATGCAAGGCTGGTTCAACATTCGCAAATCAATAAACGTAATCCAGCATATAAAAACCAAAGACAAGAACCACATGATTATCTCAATAGATGCAGAAAAGGCTTTTGACAAAATTCAACAGCCCTTCATGCTAAAAACGCTCAATAAATTCGGTATTGATGGAACGTACCTCAAAATAATAAGAGCTATTTATGACAAACCCACAGCTAATATCATACTGAATGGGCAAAAACTGGAAAAATTCCCTTTGAAAACTGGCACAAGACAGGGATGCCCTCTCTCACCACTCCTATTCAACATAGTCTTGGAAGTTCTGGCTAGGGCAATCAGGCAAGAGAAAGAAATCAAGGGTATTCAGTTAGGAAAAGAAGAAGTCAAATTGTCCCTGTTTGCAGATGACATGATTGTATATTTAGAAAACCCCATTGTCTCAGCCCAAAATCTCCTTAAGCTGATAAGCAACTTCAGCAAAGTCTCAGGATAGAAAATTAATGTGCAAAAATCACAAGCATTCTTATACACCAGTAACAGACAAACAGAGAGCCAAATCATGAATGAACTTCCATTCACAATTGCTTCAAAGAGAATAAAATACCTAGGAATCCAACGTACAAGGGATGTCAAGGACCTCTTCAAGGAGAACTACAAACCACTGCTCAGGGAAATAAAGGAGGACACAAACAAATGGAAGAACATACCATGCTCATGGATAGGAAGAATCAATATCGTGAAAATGGCCATACTGCCCAAGGTTATTTATAGATTCAATGCCATCCCCATCAAGCTACCAATGAGTTTCTTCACAGAATTGGAAAAAACTGCTTTAAAGTTCATATGGAACCAAAAAAGAGCCCACATTGCCAAGACAATCCTAAGTCAAAAGGACAAAGCTGGAGGCGTCACGCTACCTGACTTCAAACTATACTACAAGGCTACAGTAACCAAAACAGCATGGTAGTGGTACCAAAACAGAGATATAGACCAATGGAACAGAACAGAGTCCTCAGAAATAATACCACACATCTACAGCCATCTGATCTTTGACAAACCTGAGAGAAACAAGAAATGGGGAAAGGATTCCCTATTTAATAAATGGTGCTGGGAAAATTGGCTAGCCATAAGTAGAAAGCTGAAACTGGATCCTTTCCTTACCCCTTATACGAAGATTAATTCAAGATGGATTAGAGACTTAAATGTTAGACCTAATACCATAAAAACCCTAGAAGAAAACCTAGGTAGTACCATTCAGGACATAGGCATGGGCAAGGACTTCATGTCTAAAACACCAAAAGCAACGGCAGCAAAAGCCAAAATTGACAAATGGGGTCTAATTAAACTAAAGAGCTTCTGCACAGCAAAAGAAACTACCATCAGAGTGAACAGGCAACCTACAGAATGGGAGAAAATTTTTGCAATCTACTCATCTGACAAAGGGCTAATATCCAGAATCTACAAAGAACTCAAATATACAAGAAAAAAACAAACAACCCCATCAAAAAGTGGGGAAAGGATATGAACAGACATTTCTCAAAAGAAGACATTCATACAGCCAACAGACACATGAAAAAATGCTCATCATCACTCTCCATCAGAGAAATACAAATCAAAACCACAATGAGATACCATCTCACACCAGTTAGAATGGCAATCATTAAAAAGTCAGGAAACAACAGTTGTTGGAGAGGATGTGGAGAAATAGGAACACTTTTACACTGTTGGTGGGATTGTAAACTAGTTCAACCATTATGGAAAACAGTATGGCAATTCCTCAAGGATCTAGAACTAGATGTACCATATGACCCAGCCAACCCACTACTGGGTATATACCCAAAGGATTATAAATCATGCTGCTATAAAGACACATGCACACGTATGTTTATTGCGGCACTATTCACAATAGCAAAGACTTGGAATCAACCCAAATGTCCATCTGTGACAGACCGGATTAAGAAAATGTGGCACATATACACCATGGAATACTATGCAGCCATTAAAAAGGATGAGTTTGCGTCCTTTGTAGGGACATGGATATAGCTGGAGACCATCATTCTTAGCAAGCTATCACAAGAACAGAAAACCAAACACCGCATGTTCTCACTCATAGGTGGGAACTGAACAATGAGATCACTTGGACTCGGGAAGGGGAATATCACACACCGGGGCCTATCATGGGGAGGGGGGAGGGGGAGGGACTGCATTGGGAGTTATACATGATATAAATGATGAATTGATGGGTGCTGACGAGTTGATGGGTACAGCACACCAACATGGCACAAGTATACATATGTAACAAACCTGCACATTATGCACATGTACCCTAGAACTTAAAGTATAATAAAAAAAATTAAGAAATAAAAAAATAAATAAAAAATAAAAAAATAAAAAATAAAAAATAAAAAAAATAAAAATAAAAAAAACTGATCCAGAACAGAGACAAGGGCATTAAAACAATATCAAAACTGTATTCCACATATTGTAAAAGCTAATTTGAGGCACGGAAGATATAACAACACTCTGGATCACTGTTCTAGAGGTGAAAGCTACAATGTATAAAATAAGAACTGTACTGCATGGGATTAATGGCAGATTAGATGTTAAAGAAGAAAAGATTATTCATTGTGAAACCATAGCAATATAAACTATCCAAAATGAAACCAAAAGAAAAGAGGATTAAAAAAATTTAAGCTAACTTATCTGTGATCTGTGGGACAACTTCACGTGGCTTAATATATATTTAATTGAAGTCCCTGAAGGAGAGAAGAAAACATGAGTAATGAGAGTAGTGCATTAAAAACGATGTTTGGAAAAATAACGACAACATTTTTTTCCAAATTTGATGTTAACTATAAACCTAGAGATGCAAGAAGTTCAATGCACCTCAAGCACAAGTACCACTGAATAAAATTACATCATGTCTCATTATAATCAAATTGCTCAATCCCAATGATAAATAGAAATTTTAAAAGCAGACAGGAAAAATTGTCAAAGTATGTAAAGGGGAACACTGGTCCATCCCATAGAAGTTATTTGAGACTTGTTGAGGCTAGTAAGCGGTGTTTTGGGCAATATTCCTTGTGTGCCTAAGGAGAATGCACATTTTCTATTAATAATGAATGAGCTTCCAGTTCCACAGATGTCCCATAAATCAAGCCTGTAAATGGTGTTGTCCAAATCTATATTTTTATTATTTTAAAAATATGGTTGACCTAACAGTGATTGAGAGTTGCATTGAAAACTTCCATAAGTCATAGTTAATTTTTTCTAAATTATTTCCTTTGGGTTCTGTGTTTGCTTTACACGCTTTCCCTCAATAAATACATCTTTTTTGACTTCCCATTAGTGTAGGATTGTTGGTGGTAAACTTGGCTTTTATTTATCTGGAAATATAATTAATTTGCTCTTTTTCCTAAAAATAGTGTTGCTGGGTACATAATTCCAGGTCAAAAGTTTTTTTTTGTTTGTTTGTTTTTTTTTTTGTCACACTTTGTACATATTACTATTTATCTACCTACTGTTGTTACCATTAACACATCTGCTGTCTCATTGCTTTTCCTTCTGTGGATGATTTGTTGTTTCTTTCTGGTTGTTTTTAAAGTTAGATTTTGTTTTGTGTTCCGCCTTACCCTACAATGCATCTAGGCCTGGATTTCTTATTTCCATTTGTGCAGCTTGTCATGAATTACTCATCATGAATACCTATGGATTCAGGTCTCTTGTCAGCAATTACCCAGGTTCAGTTATTTCTTTATAGCAATGCAACAATGGGTTCATTCAGAAAATTGGCACTGAGGAGCAGGACATTGCTATAAAGATACCTGAAAATGTGGTAGCAGGTTTGGAACTGGGTAATGAGCAGAGGTTGGAAGACTTTGGAGGGCTCAGAAGAAGACAGAAAAGTGAGGGAAAGTTTGGAACTCAGTGACTCATTAAGGGGCTGGAAGCAAAATGCAGATAGAAATATGGATAATGAAGGCCAGGCTGACAAGGTCTCAGATGGAAACGAGGAAGTTATTGGGAACTGGAGCAAAGGTCACCCTCGTGTGCCTTAGCAAAGAGCTTGGCTGCATTGTATTCGTGTCCTAGTGATCTGTGGAAGTTTGAACTTAAGAATGGTAACTTAGGGTGTCTGGCAGAAGACATTTCTAAGCAGCTCAACATTCAAGAAGTGGCATGGCTGCTTCTAATCACCTATGATCAGATATGGGAGCAAATGAATGACTTAAAGTTAGAATTTATACCTACAAGGAAAGCAGGGTGTAACAGTTTGGAAAATTTGCAGCTTAGCCATGTGGTAGAGAAAGGAAAAAATGTTTTCAGGAGAGGAATCCAAACAGGCTGCAGAGCAACCACCTATTAGAGAGATTTGCATGGCTAAAAGGGAGCCAAGTGCTAATATCCAAGACAATGGGAAAAAGACCTTGAAGACATTTCAGAGATCTTTGCAGTAGCCCCTCCCATCACAGGCCCAGAGGCCAAGCAGAAAAGAATGGCTTAATGGGCCAGGACTAGGGCCCTGATGCCCTGTGCAGCCTGGGGACACTGGTACCTGTATCCCAACTTCTTCAGGTGGTTCAGTGGTGGTTCAACAGTCTCCAGGTACAGCGTGGACTGCTGCTCTAGAGGGTAAGCCTTGGTGACTTCCAAGTGGTGTGAACTCTGCAGGAACACAGAACACAAGAGTGAAGGGGGATTGGCGGCTTCCCTCTAGATTACAGAGGATGTGTGGGAAAACCTGGCTGCCCAGGCAGAAGCCTGCTGCAGCGGCTCCTCACAGAGATACTCTATGAGGGCAATGCTGGGAGGAAATGTAGGGTTGGAGCCCACACAGACTCCTCCAGGGCACTGCCTATTGGAGCTGTGGGTAGAGAGCTTCTGCCCTCCAGACCCCAGAATGTTTGATCTACTGGCAGCAGCCTCAGCCTGGAAAAGCCACAAGTACTTAACTCTAACCCATGAGATTGGCTGCAGGGGCCGCAAGCTGCAAAGCCACAGGGGTGGAGCTGTACAAGACCTTGGGAGCCCACACCTCACACCAGTGTGCCTCATGGAGTCAAAGGAGATTATTTTGGAACTTTAAGGTTTAATGTGTGCCCTGCTGAGTTTCGGACTTGCTTGGGGCCTATGGCCTCTTTCTTTTGGCCAATTTCTTCCTCTTGGAATAGGTATGTTTTCCCAGTACCTGTACCATCATTGTATCTGTTGTATCTGCGAAGTAAATAACTTGTTTTTTATCTCACAGGCTCATAGGTGGAAGGAACTCATCTCCAGAGGAGCCTTTAGATTTGGCATTTTGATTGAGTTGATCCTGGAATGAGTTTAGACTTTCAGGGACTATTGGGAAGGGATGATTGCATGTTGCAAGGTGAGTTGGACATGAGATTTGAGGGACCAGGGGTGGAATGATATAGCTTGGATGTTTGTCCCCTCCAAGTCCCACGTTGAGATGTAATCCCCAGTGCTGGAGGTGGGGCCTGGTGGGAGGTGTTTGAATCATGGGAGCAGGTTCCTCATAAATAGTTTAGTGCCATCCCCTTGGTGATGAGTGAGTTCTTGCTCTGGTAGTTCACTTGAGATCTGGTCATTTAAAAATGTATGGCACCCCCGCCAACCCCACCACTCTCTCTTGCTCCTGCTCTCACTACATGACGTGTTGGTTCCCACCCCACCTCCTGCCATGACAGAAGCTTCCTGAGGCCTCACCAGAAGCCAAGCAGATACCAGCACCGTGCTTCCTGTACAGCCTGCAGAGTTGTGAGCCAGTTAAATCTGTTTTTTTTTTTTTTAAATAAATTACCCAGCCTCAGGTATTTCTTTATAAAAACACAAAACAGCCCAATGCACGTAGTAACTTATAGATATATTTAGAAAACTGATTATCTTTTAAAATACAACTACAGACTAAAATGCAGAGTTCATTAAAATACAGATGATGACTGTGGTTCTCTGGTCTTCTCTTGACTCTTGTTGTCTACTAAGATAAGAAGTCTGGGCTAGGCTGAAGAACTCAGAATCCAGGTATGGGGTTTCCCAGCACTGTGCTCCCATTTCTCAGTACTGTGCTCCATCTCTCAGTACTGTGTGCTCCTGTTTCCCAGTACTGTGCTCCCATTTCCCAGTACTGTGCTCCCATTGCCCAATACTGTGCTCCCATTTCCCAGTACTATACTCCCATTTCCCAGTACTGTGTGCTCCCATTTCCCAGTACGGTGCTCCCATTTCTCAGTACAGTGTGCTCCCATTTCCCAGTACTGTGTGCTCCATTTCCCAGTACTATGCTCCCATTTCCCAGTACTGTGCTCCCATTTCTCAGTACTGTGCTCCATTTCCCAGTACTATGCTCCCATTGCCCAGTACTGTGCTCCCATTGCCCAATACTGTGTGCTCCCATTTCCCAGTACTGTGCTCCCATTTCCCAGTACTCTGCTCCCATTTCCCAGTACTCTGCACTCCCATTTCCCAGTACTGTGTGCTCCCATTTCCCAGTACTCTGCGCTCCCATTTCCCAGTACTGTGTGCTCCCATTTCCCAGTACTGTGCTCCCATTTCCCAGTACTATGCTCCCATTTCCCAATACTGTGTGGTCCAGTTTCCCAGTACTGTGTGCTCCCATTTCCCAATACTGTGTGCTCCCATTTTGCAGCACTGTGCTCCCATTTCCCTGTACTGTGTGCTCCCATTTCCTAGGACTGTGCTCCCATTTCTCACTACTGTGCTCCCATTTCTCAGCACTGAGCTCCCATTTCGCAGTACTGTGTGCTCCCATTTCCTAGGACTGTGCTCCCATTTCTCAGCACTGTGCTCCCATTTCTCAGTACTGTGCCCACACGTGTGATCCAATGTCCCCGGCCCATCAGCTCTTCTTGAGCAGCAAGAGGCCCTGCAGCTGGCTGGCTGGCTGGACAGCACAGTTAAGCAGGTGGCCGTATCCTGTGCAGTTGCTGGCAGCCCATCATCCTGGAGATGTAACCCCGCCTGCCAGGCTTGCTCTTCTTTGGTTGTGATGATGACGACAGTGATGGATGCTGGGCTCTGAGGGTCCTGGTTCCTTCGAAGGACATACAGGGGCCTCTGAGATGATGGGCTCTGGTTGCTGGCCTGTGGCATGTGCAGGAGCAGGAAGCTTTGCAAGGTAGACTCTCCAGGCAGGACCTTGATGCAGGGGTGGGGTTTCAGGGTGGAAGACCTGGATCACAGGGGCACCTCAGCTTCTGCAGGACAAAACAAAGTCACTCTTTGAGCAGCCACCAGGGAGGGAGCTCAGCTCTACTTGTGATGGAAACCCACCAGTGGCTTTTATCCCACCCTCTTCCCTGGAGAGGCAGGGCTGGTTTCTGGGAGGATCATCACCTTGGCTTAGCCCCACTCCCAGCTGGGTCTAGTGAGAGTCCTCCTGAGCAAGGCTCCTGCCCTCCCCATCCTTCCAGAAAGCTTAGAGATGAGCGCACCACTGACATAGGCCATTTTCTATTGTTCTTCTTGGGAAAAATACCTTTTTGAAAGACAACCCATCTTTTATCACTACATATTTTAACAAACATTTCCTTTGGCCTGGTGCGGTGGCTCACGCCTGTAATCCCAGCACTTTGGGAGGCTGAGGCAGGTGGATCACAAGGTCAGGAGATTGACACCAGGAGATCTGGCTAACACAGTGAAATCCCGTCTCTACTAAAAATACAAAAAATTAGCCAGGCGTGGTGGCGGGCACCTGTAGTCCCAGTTACTCGGGAGGCTGAGGGAGAATGGCGTGAACCCGGAAGGTGGAGCTTGCAGTGAGCCGAGATCACACCACTGCACTTCAGCCTGGGCGACAGAGCTCAATATATATATATTGAGAGAGAGAGAGAGAGAGAGAGAGAGAGAGAGAGAGAGAGAGAGAGAGAGAGAGAGAGAGAGAGAGAGAGAGAGAGAGAGACTGTCTAAAAAATATATATATACATATATATTATATATATATATTTCTTTGTTTGCATTTATCAATTGAATTATGTTGTATCTAGAATTTTATTTAACCTTCTTGGATTCACTGCGCTTTATAAATCTGTGAGTTGGTGTCTTCTAACAATGTTGGCAAATTCTCAGCCAAATCTCCTTAAATACGACCTCTTCCCAATTTTCTCTCTTTTCTCTTTCTGGGACTCTAACTAAACATAACACAGTCTTCAAACTGTATTCTCATTAATGTTTTGGCATTTCGCATTTCTGTCACTTTGTGTCTATTTCAGTAATTTGTTCAGCTCTAGATTCTAGTTCTCTAATTCACTTTTCAATTGTGTCTAATTTGTTGTCAAATCCATCCATCAAGTTAAAAAAAAATCAGTGTGGCCGGGCGCGGTGGCTCAAGCCTGTAATCCCAGCACTTTGGGAGGCCGAGATGGGCGGATCACGAAGTCAGGAGATCGAGACCATCCTGGCTAACATGGTGAAACCCCGTCTCTACTAAAAAATACAAAAAACTAGCCGGGCGAGGTGGCGGGCGCCTGTAGTCCCAGCTACTGGGGAGGCTGAGGCAGGAGAATGGCGTAAACCTGGGGGGCGGAGCTTGCAGTGAGCTGAGATGCGGCCACTGCGCTCCAGCCTGGGTGACAGAGCGAGACTCCGTCTCAAAAAAAAAAAAAAAAAAAAAAAAAAAAAAAAAAAAAAATCAGTGATATTTCTCATTTGTATTAGTTTTATTTGGTATTTTTCCACATCTGCTTGGTAATTTAAAAAATAGTTTTCTGTTCTCTCCAGATATTTTTGAGTTTGTGTTTTCTTTATGTTTTGGTCGGGGTCGGCCAAATTCAATATCTGAAGTACTTGTGTGTCTGTTTCTACTATGGTTTCTGTTGCTTCTCACTCACAGTGCTTTGTTTTTACGTGTGGTGAGTTACTTTTCATTAAGAGTTGCTCGTCTGCTTTGTAGTTTTATTTGTGAGAAATCTTTGAGCCTTAGGATGAAGGTTTGTTACTCCGAAGGAATGATGCTTGGCCCCTGGGAATGATCAGTGCAGAATCAGTCTACGTTAAACTCTCAGCTTGGGGAGCTTCGGTCACCCATCTCGCACACAGTTAGGGACAACCTTTGCTCCAAATACTCGGCAGTGTTTTTTCTCTTTTTCTTTCAGCTCCAGGGCTCGAGATGACTGATCACTCCTGATTC
Organism: Rhinopithecus roxellana; assembly: GCF_007565055.1. Taxonomy (NCBI): domain Eukaryota; kingdom Metazoa; phylum Chordata; class Mammalia; order Primates; family Cercopithecidae; genus Rhinopithecus; species Rhinopithecus roxellana. The sequence goes on along the minus strand of NC_044551.1, from coordinate 13,453,087 downwards.
CTTTGCGGGTGGAGAAGTGAGTTACTTCCACTTTGCCACTGCAATGAGGGTACCGCCATCTGGGGGTGCCAACTTTAAGAGATTACTGATTGGCTTGCCATTCTGGCTGTGCTCTCAGCTTGATCTTCTCTTTTTGCCTCTTGTAAAGCTGAAAATGAAGTTCACCAGGTTTCCCAAACGCCCTCGGGGCAAAGGCCAGCTGCACTCCCCACTGGGTTTCTCTCTGGGTTCCTCTGTGCCTTCAACCCCGGCCTGAAAATTCCTTATGTCGCCTCGGTTCATTGATGCCTTTAAGAATACTTACACTCGCACTCATATGGACACGGACACGCACACACCCAACTTCTCGCACTCACATGGACACAGACACGCATGCGCGCACACACACAACCCTAACTTCCTCAGACACGCACGCGCACACACACACCCCCACTTCTCGCACTCACATGGACACAGACACGCATGCGCGCACACACACAACCCTAATTTCCTCAGACACGCACGCGCACACACACACCCCCTAACTTCTTGCACTCACATGGACACGCACGCGCACACACCCCCTAACTTCTCGCACTCACATGGACACGCACGCACACACACCCCCTAACTTTCTTGCCCTCACATGGACACGCCGCGCACACACCCCCTAACTTTCTCGCACTCACATGGACATAGACACGCAACGTGCACACACCCCCTAACTTCTTGCACGCACATGGACACGCACGTGCACACACCCCCTAACTTCTCGCACTCACATGGAAACATAGACACGCACGCGCACACACCCCCCTAACTTCTTGCACTCACATGGACACGCACGCGCACACAACCCCCTAACTTCTCGCACTCACATGGACGCGTGAAACGCACGCGCGCACACCCCTAACTTCTCGCACTCACATGGACGCGGAAACGCACGTGCCACACACACACACACCCTAAATTCCTCAGTTTTCAGAGCATTGTCCAATCCTGGTAAGTGACTTGCCACGTGACTAGAACCTCAGGCTTCGTATCACTACTTCTTTCTTTCCCCTCCCTTTTCCCTTTATGCCATCAGTCTGTATCCACGATCTTTAAAATCTACCTTAAGTCCTTTCTGGGATTATGTAAAAGTCAGACAACTCTCTTAGCCACCATCTCCTTTTCTAGAGATACGAGTGACTGACTCCTACCCACAGGCACTTTGAGAAGGGGAAGGCATACTGAAGAAGTGTTTCATGTGGGCTACAGTAATTCACAACTGTAAGACGTTATCACAGCCAACATTTGCTGTATAAAACCCTAGTGGTGAATATTTGTTTTTGAATGAGGCTAAATCATTTCAAAAGCACCCTAGGAAAACCAGATGCTTCAGAAATGATTTAGCCTCATTCAAACATAATGCAAATGATAAAGAACATGCAAACAATAAATAATGTGACCTGAAATTATCTGTAACTTCAGCAGACAAGCTGTGGTTGGCTGAGTTTGAACTTCTATAAAACACACTGAACCATCTTGTTTCAATCACTAATCAAGCTCTGCCATGGGAACGTGCTCTTTTTGGACATCTGACCCTTCCAAACCTTATGTTGAAATTTGATCTCCAGTGTTGGAGATGGGGCCTCACAGGAGGTGTTTGTGTCATGGGGGTGGACCCCTTGCAAAGAGATTAAAGCCCTCCCGCTGAAAGGAGTGAGTTCAGCTCTAGTAGTTCTTGCTCTAACCAACCCATGGGCTCTTGTTGAAAAGGGCCTGGAGCCTCCTCCACCCCTTCACCTCCCCTCTCTCCATGTGATCTCTGCACATGTCAGCTCCCTTCACCTTCTGCTGTTAGTGGAAGAAGGCTGAGACCATCACCACATACATAGCTCAGTCATCAGAATCATAAGCCAAATACACGTAGTATCAGGTGCGGTTCTGTAGACATTTTACACGAACTCAAGTTGTAGCTTCTTAAGTTTGTCCTCCATATCACTGAGACAGTTTTTTACAGCACCAATTTACTTCATGTTTCCTTGAAAGATTTTGATTTTGCAATTTCATGGTCAGTTTCTTGCAATCTTTCCATATCTCATTCAGCTCCCCTTTGATCTCAGTGGATTTGTCTTCTCATCTCAGCTTGTCTCCAATTATGATTTTGACTCCTGCCTCATTCAGCCCCTGTGCTATGCATCTCAAACACTGTTTTTCTAGAGAACAATTTTCCTAGGTTTGCTGTCTTTCTGGGCTTTCCTGGTGATGTCTATTCCCAGTTCTGCAACATTTTCACAGGATATACACAGAACCATCAGTCCTGACCTCTTGTCCTCTAGGGTGCTGGTCAGGGCTGTGCTGCTGGGAGACCTTGACCTTCCTCAGGGCTCCAGGGCACCCAGCCAGCTGTGGAAGCTGCCTGGAGCACAGGAACTCTGAGGATCCCAGGGCTCTTCATGTTTTCCCCGATCATAGGACTTTTCTTGTATGGATCATGCCTTTGAGGATTCAGTGTGTGTTTATACCCTTTTCCTGTCCAGCTAGTTTTTGGGAGGTGCCTCTCTGAAGCATTGTGAGAAGGCAGGTACTGAATGGTAGAGTTCAGGGTGCAAAGGAGCTTGCTTTGCCTTGGAAAGCACAGGTAACAGCTAAGAGAAAGGGTTGAGGTCTCATTTTCAGATCCTATCATGTCTCGTGTTTCTTAGCTGAGGGGATACAGAAGTGGAGGGAGCGCATGCTCCTCTGGTTTCAAGTGCTCAGGCTTCCTATTCTGATGGCAGAGCATGGCTGGATGGTTTGCCAACTCATGTGTGAGCCTCATAGCAAATTCCTTTAGCCTTCTAGTGAGTAAACTTTCCCCCTGATTCTGGAAGTCAATGATCATTTGTTTCACAGTTAAATTTCACTGCGTTCTATGGATCGTCCTCAAGGTTTGAGCAGAAAGCTAGGATAGGTAGGGCCAGAGGCTTCTAATCAGAAACCGTCTTAAAATGGCAGGTGTTCATTATTTAAAGTTCTTAGATTAGTACAACTGGGTGAAAATAATTCTTAGACTTAAAGCAAGATGAAAATGAGCGGTCTACAACGTATACATTGTTTACTGCCTAGAAAATAAAGATGAATCGATATTTTCATACCTCGTCTGCCGTGCACTACTTCTAAAGACGGACACGTGGTTCACATTCTGGGGTTACTGTTGACATCAAGAGACAAGGAAACAACAAGCATCCTAGCCCTTGAGTTTGCACTGGTGATTTTTTAAAGAAGATATTGCACTCTCTAGAGAACCAAACTTGGGTAGATTTCAACGTGACCCGTACTGCCACATATCTCACCTGAATCTCAGTCTTCACTTTCAGCACTGTCGGTTTTCACGGGCTGTCTTCGTTCTTGTTGCAGCCTGTTTGCGATGTTCAGAAAGAGAAACAACAGAGAACGTGTGATGGAATGTTTGTTATACTGCCGAAGTGGACAACATGCGTAAACGAGAGTACAGTTTAGAGATGAGCTTGTGACGGGGGCAATCGCTTCACCTCGCTGAGTTTTGGAGCCTTCGTTTTTGTGAAGATAGTGATAAGACTGCACTACTGGAAGAATGTTGCTTTTTCTTCTGCCTGTGTGCTGATACAGCGACAAAGAGTGCTTTCCCTGATCAATAAGAGGGTCTTGTGGTAGCCAAGGAGGCTAGTTTGGATTTCTAGCATGAAAAGTGGAGAAACATGGGCCCACAAGAGGTCATCCCGTGCCTGGCACCTTCTTCTCACAACTCTTGCTTGATTGTGGTGAGTTCTGGCTGTCAGGGAGCCTGAAGTGCTTTCACACCCACATCTTGAGTAAGGTGTTTTGCTCTCTGCCCTGATGCTACACCAGCCCAGCCAGCCAAGGACTTGATGGCTTATGCGTGCTGGCCAGGTGGCAGGAGAAGTGACCGTGTTGCTGCCCAGACTTTGCAAAGGTTTGGAGTTCGGGCTTATCTTAACTTGCAATGCTGAATGTGTCAGGAATTAGAGACCAGAAATGTGCAAAATCTTGCTTTGAAAGTTTTTGAAAGACCCACAAGCAAAAAAGTCACTAGGAGACTTCTAAATCAAAACAGCCTATCTATCACATGCTAAAGTCCCCCTTCTCTGATCCAATCCTTAAAAATTATAATTGGCCGGGCGCGGTGGCTCACGCCTGTAATCCCAGCACTTTGGGAGGCCGAGACGGGCGGATTACGAGGTCAGGAGATCAAGACCATCCTGGCTAACACAGTGAAACCCCGTCTCTACTAAAGAATATAAAAAAATTAGCCGGGCATAGTGGCGATCGCCTATAGTCCCAGCTACTCGGGAGGCTGAGGCAGGAGAATGGCGTGAACCCAGGAGGCAGAGGTTGCAGCAAGCCGAGATTGTGCCCCTGCACTCCAGCCTGGGCGACAGAGCAAGACTCCATCTCAAAAATCAATCAATCAATCAATCAATCAATCAATCAATAAAATAAAATAAAAATTATAATCAGGATATAAATGGATCCATAAATGAGTAAAGACAGGACATCAAAGAAAAGCAAGAAGGGAAACCTTTGTTGGATCAGAAATGATAACTCCTAGAAGGAAAGAATGCAAATGGAAGCCAGTGCAGAAGGCATTCGTCAGGAGCGTGCTGCAGAACCTGGAAGAGCCCCCCAGGAATCGCCAGTCAGGAGCAGTGGATGCTCAGCTGGGCAGGGCTCCTGATGGGACAATTAGCTGGGGGACTTGCAGGCTGAGCAGCCAGGCAGTGACTGCTGCTGCAAAACTTCCCAAACCATAGGCAACAATGGGAGTGTCTGCCACCAGATTATTGCAGTGGGCGCAGTAGTCTTGGTAGACACAGAAAAGTGCAAGGAAAAAATATACAGAAGGAAGTGACAGGACTCAATAAGCAAAGGAGAGCTAAGGCATCACCAAGCTAATCCAAAAATTACTGAGAATAAAGAGAAAATAAAATATTAATTTGAAATGAAAATAAAAGCATGACAAAGTATGAGAGGTGAAATGGTGGAGGATTGTGAAATGGAGGTTGGTGGGGAAGAATGTAGATAACTGTGTTGTAAAACTGTGTTCAAATCTGTATATAAAAATGCAGAAGTAGTTTACCTAAGGACAAAATGGTATTGTAGGAAGCTATAGAGGCTGGTCCTTCCACTGGAACAACCACTGAGCCTATAAAGAGCAATTGCAATGGATTATTTGGAAACTCTGGAACCTGGTCAGGCATCTATGGGAGAATGCTTGAAGAAAGGAGAAGCTGGGCCTGGCGCGGTGGTTCATGCCTGTAATTCCAGCACTTGGGGAGGCCGAGGTGGGCCGATCACGAGGTCAGGAGATCGAGACCATCCTGGCTAACATGGTGAAACCCCATCTCTACTAAAAATACAAAAGAAAACCCAAAAAACAAAAAACAAAAATTAGCCGGGTGTGGTGGTGGGAGCCTGTAGTCCCAGCTACTTAGGAGGCTGAGGCAGGAGAATGGTGTGAACCCAGGAAGTGGAGCTTACAGTCAGTGGAGATTGCGCCACTGCATTCCAGCCTGGGTGACAGGGCAAGACTGTCAAAAGAAAAAAAAAGAAAAGAAAAAAGAAAGAGAAAGTAAGAGAAAGAAAGAAAGAAGAAAGAGAGAGAGAGAGAGAGAAAGAAAGAAAGAAAGAAAGAAAGAAAGAAAGAAAGAAAGAAAGAAAGAAAGAAAGAAAGAAAGAAAGAAAGAAAGAAAGAAAGAGGGAAGGAAGAAAGAAAAAAGAAAGAGGAAGGAAGGAAGGAAGGAGGAAGGAAGGAAGGAGGAAGGAAGGAAAAGCTGCTGGTCCTTTGTGAGTGGTGGACATGAGCCAGCTACCACCTCCATTTCTTAGTCTTGCTGTGCCTATAAGGGCAGCAACCCACATTCCTGGAGCAGCTGGCTGATATCAGAGTGAGCATCAGGGACCTTGTCCTCAAAAAATTTGACATGGTACATTTTGGTCAGTCTGGTGGTGCCCTGAGGGATCAATACGAGACTTGCCTTGGTTTTGATCCACTTGGCAGCAGTGGCTTCCTCCAGCAGCATCCACTGGAAGATTTAAAGAGACAGACCTTCCCCCTTGTTTGTAGCTAGATAATTGAGGAAATCTTTGATGGTTCACTAGCTGGTCGTATAGATAAAGGAAGAACAACTTCAGTGACAAGAAATACACATTTTGCAAAAGCAGTTTGAAAAAGTCACAAACTGATGGATCCAGCCTTTAACTAGAGAAAATCCACAGTCCCAGAGGAATAGAAGCACTTGATTTTTAGAGTTACCACATTATGATACTCAGAATATCCAGTTTTTAACAAAAAATTATAGAACATGGCCGGGCGTGGTGGCTCAAGCCTGTAATCCCAGCACTTTGGGAGGCCGAGACGGGCGGATCACGAGGTCAGGAGATTGAGACCATCCTGGCTAACACGGTGAAACCCCGTCTCTACTAAAAATACAAAAACTACCCGGGCGAGGTGGCGGGCGCCTGTAGTCCCAGCTACTCGGGAGGCTGAGGCAGGAGAATGGCGTAAACCCGGGAGGCAGAGCTTGCAGTGAGCTGAGATCTGGCCCTGCACTCCAGTCCGGGCGACAGAGCGAGACTCCGCCTCAAAAAAAAAAAAAAAAAATTATAGAACATATAAAGAAATAGAATAATATGGGTCATTCACAGGAGAAAAAAACTTGGCCTAAACTATGTCTGTGAAAGCTCAGACATTTGAATTACTAGCCAAAGACATTAAATCTGCTGTCTTAAATATTCTCAGTTAACTAAAGGAAGTCACTGACAACTAAATAAAATAGAAAAATTACATATGAGCAAATTAGATTATTAATAGAGATAGAAATTATATATTTTTTAAAAACCAAAAAAATTGGAGCTGAAAAGTACGTAACTGAAATAAAAAGTTCATTAGAAGAGTTCAACAGATTTGAGCAAGCGGAAGAAAGTGACATGCAGTATGGACGGACCTTGGCAAGTCAGTATTAAGTGAAAAAAGTGATTCCCCGAAGACTCCAGATATTACATACACACAACGTCCTTTCTGTTAAAAAAAAAAAAAAAAGAAAAAGTTACCAATGTATTGCATGTATGTACTCTTTAGGAATATACATCTATATCTATATAGATATCTAAGGAACAGAATTTAAAGGAAAGCAAGAGAATGAAGAACATGAGTGGGGTGCAAGGACTTGGAATGGGGGCCCTGACAGCAGACAAAGACGACGTCAGACTCTGCTTTTGTTTTTGGTGCTTCCTCCATTATCATAAATAAACAACATACAGAGTCAGTGAAGGAAGCAGGTCAGTCAGATCAAGGATGAATCGGTGTACCCACCCAGGATTGGGATTAGTGTGACTCTGGGCACCTGGGATCCAAAACAAGGGGAAAGAGGCAACCACCATACTATTAACTGGGCATCCCTAAGCCAGACCCTGACAGTGACGTTCACAACTCCAGGAGCTCACACATGACCTTCTTGGGAAGCGATACTAACATCCCCCATATCCTTGTGAGGAATAGGGGCTCAGAGTGGACTAAAAACTTACGAGGTTATAGAACCAGCAGCATCTCCACACTGGCCTAGAACCCAGGTCTGTCTGATGCCAAAGTCCAAATGCAGGTTACGGTGCCAATTAGTTTCTGATCACTCTGCTAAGAGGAGCTTTGGATTCCTGCAAAGAGTGAGAGAGGTGGGCCTGGGATGCCTCTGGGGGATATCACAGCAGCAGGATCAGAGGCAGGTCCTGGACTGAGCTTGCAGCTAAGAGAAGCAGCTCACAGGCCAGGTCTGGGGGTGCAGGCCAGTCCCCATCAGACTCTCAGTGACTGTGGCCACTGGAGTTAAGGGCCAGGGTGTGACCTTCCATGGTCAGAATGGGGCTCTCCTAGTGGAGTGAAAGACAAACCCTAGATCTTCAGGTGGATCCTTCTGAATCTCTGGGGCCACAGAAGGAAAACTGGGCACTGCAGCCTGATGGGAATGGGAGGGGTCAAGTTGTACAGCCTCCCTCTCGCTGCACAGCCTCTTGGGAGGGAGCACGCAGGACATCTGCGAGGACCTGCACCCTTAGCCTTATACCCTTTGCTAGGTGTATGAGTGCTCAGCTCTCAGTGCAGAGAGACAGCTCTATGGTAGCTGCCTCTGCCCTCCTTTCCTCTCCAAGTTCTTCTGCTCTGCCAGAGCTGACCTCTGGATGTGAGTCCAGATCTGCCCACACATCCTGTGCTGTGTCCTCAGTGCTCCCACTGGTGCCCCACTTGCAGGCTCCCTCACTCAGTTCGCCTTGGACGTCTGCAAGCATCTCCAACACACTCCCATGATCCATCGTATTTATGTATGTATGTATGTATATATGTATTTATGTATTTTGAGACATAGTCTTGCTCTATCACCCAGGCTGGAGTGCAATGGCATGATCTTGGCTCACTGCAACTTCCACCTCCCAGGTTCAAGCAATTCTCCTGTTTCAGCCTCCCCAGTAATGGGATTACAGGAGCATGCCACCAAACTCAGCTTTGTTTTTGAGATTTTATCTTCTACTGCATCATCCCATGATGTCAAAATGTCTCATCATAGGTGAATTATTTTCCAGTCATTTGAGTTAAGAAAAGAATACAGCTATTCTTCAGTGACCAAGCAACTGCAGGAAGCTGGCAACTTACCCCTGTGCAGATGAGCCCAGGGCGCCGTCTCTTTGCTGTGGGGTAAACGAAAATGCGTAACATGAAAAAAGAAGTTGTCGACATGCAGCTGATTCTTACATAAAAGTCAAGTCTATTATTAGTGGGTTTTGAGGAATGGTACCTGGAGTTCTCTTGGGCCCTGAGTTCAGATCTCAGAACCACTTACGTGTGCATGCGTTTTCATTTCTCTGGTGAGAAACTGGGAGTGGGATTCTGGTCATAGACATTTATCTTTTGAAGAAATGCCAAACTGTCTTCCAGAGTGGTGGCACTTTACACCCTCATTTAACTCTCAGTAGCAATGGAGGAGACTTGCAATTTCTCTACAACTTCACCAACCCTCGGTGGTGTCTGTCTTTTTGATGACAGGCATTCTCCTGGGTGTGTGGTAGTATCTGATTGTGGTTTTAATTTGCAGCTGCCTGATGTAGAATGACGTTGAGCATTTTTTCCCATGTGCTTATGAGGCATCCATATATCTATATATCTACCTTGGTAAGGAGTTTGTTCAAATCTTTTGCCCATTTTTTGTATGTATGTATGTATTTTTATTTATTTTTGTAGAGATGCCCAGGCTGGTCTTGAACTCCTGGCCTCAAGCAATCCTCTTGCTTGGCCTCCCAAAGCACTGAGATTATACGTGCTTCCCATTGTGCCCCGCTCTCTTGCCCATTTGAAAAACTGGGTTTCTTGCTTGTTTGTGTGTGTTTTTTTGTTTGTTTTTTACAATTGCACTTTGAAAGCTCTTTGTGTCTTTGTGTATTCTGGACATCAGTCTAAGACTTGAAAATATTTTTTTGTCTGTGGCTTTCACAGGAACAAACACCTTGCTTTATTGTGCTTTGCTTTACTGCACTTCACAGATGCTTTTTTTTTTTTTTTTTTTTTTTTACAAATTAAGGGTTTGTGGCAACCCTGGTCAAGCAAGTCTATCGGCGCCATTTTCCCCGCACCATGTGCTCACTTTGAGTGTCGGTGGAAGCAGCTTTCGGCAATAAAGCACTTTTAATTCAGACACAGAGTTTTTAGACATAATGCTGTTGCACACATGTCATGTAAACATAGCTTTTATATGCACTGGGAAACCAGAAGTTCACGTGACTTGTTTTACTGAGAAGTTCACTTTATTGTGGTTTTCTACAACCAAACCTGCAATCTCTCTCATGTGTGCCCATATTTTTATTTTCTTAATGGTGACTTTTGAAGAGCAAATATTTTCCAATTTGGTAAAGTCCAAACTATGATGTTTTTCTTTAATAGCCAGTGATTTGGTGTCATATCAAAGAAAAGCTTTGTCTCACTAAAGATCACAGAGATTTCATTCTATGCTTGCTTCTAGAAGTGTTCTACGTTCAGCTTTTAAGTTTAGGTGTCAGATGGATTTGGGGCTAATTTTTGTGTGGGGAACGAAGCGGTCCTGGGTAATCTTTGTACAGGTATGAAGAACTCAAAACATTCTTTTTTCTTTTCCATGTGGATATCCAATTGTTCTAGTACCACTTGTTGAACTATAATTTCTCCCCATTTAATTATTTTAGTACCATTATTTAAAGTCAATTGACCATAAATGAAAGGTTTAACTTTGGACCTTTTTTCTGGTCCATTTCTCCGTATCTGTCTCTACATTGGTGCCACACTGTTTTTATTACTGTAGCTTTATGTCTCTCTCTATGTCAGCGCCACACTGTCTTTAGTGCTACAGCTTTATAGTAAGATTTAAAGTCTGGTTGCCTAAGTTCTCCAATTTTATTTTTTCTCAAAATTGTTTTCGCTTGTATAGTAGTCTAGGTCTTTTGAATTTGCATATACATTCTATGACCACTTTGTCATCTCTGCTAAACCAGAAGCCTGCTGGGGTTCAGCAGGGATTGTGGTAAATCTGTACATCAGGTTTGGGGAAAATTGCTCTTTTAATAGTACGTTTTTCCAGTCTATGCATGCTGTATACCTTTTCACTCAATAGAGCATCTCTGACTTCTCTCAGTCATGGTGTGTAGCTTCCAGTGTATATATTTGCACAAGGTTTGTCGAATTTATTCTTTTTTATAAGATTGTGAAAGGAAGTTTTAAAAATATAACCCGGATTTTTCATTGCTGGTGGATAGAGATGTGTGAGGATGTATTTTAATATGTGCCCCACATCCTTGTTAAGCAATTTTATTATCTTAACTAGTTCTTAAAACATACTTTTTAGGATTTTGTTGCCTGCAAATAAACACAGTTTTACTTTGTATTCTGTGTGCCTTCATTTTCCCTGCTGCATTGGGCCGGCCGGAATGTTCCTGTGACATTAGAAGTAGGAGGAAGGGGTGTCATCGCCTATGTCCAGCCTCAAAGAGAGGGTCACCAGCCTTTCACCAGAAAATGTCATGTCAGGTCCACAGGGTGCTTTCCTGTCATTCCTAGATCACTGAGATTTGTTAAAAATCATGAATGGGAACTTGCTGGTAACAAACCCTTTTCTGCATTGATTGGCTTGATCACATGGTCACTGTTGTCTATTGGATGAATGTGCTGAGCTGTAGTAATTGATTTCTAGGTCTTAAGCCACTGCTTACCCCTGGAGTGATATCACTTGGCCACAGTGCATGGTCCTGCCCGGTGCTGCTGGATTTGGTTTGCCAAGGTCTTATCAGTGATCTCTGCCTGTGTTTCCTGAATGTATTGGCTTAATGAACATCTGGCTTTGGTGTCAGGTTGATGGTGGCATTGCTGAATGAGCTGGGAAGTGTTGCTTCCTTCTCTGTTTTCTGGAAGAGTCTGTGTGTAGTTGGTATTGTATTTTTTCCTTAAAATCTCTGCTAGAATTCATGCATGAAGATTTCAGGGCCTGGGATTTTTCTTCACTGGGAGATTTTAAATTAGTAGTTCAGTCTCCCGGCAGCTCTATGTCTATTGAGATTTTCTATGTCTTCTTGGGTTAGTTATAATAATTCATGTCCCTTAACTGGAAAGGGAACTAACTTCCTTAAGTTAAAAAGCATGTTTTAGGCCAGGTACAGAGGCTCATGCCTGTAATCCCAGCACATTCAGAGGCCAAGGTGGGTGGATCACCTGAGGCCAGAAGTTTGAGACCAGCCTGGCATGTCAAAATCACATCTCTACTAAAAATACAAAAATTAACCAGGCGTAGTGGCACACATCTGCGATCCCAGCTACTTGGGAGGCTGAGGCAGGCAAATTGTTTGAATCCAGGAGGTGCAGGCTGCAGTGAGCTGAGATTTCACTACTTCACTCCATCCTGGGCAACAGAGCGAGACTCTGTCTATAAAAAAAAAAAGATGCACAAAGCACATTTCAACCTTAGGAGAGATAGAAGATGTATAATGAAGTATAGAAATGTTTAGAAGACCCAGTTCCATTACTATCTTTGCACTAGGAAGTCATTGGTACATTTCTGGTATTTAAATTCACAAAGACACACAGACATACCCATGCATATAGCCTCACACACAGACACACACGCACTACACACACTCACAGCAGCGTCCACAGGCTGCACCAGCCCTGAAGCAAAGGAGCATGGCTGAGAGGTCCCAACCACAGGGAGACCTTAGACATTGTCCCAGGCCTGAGACACGGAACAGAGACATAAGCAGTACCTGGAGAAATCCTTCCTCCATTTGCGCGAGTGGATCTTTCCTCGCCGCTTGGTGTTTTGAACTCTCTTCTTTGCGGGTCTTAACGAGATACTCAAAGGTGGTCATCTTCTTGGCCTCTGGAAAGGGGAAAGGAGGAACAGGGCAAGTTACCAGCCCTGCAGCTTTGCACAGCGCCCGCAGGACAGTTCAGAAAGGCAGCCAGCGCCACTGACCCAGCCCCTGCGCAGGGAGCCGTGCTCCGCCCACCATGCAGGCCCTGTGAGGCCAGGATGGGTGCAGGCGCCTCGTGGGTCCAGCTCCACAGCTAGCTGATGGTCAGCAAGAGAGGTCTGCAGCTGTGACCTGGGGACCGGCACCGGCCCACGCCCCCCTGCCCACCAAGGCCTCACTGAGCTGCATCGTCCGTGGTGTCAGAAGAGCAGCTGCCTCTCACAGACCTGGGTCCCCCATACCATGCAGCCTGAGAGGTTGCTCCAGATCCCCTGGGAACACTGGCGGGGGTCAGAGGCCAGCTCAGGAGGGGCCGCTCTGTCTGAGGGTCCAGGTGGCCTGCGGGGTTCCTCACATCTGGACACGGGGTGGGGCACACCCTGGGGGATGCACAGAGACCTTGAAGTCGGAGGACCACACAGTGTGGCGGCCACCCCGAGGTGCTGGCTAGTGGGTCCTGGGAGCACACACTCCTGCAGGTACTCAGAGCCCCAGGCCCAGGAGGTGAACACAAGTGCCATCAGTGTCACTCAGCACAGCCTCTGATGGGGCCGAGACAGGTCACATCCCTGCAGCCCTGCACAGAGCCCACCTCAGCAGGCCGGCCAGAGCCCCATCCACCCGGCCTGCAATGCAGGCAGCAAAGCAGCGCATCGAAGCAAAGGAAAACCTGAGATACCCGTTTATCTAAAAGACTCGTCTTAATAAACGTTAATCAAATGGGCTCTGCACCTATTTCAGCCACGAGCTTCCGTGGAGGGGCCAAAATTTCCATGCTTCTTTCCCTAAGCACCAACACCGTGAGAGCTGATGTCTCGTGACTATTTCTGGAGACTGGGGCAGCCGCCCACAGAGGCCTATTTGCAGTGAGGAGCAGATGGCGGTGGGTGCCTTATGGAGTTGCCTGCAGCCAGCCCAGCCCCGTCGCCTGCAGTGTTTTGGGTGTTCAGCCCTGGCCGGGCCCTGAGCTGCTTCACATGGCTCTGGCTAGTCCTCCACGCCCCCCAGAACCTGTCGTGGTTTGAGCACACAAACTTGTGCTTGTTTATATTCAAGTTAAAATATATGTTCTTTTGCCCAGGTTTGCACAAATACCATCAAAACCAGATTTTCAGCGTGCCCTGTGGCTCCCAGAGGCCCACATTGGTGCAGGTGAGCTCTGTGGGAAAACAGTTAACCTGAGCGTCATGGTGAGGTTGAGGGCAGGGAAGCCGGGAAACCTCCCAGGCGGGCCCAGGGTCTCCAGCATGGCCAGGGCTCCCTGGCCGGCTGGGCAATGTGGGGAAGGCTGTGCTTCCCTGACCTCATCAAGCAGGTTTTCTCTATGATCTACCGTGAATGTGGCTCCCATCCATCTCTGGAAGGCAGCCCCACATCACTCACCTGCTCAGGGAATTGTGCCCTCGCCACGAGCACTGAGGACTCTCCAAGGTCCATCTTCCAGCTTCAAAATGAAGTCTGAGTGGCCAGCTGCTTCTGACACAGCTCCCCATGGCCTCCACCCGATACCTGCCCCTAGATGAACAGAACACACATGCAGGCCAGGCTGCACCTCCAGGAGCCTGCACAGGAGACTGGCGACCTTGCCCCGAGGACCACCCTCCACAACCGCCTCAGCCTCATGGAGTGGGAGGCAGATGGCCTCTCAGGTCTCTGGATGAGACACAGCGACAACCAGGCGGGTGGTCCCAGCCCTCCTTCCTGGTATCCTGGTTCCTGACACCACCAGTGCGCTCTCCTGTCAGCGCTGAGCCTGGGAGCCTGGCCTGGATGTGGCTGCGCAGCGCGGAGGACGTGGCGAGGCCTTCCATGCCCAGCTTGGGTTTCCAAAGCAGCAGCCCCTCCAGGCAGCGGACATGCCCTACCTGCCCCCAGTCCTCCTGGGCTTGAGCCCACTTGTAGGGATTAAAAACCCCTCATCTTCATCCTACTGTCCGGACAGGACTCCCCTCTTCATCCAGTAAGGAAGGTGGGTCTCTAAGACCACAGAGACCAAAGCCCATAGGATGGGGCAGAGCCATTCACGTGGGGCCTCCTCTCCCCACAGCCGCCCAGGGCCGTCTCCTCCTGGTTAGCACAACCTCCTGCCCCTGGTGCCCATGTTTAGCCCACACAATCTGAGTGAGGCCAGTGCTCACGGTCTTCCCGGGACACCAGGGCCGCCTGCCTTCTTTCCATCCCCCTTCTTCTTATCACGAAGAGGTAGGCAGCGTCCCTCGCGGGGCTCTGCCATCAGCTCCTCAACTTTCCTCGTCTTGCTCTCAATGCCGTTGTTCTCTCCGCCTCTGGCGGATGAAGGGACAGAAGTGAGGTTGGCGCAGATGCCGGCGTTGGCTGCTGCTCAGAGCCAAGGGCGCCCATGACCCCAGCCCTGCTCTCCTGACGCCCCTTTGTCACTCACAGGCGGCGTCTGCACTTGGTGCCCACACGGTGCCTCTCCAGCGCCCCTCCTGAGGAAGGCAAACCCTCTCCTTGCCACCTGCCTGTGGGCCCTCACCCCCTCACTGTCCCCGCCAGGCCCCGCCGGACTGAGCCAGCTCGAGGCACCAGAGCATAATGAGTCCAGAAGGAAGTGGCACCCAGGGCTAGCGTGACCCAGAGGAGCCGGCCACACCTCGGCCGTCCTGGAGCTGCTCCTCTCCCGGGGAGGAGGCAGGTGGGTCTCCCCGGCCCCTACCATCTTGTGTGGCCTCGGGACTCACTCTGCAGTGACGCAGCCTCTCTGTCCCTGCGGGCTGCTCAGCCACTCTGGACACACACTGTGCTCAAGGTGGGATGGCAGGGAGGCAGGGCAGGGACCCCACGGCACGTCCTGTGACACCAGATGACATTGGTCCCCACTCCCACACACACCGAGGCCTCTTTCAGGTCAGCACGGAGTAGCTGGGGGCAGATGTGGTTCTTTTCCCTGGTGATCTTCACAACTCAGGGCTGCTGACAGCCGGGGCTCAGAACACCAGGCCCTGAGAGTCCCTGGATCCTCCACCGCAGTCAGGGGAAACACCTCTCGTCAGTCCCCGCTGAGTGCCCACTGCCCTCCCGTGGCCCCACCCCTGTGCTGGATGAGCCTCAGCCCAGGTGGAGAGAAGGCAGCTCGGCCCAGGACAGCGCGGTCAGGAGGCCTCAGGCAGGGCAGCCCAGCAAATGCCCACGTTGGGCCTCCAGGGACTTAACACTGTGTGGATGAGCTTGTCCAGGGACGGCTGCACCACAGCCCCAGAGCCAGACAGGAGGCCGGGGCACACAGGCACCAAGCATCACCACAACAGGACAGGGACGCAGCCCCAAGACGACCCTCCACCCTTTCACCACGAGGACCCCTGCCCACAGACCCCTCCCTTCCGAACTCCCCCAAGCCTGGCCCGCGCCGGCCATCCCCGCTGTGCCCCTCACCAGTAATTACAGCTTCCCACGCAGTTGTTGATCCACTTGCAGTGGTGGTCGAAGCCAGATACACATTTATTGCAGGAAATGCAGTGTTTGGTTTTCTTGTTCCTGGATGGATGAATCGGGGAACGGGTGTCAGGCCCCAAGTGCGCAGGCTGGGCCAGGGCCTGGAGCCCCATCACCAGGAGCCAGGTGCCTCGGGGGAACCAGCCCTGTGTGGCCTGGGGAGTGGGCGTTCGGCGGGGAATGGGAGGCTGGGGGAGGGAGTTGAGGCCTGTGGGGAGGAGGAGAAGCAGGGCAGCACTGGGCAGAGGTAGCCACAGGGCAGGAGGAGCCCGTGTCTGTGGTGGGTGCAGACGCCGGAGCGTAGACCACCCCCCAGCCTTCCTGCACCAGCCTCACTCTGGGCAATGGTCCTGGAGGAGGCCGCACCTGCCTTATGGTTCCAGGACTTGAGGCTGGGGGCTTGGATCCCACCTGTGCCTACAGAACCTCCCTTGCAGCCGACAGCAGCCCTGTAGCCACCCCCAGGCCATCATGGATGCCCCCCAGGCCCCAGGAGACACTGGAACCCTTCCCTCCCTCTTTCCCTGGGGCTTGCCTTGAAAAGCCCCAAGACAGACAGCGCTCTCTTGCCCTGGGATCACGGGGGAGGGACCTCGTGCACGAAATGCACTGAGGACCAAACATGCCTGAGTGCCACTGCGTTCCGTTCCAGGGGAGCAGCGGGTCACCTGCAGGTGACAGACACAGCCCTCCAGCCTCAGCCCTGCCTGCAGAGGATTTGGGGCAGCCTGGCACTGTGCCCCCTTCACAGCACAATGAGGGGCTATCCACCCGCAGCCACAGGGCCACAGGGCCATTCCCTGGAAGCTCCATTAGTGTCAGCTGTGGCCACGGCAGGGGCTCTGTGGGGCCAGCAGTGACCTGAGCTCCCGGGCCCCTGGAGGTGACCCTGACACCGCGGGGCCTCGGCCAGGGTGGGCACTCACACGGTGACCTTGCACAGGTGGCAGAACTGGTTCTGGATCACGTGTGCGTGTTTCGATCTGTCGAAGATCGGCATGGGCTGAGAGTAGTTCTTCATGAGTCTGACATTGAAGTCGGCCGGGTCGATGCAGGAGGCAATCAGGTGGACGACGAGGTGGAAGGAGAAGATCCCCCCGGTCACCTGGCACGTCAAGGAAGAACCTGGCCCAGGGCCTGGTCAGCCTGGCATGAGGCGTCCCCATGAGGCCCAAGGGCCCAGGAGAGGTGAGGCCGCCAGTCAGCCCTACTCGCCCAGCCCTGCACACCCAGCCCTGCACACTGGAGCCCAGCTCAGCCAGGCTTGGCTCTGCTCCCCCAGCCCTGGACACCTGAGCCCTGCTCACCTGGCCTTGTTCACCGGGCCCTGTTCACTGGGCCTGCTCACATGGCCCTGCACACCTGGCCCTACACACCCAAGCCCAGCTCAACCAGGTCCAGCCCTGGTCACATGGCCCTGCTCACCCAGCCCTGCACACACGGCCCTGTACACCTAGGCCTGCAGACCTGAGCCCTGCATACCCAGCCCTGCTCACCCGAGCCTTGCTCAGTCAGCCTTGCACACAAGCCCTGCACACACCACCCTGCACACCCCGGCCCTGCACACCCAAGCCCTGCACATCTGGCCCTGCTCACCTGGCCTTGCTCACCCGGCCCTGCACACCCAGTCCTGCCCACTTGGCCCTGTTTACCCAGCGGTGCACACATAGCCCTGCTTACCCAGGCCCAGAGGAGACGAGACCACCCATCAGCCCTGCACACACAAGCCCTGTGCCAGGCAGAGACCGGGATGGCTGCTCCCATGCCCTTTTTGTTCATCCCTGTTGGACACAGGGCAAATACCCCACAGAATGCACCACATCCCCAGAGGCTCAGCCAGCCCAGCCAACCACAGTGACCCCAAAGCCCTTTACACCTTGAGGGACAGACCTGGGTGTAAACACAGCCAGACGCAGCCCCAAAGGCTCTGGGGAGCCTGGGTTCTTTTATACCAGAGATCCCTGAGCACTGGGAGAGAAACACAGCCTCAGACAGCAGGAGAGGGGGAGGAGGCAGGGATTTGCACAATCTACCCACTCCCTCTAGACCCCAGACGGCCACTCAGGGACCCTCTCCCCGAGACTTGCTCAGGGAAGCCACCCCTAGACTCGCTCATGGACCCCAGACTCACTCAGGGCCCCTCCAGACTCTCTCAGGGACTCCAGACTCTCTCAAGGACCCCAGACTCACCTGGGCCTCCGTCTCAGAGCCTGGCTGCGGGGACAATGGGAGAGGGTTCTTGTCCCCTGGAGCCAGGAGAAGCTGGGCTCCCCATGACTGGGACATCAGCTCCCGCCCTCAGATCCTGGCTCCCTCCTCCTTTCACACTGGGACCAACACAGACTCCCCATGGCAACCAAACAGAAGGGGTGGAGTGCGGGCCCTCCCGTCACCCTGCCTGGCCCCTGGACTGCCTTCTAGCCAGGAGTTCAGGGTTGACAGCCGTCTCCACAGGGCAGCCCAGAGGCCCTCACCGCATGGAAACGCAGGCTACCGACCTGCGGGGCACAGCGCTGTCCACCTTGGCACAGGGGCGAGGAGGAAGGTGCTGGCCATGTGCAAAAGGCCGCACAGGGAGTTTAGCAGAAGGCTGCCAGCAGGGTGGGTCCTGTGCCAGGCCAGGGGGCTGCTGTCCCTCCTGACAGAGCCCCTCTTCGGAGCCCCCTCAGGCAATGTTGGGACAGCTTCGCTGCTGCTGGGCTCACACTCCGCCTTGTCCTGGCACCACCCTGAGGCATGGGGTTAGGGTTTTTATGCAGCAGCCCTTCCCTGACAAGGGTCCCGTAAGAATGTGCTGTAATGTATGGGAAGCCTGAGTGTGAAGCTGGTTCCGACCAAAACGCAGACACAGGTACTGAAGCCCTCGGCAGGACGCGACGCACACCCTGCATCTTCCAGGCACCCACGTGGCCACGACCCTGGGTGCTTGTGGGCATGAGCTGAGGAGGAGGCTCTGTGGGTGCAGACATGGCTGCAAGGACAGAAGAGAATGATCTGGATGCCAAGGGGATGGGACTAGGGAGCGGCTGCCCAGGCTGGGGTGCGGTGGGAGTTGGACAGTGCGGCTGGAGGCCAGCCAGGCTCTGGGGAACTCACATGGGGGCCAGGACTGATCAGACGCCTGCCCTGGCCACTCTGATCCCACCATGCTAGAGGAGAGGCCTGCAGGGGCCCCGTCAAACGGGAGTGGACTGAGGCTGCAGGGCTCACTGTCCAGCTGGTGACACCGACGTGACGAGGCTGCATCCCGCCTGCTGTCTCGTGCACCCGCTCCCTGCAGGCTGAGCTAGGGACGCTGCACTATTTATGTGGTTGCCGGGGCAACGGAGAGGGCATCTGGAGCCTTGGGACGCTCTCCGTGGCCGCCGAGGACAATGAGACCAGGCAGGAAGCTGCACTGTGACCCAGGAGAAGCCCCTTCCTCTGCAAAGCTGGAGCAGCACTTCCCTCACTGGAAACCGGTGGGCAGGGAGGCCGGGGCCAGGCAGAGCCTCTGCCTGGGCAGCAGGTGAAGCTCAGGCTGAGGACGCCCACCCAGGCCCTTTGTCACCACATCCAACTGCAGCCTCACATTCTCCAGGCTTCATACACAGAAGCCCACTGCCAGGGAGGCGGTGCTGCTGCAGGGGCCACCAGGAGACAACCTGGAGATGGTGTGGCCCTAACCAGGACCCCTTGACTTCCATGTGGAGGAGCTCAGGGCTGACCTGAGCCTGAACCTGCCAGGCAAACCCGTGGCGCCCCGAGCCAGTCTCCAAACCTGCAGGCGCTGAGGCCGGGCGGTCACCCTGAAGGCATCCACCCAGAAACCAGGGTTCAGCTGGCAAAGGACACCCCCCCTTAAGATTCCAGGGCAGTATCTCCCCCCGGACAGCTCCCTGGACTCAAAGCTTTTCTCATGAGAACCAGGTTGAAGCAAATCTTTCACTGCACACTACGGTGCCCTGCTGTCCATCGGCCGCACTTCGGCCAGCGAGGGCCACGCTCTGCAAAAGGATGTCCTCCTGGGACATCCATCACCCATAGGAATGATCCTGGTGACCTTAAGTTGGCTATGTTTTGCCCAGACTGACCCAGCTGGCCACTCTGCCCATCACCCACCCACGCGGGTGACCCTTCCTGAGCTGGCGGGAGCCCCAGGATAGGAGACACTGGGTACTGTATTCTCAATTTTCTCTGCTTCTACTTTCACATTTAATTTTATCCTGGTAGTGCTTTATGTTCCAACAAGCAATAAACAGTAAAAGAACTAGAGTAAGTGTCTCCCTTTCACCACGCAAACCGCCTGCCCTCTGGAAGTTTCGGTCTCAAGCTGTCATGAGAACCTAGCTATGCCGGAACCTCCCCTAGCAACAATCTGTATTTTGTAAACAAACAGCGCGGCAGCGCCAGCCCAGGACACACGCCCTGTGCCCTTTGTAACACTGCTAACCTTTTCCCCGCCCTGTTCTCCAGGCAGGAAAAGAGAGGAGGCGGAGAGCGAGCCCACAGCCCCTACTCCTGGGGCCCAGTGCAGTCCCCGTCACGTCTTGGCACCTCATCAGTCCCTGCGGGGCTCAAAGCTGACACGTGCTGGGAAGGTGCAGCGCCACTCCGCGCTGGTGAATCTTCCAGCGCGGCCGCCAAGCTCGTGCTGCCCTGGGCCACAGCACAGGACTTTGCTGGGAAGAGATTTCTCCAGATTAAACAGAGTTACACAGATTCCAATCCCTTCCACACAACAGGCCCTATGGATGTGGTGGCCGCGGAGTCTGTTTCCCTTTGCAGAAGAACAGATGTGGGCACGTGTGCACTGAGGCATGCTCTGGAAGGGCTTGAGCACGAGGCCACTGACAGTCGGCCAAGCCTGGCACTCAAATGTCCGCCTAACCTGGGGTCTTTATTCCATTTCTTCCCCACTTTCCACAATACAATATCCCTCACCCTGCACCTG
This sequence comes from Rhinopithecus roxellana, assembly GCF_007565055.1. NCBI lineage: Eukaryota > Metazoa > Chordata > Mammalia > Primates > Cercopithecidae > Rhinopithecus > Rhinopithecus roxellana. Next base: position 13,432,221 of record NC_044551.1, on the reverse strand, counting down.
ACCTCCCCTAGGGTCAGGGGCTGCAGCCACAGGGCCTGGGTGGTCACTTCCCAGACCAGCCCAGGTCCCTGCAGCTGCCAGATATTGTGGGCACCCTCCAGTGGCCACAATGGAAAGCCACGTGCTGCTGGCCCAGGGGCACGGGGGGTGCAGCTGGGGAGGCTGTCCTGAGCCCGGCGCCGGCCAGCGGGAGGGAGGGGCAGCATGGACTGAGGGCTGGGACACCAAGGGCTCCGTTAGAAATGGAGATCCAGGTGTGGAGTAGAGGGTACAGGGGAGCCACAGAGGGTTCACCTACCAGAGAGCAGGTGACAGCCCAGAGGCACGCATGGCCAAGCCACAGGCCAAAGGAAGAGTAGAGAGAAGGGATTCTAGCGGCGCATAAGGAAATAGCCAGGTGTGGAGGGTCAAATCATCCCCCACATAGGTCCAAGCCCTAACTCCTAGCACCTGTGGCTGTGACCGCAGTTGGAAATAAGGTCTTTGCAGATAGTCCTGTTAGGGTAAGGCCATTTCAGGTAGGCCCTACTCCAATGACCGGCACCTTTACAAAAACGGGTACCCAACAGGCCGCAGACACACACAGAGAAAAGACAGTGTGGACACCAGAAGACGAGCCGCGGAGAGCGGCCGGAGCCATCCCCTCCAGCAGCTTCAGCGGGAGCAGGGTGCAGCCAACCCCCGATTCCACACGGTTGGGGACCCCGGGCCCTGGAACTGTGAGACCAGATATGTCTGCTGTTGCAGGCACCTGGTTTTTGGTGCTTTGTGATGGCAGCCCCAGGACGTGCCGCGGCCACCTGGCGATGCTGAGGGAGAGAGACAGATGGCGGGCAGAGCAGCAGGGGAGGGCGCCTTCCTCTGCAGAGCATCCACTGGGCCATGCAGTGGAATCGCAGACGGAAACACAGCATTTTACACCCCCAGCGTAACTGTGACTCAGATGAGGGTTGCAATGGAAAGCGACATACCTGAGACCCAGAGTCCACCTGTGCAACCACTCCGGATTGGCAGGGGCAGAGACCCGGCCCACCCTCCCAAGGAACCGCTGCATCCCCACCTACCAGGCCTCCTGACAGAGCAGTGGGGACAGGCCGACGCCACCCCGCGCCACGTTCTTCTGAAACTGCTCAGCCTCAACCACACAGAACCCCAGATCGTGGAGCAAGACACTGGTCTGGATACACCGTGACGCTGTGGTCAAGGAGATACCAGCAGCTGACAGGGAAAAGGCAGGCAGGCACTGTGCTGACCTAAACACACCCAGAGACTCGGTTGCAACACGCCCAGAAACCTTGGCCAGATTCTGGATTAAAAATCCTATCAAGTGCATCTGGGGGCTGTTGGAGCATGTTGACGTGGACTGCCTCGGGCATGGTCCGATCACAGCCTGTCTTCTCACCTGCCACTGAAGGTGCAATACAGGAGGACACCCATGTCTGGAGGGCATGTGCTGGAGCAGGGAGGCCGGCCGTGCGGCACAGAGTCAGTGACTGTGGGCTTCAGTGACATCCTCATCCCTCACTGCAGGGCACCTGGGGCCAATGGCGCTGCCGTGCAGCTCTGTGGTTGGGTCTGTAGGTCTGTGGATTTCTGGGCCCTGGAGTAGGGGGAGGCCATCTGGGACCCAGGCTTTGGGGGTGTGGGGACTCAGGGCTGTAGGTGGAGAACTCGGACTCTGGGCCACAGCAGAAGCTCGGCCAATGGCAGGGGATCTTGGGGAATGCCAGCAGGGCCACAGGGCACACCCTGGGCCTGGCAGAGACAGGCCACTACTCAGAACTATGATCTGTCCTCCTGATGAGTGGAGGGGTGCAAGGCTGGCAGTGTGTGCCAGGTGGAAACATGGGTTGCCACATTCCAGCACCCCCCATGGTAGAAGCCCAACCCCCCACACGTGTATCCAGGCATGGTCTTAGACCCCCACGGAACCCCCACTCTGGTGACTGGGCACACTCAGGGCCTCTCAGCAAAGGCCTCCTCTTGGGAAATGAGCACTGCTTCCCTAAATCCCCTAGGACTGGGGAGGCCAGGGAGCAGACAGGGGGACACAAAGTCTTCTACTCACAGTCCCGGACGGTCACTCGAAGTCCCAGACAGACACTCTCAGTCCCGGACAGACACTCCCAGCCCTGGATGGTCACTCGCAATCCTGGAGGGCCACTCACAGCCCCAGAGAGACATTCCTAGTCCCAGACCGACACTCCCAGCCCTGGACAGCCATGCCCAGCCCTGGATGGTCACTCCCAGCCCTGGATGGTCACTCCCAGCCTCAGACGGTCACTCGCAGCCTGGACGACTACTCACAGCTCCAGGCAGACAGTCCCAGCCCCAGATAGACACTCCCAGCCCCGGACAGCCACTCACAGCCCTGGAGAGCCACCTGCAAACAGGACGCAGGTTGCAAGAGGGATGGAGCCAGAGAGCACCCAGGATGAGTCAGCACTCATGTCTCTCACTAAAGCACACCCTTGGACCCCTGGCAAGGCTCTCTGTGAGGCCAGGTGGGCCCAGCCCATTTCAGACTTGTAGAGAGGGTGTGGCCTGACCTCCCAAGGGAACTTTAGCCGCACAAGCCACCCCAAGACCCAGAGACTGAGCCTCAAATCCCTGGGGAGACACCCTTGAATCACTGAGCCAGACGGGGTGGTTGAATGAGAGGCCAAAAGCCTTACTGGCAGTGTGTGTCTCTCTGTGTGTGGTTGGGTCCATGTGTGTGCTTACAGAAAATACATAGCTTTAAACATACATTAAAAAGTAAGAAAGGTCTACAATCAATGACCTAAGTTTCCATCTTAAGATGATAGAAAAAAAAGCAAAGTAAACCCAAGGTCAGTTGAAGGAAGTAGTAAAAATAAAAGCAGATTTTGTTTAAATAGAAGAAAAACAGGCAAATAGAGAAAATTAATAGATTAAAAAGCTGACTCTTTTCAAGATGAATGAAAGGGATAAACCCCAGGAAGACTGATGAAGGTGGAGGAGGAAGACACAAATGGCCAGGATAGTGAGGAAGGAGGGTGCAGCACTACAGACCCTACAGACGGAAAAAGGATAGTGGGAAACACTGTAAACACCTGTATTCCAAGAAATATGACAGCCTACGTGCAATACTCCAATTTCCTGAAAAATACAACTTATCAGCCGGGCCCCGTGGCTCACACCTGTAATCCCAGCACTTTGGGAGACCAAGGTGGGATCACAAGGTCAGAAGTTCAAGACCAGCCTGGCCAACATGGTGAAACCCTATCTCCACCGAAAAATACAAAAATTAGCAGGGCGTGGCAGCGCGCACCTGTAGTCCCAGCTACTCAGGAGGCTGGGGCAGGAGGATTCGTTTGAACCTGGGAGGCAGGAGTTGCAGTGAGCTGAGATCATACCATTGCACTCCAGCCTGGGTGACAAGAGCGAGACTCCACGTTCAAAAAAGAAGAAAAAGAAGAAAAATACAACCTATGAAAATAGAAACAAGAAACGGAGAAACAATAGCTTTTATCAAAGAAATTGAATTCATTATCAAAAGCCTTCCCACAAGGGAAACTGTTGCACTTGGGGAAAAATCCAGCCAAGTCTAGACTTAGGGGCCTTCTGTGGGCAAAGGCACCAGTTTCTCTGACCAGTCAAAGGCCTGGGAGCGAAACAGATGGAGGAAGCGGGGCTTCAGGGACACAGCAGCCCCATGGCACATGGCTCCCGATGTGAGCCACGCATCTGCAGAAAGACTTGTTTAGAAAATTGGGGGAATGGCCATACGGAAAAGGAATATATGATGTTAAGAAATGGCTATGTAATTTTTAAGTGAGATAAAGCACGGTGTTATAAAAATAAAAATAGTTTTCAGACACAAACTGGAGCATTTACAGGTGAAATTTCACGATGTCTGAGATTTTTTAAGGTTACTTTACTCCGGTACACATGTGTGAGAGGTAAAACAAGTTTAGCAAAAGCTTCACCGTTGAAGCAGGTGACTGGCACCTGCGGGTCCGCTTGACTGTAGTCTCTACCTCTGTAAACTGAAAGATGCCACAGCAACAAGTTTCAGCAAACAGGGACATGGCCTTGCCGGTGGCTGAGGTGCTCAGGCTGGTGGGCTGCACACCTGGTCACTCTGCATCCGGCCCCTACACCTCCCTGCCCGTGCCGCAGCAACACACACCAGGCTCTGCCATTCACCAGAGACCTGCCCAGGATGGCCCAGCCCGAGGACCACACAGTGGGTCACCGCTTCCCCACTGAGGCAGGCTCTAGTGAGGAGTGACACATCCCACTTTTAGAAATAGGGTTCTAGTGCCCCCAGGCACCAAACGCAGGCCAACTGCCCCCAGGCCCCTTTGTCCTCACATACTCATGTCTCAGCGACCCTAGGGGGCCTGGGGTTTCTTGACTGAGTGACATGGTCTGCTGGGGGTAGGGCAGAGCCTACATGCTCCACGGACGTGCACCCTGGGAGATGGGAGCAGACGCAGGCTCCTGCCTGCTGGAAGATGATGGGAGCAGATGTGAGCCCCCACCTGCTGGGAGATGACAGCAGACACAGGTCCCCCACCCACTGGGAGATGGGAGCAGACGCAGGGTCCCCCGCCCACTGGGAGATGGGAGCAGGTGGTCTGACATGGGGTCAGTGGCTGCCCTGTCCACCCTGACCCTGAGCCACACAGGAATGGCCTGATGTGGGGTCAGCAGTTGTCCTATCCACCCGGACCCTGAGCAGGGGCTGCACAGAGCACCAGTGGCCACTGGGCCCACCTGCAGGCTCGGGGGACACAGTCTGGCCCAGGGCAGGTGACTGCTGCCGCCAGGCAGCCATGGACCAGATCCCAGAGCCAGGCCCACTGCAGGGTCCTCCCGGAGCCCCGTCCGCTCAGACCGTGCCACAGTGAAAAGGATACCACGTAGGCGACATATTTCCACACATGAGGCAGGAGGGGAATGAAGATCCCAAAGGTGGCCGATGAAAGGCCCAGGAAGACAGCCCAGGTCACCACCTGGAAGTAGTGCAGGGGTAACAACCAGTCGTTCACTCTGGAGATGCGGGCGGCAAGACCAGCTCTCCGTGTTGAGGCACGGCTTTTGGGCTCCGGGAACACTGGCTCCTGGAGCGGGTGTCCATCTGCAGGATACAGAAGGGGAGGACCAGCCCCGTCAGCCCCAGGGGAGGGCTGGCTCCACATACTGTCAGGGAGACCTCAGGGACAGGAACATCATCCCCCAGGACCAGCACTGAGAGCCAATGGCCCAGCACTGCCTGGGGCCACGTCCCCAGAGGAGAGAGCGGGGCTGGGAAGAACCGGTGCAGGGCCCTGCCAAGGGGAAGGAACAGACATGCTGCAGAATCTGACCCCAGCCAGAGCCGAGCGGCTACAGAAAATGGCTCTCCAGGGTGTGGGAGCCCCTGGGCGGAGGACCTGGCCAGGCACCCCGTGCTGGTGCTACCACCCCTCAGTTCCCCTGAGGATTTGTTAAGTTCTGGGGAGCCCTCGACAGCCCCCACACAGTGATAGGTCCCAGAACCTGTTCACGAATACACAGGCTCACCCAAGACTCCCCAGGTGCCAGAAGGAAAACCCACATCAGAGAGAGGCCACATGGAGCAGAGGGGTGCGCTTGCGAGAAACTGAGGCAATGCCGGAAGAGCTCCTAAGCCGTTACTAACCTGCTGCAACACTGAAATCTCCCAGATCCTCCCGAGAAGCTTCCCCTGAGCTTCCAGAGGAGCAGGACCCAAGAGCTCACTCCACAGGGTCCCGTGTGTCTCCCTTCCACAGGACAGGGTAGCCCGTCCAGCCATGTGGGGCTGGGGCCTCTGTCCGGATGTGCAGTGGCTGGAGGTTCTGAACGCACACTGCGGCAGCTCCTGGCCAGTCAGGTGGGGAGCGCAGCAGGGGAGGCAGGGACATAGCGTCAGGGGAGGGAGGGATGTGGTGTCAGGGGAAGAGGGACGTGGGTGTCAGGGGAGGGAGGGACGTGGTGTCAGGGGAGGGAAGGACAGGCAGTGAAAGGCACTGAATAGCCACTGCTGGGTGGGGATCTGGAGGGGCTGGGCGGTCTTGACAGAGGAGTGTTAGGAAGCTGCCCCACATTATGCCTCGTGCAAAGCCCTTGTTGTCTCTTTGGAAAAAAATTCGGAAAATGAAGTTGGTATTAAATGTACTACTTGGGAAGAGAGACAGTGAGAACCAGTTCACAATTCTTCTTCCTTGCAGTCGTGAATGTCCACGATTCAGTGGCTCTGTGCCGCCTTTGGGGCTCCTCCCTGGTCCTCCAAATGTGACACCAGGCGGATGCGAGGCCATAGGGCCCTGGGGCTTGAGCCACACAAGAATGTCTCAGGGAGACCTGAGAGACTCACAGCTGTGAAACAAGACCATGGTGCCTTGGTTGGGCGCAGGGGCTCACGCCTGTAATCCCAGCACTGTGGGAGGCTGAGGCGTGCGGATCACCTGAGGTCAAGAGTTCGAGACCAGCCTGGGCAACATGGCAAAACCCCGTCTCTACTAAAAATACGAAGATTAGCAGGGCATGGTGGCACATGCCTCTAATCCCAGCTACTTGGGAGGCTGAGGCATGAGAATCGTTTGAACCTGGGAGGTCGAGGCTGCAGTGAGTCAAGATTGTGCCACTGCATTCCAGCCTGGGCAACAGAAGGAGACTCCATCTCAAAAAAAAGAAAAAAGAAAAGAAAAGAAAATTTCAAGGAAGGAAACAGAAACACAGAAAGACAATCTTGTACATTAAAAACACAATTCCCAATTAAAAACAAAACCCAAATGAAAATGCCAACAACAGAAATGATGTTGCCAAAAATCACATTGGTAAAACCTGGAAGATCAAATCCAGGAAGGACCACAGATCTCAGAGAACAGAAGAGAGGAATCGCTCAGCGGCCTGGAGCCTGGAGCCTGGAGCCTGGAGCCTGACCATGTTCATCTGTCAGGCTTTCAGAAGAAGAAGGTAGAGCGTCTGTGAGAGAAGAAAACACTGAAGAATGTTGAGAAGATTGAAGGCTTCAGGTCCACACTGTGCACCAAGGGCCAGAAAGGACGATTGGAAAAAGAAATACATCCACACCAGTGAAAATGTGAGTGGCAAGGATGTAGAAAAAAATCCTACAGTGTTATCAGAAGAAAACAAGAGGGAGATTCATTACAATATATGGATACCTGCAAATTGTACTGCATCCGGTTTTTAGGCGTAGAGCAATTCTTCAGGTTCTGAGAGCATTTTAATCTAAAATGCACCTGGCCAAAGGATAATCAAAGTTTGAGAGAAAACATTCTTTTGGAATGTGTGAATATTCAAAGTACACCAACCATTAATCATTTCCAAAAGAATTATTTAAAGATTTACTCTATCATATAATTATCACAGATAAAACATGGTGAGCAAATTAATCTAAAATTATATCTAAATTAATCCAAAACAAAACCAAATCTAAGTGGCAGATGACAGAACCATGAACCTGCACCACCGGCCACAGGCGTGGAGCGTTGGGGTCATGCTGTTCCACAGAGCCACGCGCGGGGGGCGTGGGAACTCCATGCTGGCCAGCACACAGACATCTCCTCACAGGATCTCGGTACAGCCCAGGACAGCGGAGCAGCCCAGCAGCAGGGGCCGCACCTGCCCCACGGAGGACAGCGAGCCGGGGTCTGACCTCACGGAGGACAGCAAGCCGGGGAGAGATACCCCACGGAGGACAGCAAGTGAGTGGGACAGACCCCACGGAGGACAGCGAGCTGGGGAGAGATACCCCATGGAAGACAGCGAGCCGGGGGGACAGACCCCACGGACGACAACGAGCAGCGGGGGGCACAGACTCCATGGAGGACAGCGAGAGGAGGGCACAGATCCCACGGAGAACAGCGAGCTGGGGAGAGATACCCCACGGAAGACAGTGAGTCGGGGGGACAGACCCCACGGACAACAACGAGCAGCGGGGGACACAGACTCCACGGAGGACAGCGAGAGGAGGGCACAGATCCCACGGAGGACAGCGAGCTGGGGAGAGATACCCCACGGAGGACAGCGAGTCAGGGGGACAGACCCCATGGGGGACAGCGAGTCGGGGGGACAGACCCCACGGGGGACAGCGAGTGAGGGGGCACGGACCTCACAATAGCCAGGGAAGACTCCAGGACAGTTCCTTCCCCTCAGGCCCACGCTCAGCCTCGATACCACCATGGCCTGTGAGCACATTCACAACCCACACCACACACCACACACCCACACCACAGCCCCACACCACACACCCACACCACACACCACACAACCACACACCACACACCCACAACCACACCACACAACCCACACCACACCCCACACCACACAACCCACACCACACACCACACAACCCACACCCACACACCACACACCACACAATCCACACCACACACCACACACCACACAACCCACACCACATGCGCACACACCACACACCACACAACCCACATCACAGGCCACACACCACACACCACATACCACCACCACACGCCACAACACCACATACCACACCACAACAACCCACACCACACACCACCAACCCACACCACACAACCACACACCACACAATCCACACCACACACCACACACCACATACCACACAGGTCACACATCACACCACACATCACACCATACACAACACACCACACACACACACCACAGGCCACACACCACACAACACACACACACACTACACCATACATACCACACACCACACATCACACCATACACAACACACCACACACACAACATATCACAATTACCACCACACACAACACACCACACAACACATGCCACACACACACGACCACACCCCACATACCACAGGTCACACACACACACACCACACACACCACATCACACCATACACAACACATCACACAACCCACATCACAGGCCACACACCACACACCCACCACACAAACCCACATCACAGGCCACACACCACACACCACACCATACACAACACATCACACACCACATATCACACTGACCACACAACACCACACAACACCACACAACACATGCCACACAAACCACACAGACCACACACACCACACAACACACCACACACTACACCATACAGACACACACCACACATCACACCATACACACACACCACACACCACATATCACAATGACCACACACCACACACAAACACACACACCACATGCCACACAAACCACACAGACCACACCCCACATACCACACAGGTCACACACCACACCACACACACCACACATCACACCATACACAACACATCACACAACCCACATCACGGCCACACACCACACAACACACCCACAACAACCCACATCACAGGCCACACACCCACACACCACACCATACACAACACATCACACACCACATATCACACTGACCACACAACCACACAACACACCACACAACACATTCCACAAACAACCACACATACCACACACACCACACAACAACACACCACCACGTAACTGACACCACACCACACACCACACACCATACAACACATATATATACCACATAACACACACCACACAACATAAAGACACAACACACAATACAACACCACATACACCACACAACACACGACACAGACCACACACACCACACACCACATACACCACACACCATACTACAAACGTCACACACATCATACAACACAACACGACCACGCACAACACAAACAACACACACAGGAAACCACACACACCACCACACAAGACACAACAAACACCACACATCACACAGCTCATAACACCACACACACCACACACCACAAACACACACCACAGAGACCACACAATTCACAACACCACACACCACACAACACACAAAACAGACCACACACAACAAACTCCACAAACCACACACCACACACACACCACACAAACACAAGCACACACCTCACGCCACACTTGCACACCATGTAAAACAAGCAAAACACACACACCACACAAAGCCACACACTGCACAGCGCACATGACACATACCAGACACCAACCACAAAATGCATCACACTCCACACACCAACACATTCACACACACACACCTAATACACATGAACCACACACACAAAGGGAACACACAATACACACACACACAGCACACACACAGAACACACCACATACAACCACCACACACCGCACACCACACACAACACACCAAACCACACACCACACCACATACCGCACACAATACCACAAACACCCCCACAAAATAACACACACCACACAAACCACACACACCACATACTGCACACATACCACACACCCCCCACAAAAACCACATACAACACACAATGCTCACATTCTCACACACACCACACAATGTACACACACTCCCACACACCACACAATGCTCTATTCCCACACACGAACCACACACTTGCACACACCACACAATGCACACAGCACTCCCACACACACCATAGAATTCACACACTCCCACACACAACGCACACACACACTCCCACACACACCACAGAATGCACACACTCCCACACACAACCAAACGCACAAACACACTCCACACACAATTCAAGCGAAAGGAGGATCTTTAGTCATTCCACTGAAGACTTGTGATGGTTGGTTCAGGAGTGAGCATGACTGAGGATTGATGGGCCCCGTGTTATTACAACTGGGCTGAAGCCCGGGGAACTGGGCTGCTGTGGCACCGGGGCTGGCAGCGCCATCCTGTGTGGTGGGACCCCAGGCACCTCCTGTCTGCCCCCATCTGTGCATGTGGACACGGCCCCCTTCTCAGACTTGGCCTCCATCCTTCTCTGCACCACCACACAGAACCAGCCCCTGACACGCAACCCCAGAGACCACAGGTGCCCATCCCCACCCTATCAGGTCTTTAAGATGCCATGCCTCCTGAGACTTTCCTGTTCCCATCTGTGTCTATGTCACCAGGCCCCGAGAGTCTGTCCCGGCCCTGTCCCTACGTTTATGACTCCATGGTCCCCCCAAGTCTGTCCTGCTCCCTGTTTTGTCTTGATGACCCAGGCCCCGAGAGTCTGTCCCGGCCCTGTCCCTAGCGTTTATGACTCCATGGTCCCCCAAGTCTGTCTTGCTCCCTATCCTGTCTATGAGGACATCAGGTCCCGAGAGTCTGTGCCAGTACCCGTCATGTCTTTATGATACACGAGGTCCCCTGTCTGTCCTGGTCCCTGTCCAAGCTTTATGACATCATGGTCCCCACAAGTCTGTCCTCTTTCGTCCCTGTCCCCGCCTTTATGACACGGTGTCCCTGAGTCGGGCCCTCACCCTGTCCCTGTCCTTACGACAGTCTTGGCCCCCTGAGCATGTCCTTGCGCTCCTCCAGCCCCCAAACGTGTCCTCGTCCCCCTCTGGGCCTGCTCAGCCACGCTTTTTCCACAGGGACCCTCTGGAAGCCACTCCACCCTGGTGAAACCTTCCATTCCTGTACTCCACACAGTGGAAACGGCCTTTTCTGAGGCCCCTCAGGAGACAAATCCTCATTGCCTGAGTCCCCGACAGTCTTGCTGTGTCGCCTTTACTGCTTGACTCCTTCAGGGTGCAGGGATTGCATCTGCCTTTTGGGAAAACGGGAAAGTAAGCCCCCACTTTCCTTACCGCCAGAATCCACACTTCCTTCTCACGCCAATCATATCACAGGTCCAGGCTGAAGAGCAAGAGAAAAGCAGCGTCGCTCTCGCTCACTCCAGACCAAAGTGCGAAGTGGGTGGGCTGCCCTGGTCGACACGGTAGCCACGGAACCTGGAGCAGGACGAGCCACAGACAAAGCTCCTCAGACACCGGATTAAAGAAGGAAGAGGTTTTTTTACTCGGCTGGGAGCGTCGGCAGACTCATGTCTTAAGAGCCGAGCTCGGCCGGGTGTGGTGGCTCAAGCCTGTAATCTCACACTTTGGGAGGCCGAGACAGGCGGATCACGAGGTCAGGAGATCGAGACCATCCTGGCTAACACGGTGAAACCCCGTCTCTACTAAAAAAAATACAAAAAACTAGCCGGGCGAGGTGGCGGCGCCTGTAGTTCCCCAGCTATACTCGGAGGCTGAGGCAGGAGATGGCGTAAACCCGGGAGGCGGAGCTTGCAGTGAGCTGAGATCTGGCCACTACACTCCAGCCTGGCCACAGAGCGAGACTCCGTCTCAAAAAAAAAAAAAGAAAAAAAAAAGAGCCGAGCTCCCCAAGAAGAAATTCTCAGCCTTTTAAAGGCTTACAACTTTAAGGGTCCACATGAAAGCATCATGATAAATTGAGCAAGCGTGGGGAACGTGGCCAGGGACTACATGCATCAGCTAACAGAACAAAAAGTTTTACAATACTTTTTTCATACAGTGTCTGGGATTTACAGATAACACAAGTAGTTTAGGTCAGGGGTTGATGTTATTATTATTACTTTTTTTAACTCCTAGGGCTGGGTGGTGATGCCAAGGTTGTCTGGCTATTTATCTTACTTTTGTCTCTTTCTAACTTTTTGCTTTCTCTCCTTCCTCTCGTCTTGTGAACTAGGCAAGGTGGGGGGGAGGGCAGCAGGAGTAGTAGTGGTCTCCTTCCTTAAACCCAGGGCGCCTCATAAAGCCATGGCCGTTGGGAGGATGAGGGACAAAGGGGCATGAGGAGGGGGAAAGCGTGAAATGGACTCAGGTGTTGGTGAAACAATGCACGCAGTGGTCTATTTCCAAGACAAGGTGCCTTGAACCGGTTTAGGTCAGCAAACTACAGAAAACAGCATGTACTAGGCCCCTGCTTGGATTGCCGACGCCTGCTTGTCGGCCTCTCTTCCCCACCTTCCTACCTGCTTAGCTGCCCTCACCTGAACCAAAGAAGTTTAGTCTAAGATCCAAGTTTACTAACCTGCAAAAGAGCTCGCTTTGTCTGTTATCAGTCTGCCCAGCTACTCAGCTCATAAGTCAAATACCTGAAAGCCCCTGAGCTGACTAGGATTGTTAATGCACTGTGGTCCGCAACAAAATGCAGCAAGACAACCCTAAAAAAAAACACACACATACACACCTAAAACCCCTACCCAACAACCAATAGGCGACGTCCAGGAAGAGGCGACCCCAGAGTACTCAGCCTAGGAGGAACCCGGGGAGGGACCTCCGCAGCTGGTTCTGAGCACAGACGTCAGCCACCGTGGCTCTGACTGAATTCGGCGCATTTCTTCTCAGGCTCACAAGTGGAGGGAATTCTCTAGCAAGTTTTTTCGTTGGCCGTCCTGTGAGCTCAGGAATTCGGTCACTGGCTTAACTCAGGGCAACAGTTTCACCATGACCCACCGCCAAGGAAGGGTTTCTCCTGAGAAGTCCAGCCAGTGTGTTAAGGGCATCCT